>NC_035445.2:45812922-46156672 GCF_002127325.2 Helianthus annuus | reverse complement strand
TCGCACAGAATCAACTATTTCGTTTGAAAGTGTGGTATTTCGTACGGAATTAGGATTTTGCACCAGATTGTTATTTCGTGTGAAGGATCTTATTTCGTTTGAATTTAATTTCGTTTTAAAGTTGTTTTTCAGGAGATTCTGCTCCAAAGTGTTGATTTCCTTTAAAAGACTGATATTGTTAAAATTGTTACCAAATTATGGAAGAGGAATTCTATAACGCGTTTGCTACTGCTCCGACTACTCCGGCTACCATTGCTCAAAACATGAACATGGAGAATGAAACTGGAACTTTGCAAAAACCCCCGAAGCAAATGGGCATTGAGGAGTATTATGGTTGGAAAGATAGGTTTGAAAATTGGGTTCAAGCAAATCATTTGAGATCTTGGGAATGTATTGAGAAAAAATATGTTAGACCACGTACTGATTTGGGAGTTTTCAAAGCAATTTCTGAACTGAATGATAAAGAACGAGACATGTACAAAGCAGAAAAGATGATGATCAGTCTGCTACAGCAAGCTGTGAAAAAAGATATATTCATTTTACTTCAACATGATAACACTTCACGTTCAATTTGGGATTCACTTCATGTTAAGTTTGAGGGAACTGAGAAGATGATCAGGAACAAGAAAGCATTATTAAAGAAAGAGTTTGATCTGTTTACAAGTTTAGAGGGTGAGGGTACAAAGAAACTGATTGAGAGATATTGTCACTTAGTTCGTTCAATGACTTTGTTAGATAAAACAAAGAACGAGAAGAATGGGTTGACAAATTGGCTGATGCTCTACCAGAGAAAGAGTGGGGTACATTTTTGATGATATTGAAGAATACAGGAGAATATGATGGTTTGACAATTTCTCAATTCATTGAGAAAATTGAAGGACAAGATCTTGAACAGCAAAATATTGCTAGGATGAACAATCCAAGTGGTCAACAAGACATCAAGATGTACTACAAAGGAAGTGTTCAAGATGTCGAAGAAAGTCCGAAAATTCAAACTGCTTTCAGTGCTGAAAATTCATCTGGTTCAGTCAATCAAAGTCCAAACAGCAGCAGTGGAGTTTCTTCATATCCAAGTGTTAATCCGAAGAGTTCAACTTCAAGTTATCATTCTCAAAGCTCAACAAGTGGAAATGGTTGTGTAATACAGTGCAACATTGCATTGAATCTTCCAAATGGTCAAAGTTTTTCTGAAGAAGTTGCTAAAGATCACATGGCATTACTTGCTACAGTACTAGAATCCTATGAGGGATTGGTTGCAGGAAGGATCGGAAATCCTATGCTGACGAAAGAGGATTACGATCAGATTGATGCATCAAATGGTGTTTAGAAAGTGTTTTGAGAAGAGCTGAAAAATTCAAAATGATTACAGGAAGAAATGATTTTCTGGATGCACATGTTTCTACTTTGGGTTTTGATAAATCTAAAGTTACGTGTTTTCGATGCAGGGAGAAAGGTCATTTCAAGAGGGAATGCACTAATCGAGAAGCAAGTGGAACAAAGAATCCACTCGGTGAAAATGATTATTATTTGAAGGCCATATATCAACAAATTACTCATCAACCGCATCAACAAAAAGAACCACAAACTGCTCATGCTAAAATGATCGAAGATGCAAATAAGAAAGCTTATTATGGTATCATTGATCAAGATGACGAAAAAGTGGCAGCAGGTTTTAGCTGGGATAAATACATTCCACCTGATTCAAAAAACAGTAACACTTATTGCACAAATTGTTAAAAAACCAGATTTGTTTACAGAATGGATGGAAGTGTTTGTTGATAATGAGGAGAATCAAGATGTTGAATCTAGTTCTTCAGATGATAGTTCAGAACAAACACAAATGTTTGATCAATCTTCAACTGATGACAGTGATGATGAGGAAGAATTGCATATTAATATTGCAAAAACTCATTTATCTCCTGAAAGTTTTCAATTTTATTTTGCAGATAGAATTGAGAAGTTAAAGGAAAGGCGAGCAGCAAAGAATCAGAAAGAAGTAAAACGCGAGAATGTAGCCCAAAAAGAGGAGATGGTGGTAGCTGAGGAAGTGGTTGAAGTTGAGAAAGTAGTTGAAGTTGTTGAAGTTGAAAAAGTAGTCGAAGTTGAAAAGATCGTTGAAGTTATCAAACCGTGTTTAAAGTGTTTGAAGTCGTGTAAGCAATGTGAAGAGAAAGATGAGAAGTTGGCTGAGTTTGAGAAGATGAAGGAAAAGTTACTGTTCGATCTCAATTATGTGAAAGAGTCATATGATGTGTTAAATAGATCGGTAACTGATCTACAAAAGACAAATTCTAAAAGAGAAGATGCTTTGACCATGTTGAATGTTATGATGATGTCAAAGTAGAAAGCTATAAATTTTTACATTGAAGAAAGTGCAAAATGGAAGCAAGAGTTGGAAACTGAGAGGATTGAAAATGAAAGAATCAGAAGGTTACTTCAAAGTTATTCTAGTTCTGATTATTTGATTGATCGAATTTATCCAACTGTTGCAGGTCTAGAAGCATTTCAAGATGACAAGTCGAAGAAAAAGGATACTGGTAAGAAACAGATTGTCAGTTATAACAAGTGTCTGCCTCCGATCTGGGAAGGTTATTCTCCCAGAAAACCGAATGAGGAGCAAGTCAAAATGGCAGTCAATATAAAGTTAATATCCGAAACAACTGAAACAACTAATGATTTACTAGACAATATTGATGTCACATTCACATCGTCTGACACTGATCATGAGTCCGTGTTAATAAAGAAAGTGGTTGATCAGGTGTTGGATAAAGATGAGGAGTCGGAGTCAAAGTCTGAGTCTGGAAGTTCGAGTTCATCAGTCAACAGTACAAAATCGTCGGTTAAACGGGTTTATAGTAAAGAGTTTTTGTTATCAAAATCTAATTTGAATGATGAACCATTCAAAGTGGCATACACTTTGATTGATTCTGACAAATTATATTCTGATGAAGAATTTCCAATAAGAAGTGTCAAAATCGAACAGATCAAAAAGGTTTTCAAACTAACAGAAATTAATATTTCTGAAATAAAAGATTTAAATTTTACTGAAAAATCTAAAAAGTACACTTCAAGAGTTCAACAACGTCTAAACAAGAAAAAGGGTTACGGTTCTGGTTCTAGTTTTCAAAAGAAACCAAACCATAACGGTAATTTCAAAAAGAAAGGTTTAGGTTTTGTTCCACCCGAAAATTATAAAAATGAGAAAGTCTCTAAAACAAAAACTGTATTTGTCTCAGGGACAAGTTCGGAAAAAGAAGCAAAGAGCTCTTTCTGGAAACAATCAAACAAAGAGTTTCTTGCTGAAAAACAGAAGTCTGATAAGAATGGAGCTTATTGGAAAAAGGAGACAAGAACCTGTTACAAATGTCATGAAGTTGGATATATTGCCTGGAACTGTCCTATGGCAACAACACAAAACAGGGAGTTTCTAAAAAACTCAAAGAAAAGATTGTGGATGTTGAACCACCAATGGAACAATTTAAGGTTTTCAAAAATTCAACATATGAAGTTGGTGATTGTTCAAAGCGATTTTATAAAAGAAGAGCAAATCTTGACAACCGAACATGGGTTGTTAAGAAATCTGAAGTGAAATCTAGCAATGAATCTGATTCCACAAAGTCAGAGGAGCCACAGGTTGTTCAAAAAGAAGAAAACTTAGTTCCGCCAATGGATGATGAGAACTTTCCACCATTGCGAGCTGAGAATTTTAAACAAAAAGTTGGTAAAATTGAAATCTCGAATCAATTCTATTCTGAGAAGAAAGAATTTGATGTCGAAAAAGTTTTTAATGGAAGTGTTAAAAATATTTTTGGAAAGATGGTCGATGGAAAAGTGAAAGGGGTAAAAGAATTTTATGAAACAAAGAAAGTATCTTATTACCCAAGTGAAGTTGAAGAGGAAACATCCAAGTTTGGTCAGGCTTGGATGACAGTTTTTCATAAGTAAAATCCTGACTTGCCGGAACTCCCAGGTTGGTAAGTGTGGAGTAGGAATCGGCATCTTTCTTGAGAAATTCACAGGTTGGTAACTGTGAAATTTTGATCTTCAAGTGGTTAATCAGGGACATTAAGTTGTACTTGATTTTCTACAAGAGGTATTTTTTGTGACATTGTCATATGTTTTCAAATGGTTCAGAGATTAACGAACTTACAAGTGGTTAAAAACAATGTGATGAGTTTTCCCCTACATGTGGTAAAATCAACAAAACTTATTTTCCTGAAAAACCATTTTGATTAAAACAAACTTAAGTGTTTTGAAATCATAATGGGAAAATAGTTTGTTGTCAGGGGGAGTTCTGATTGTTTATGCAGAGTGAATGACGATTTGAAACAATTCATAACAGTTGTCAATTTACTTGTATAGTTTGTTTCAAATTTCTTTTAAATGTGTTTGAATTTTAGGGGGAGTAAGAAATTTCAGAAAATCCAAAAACATTAGAAAATTTGAAAAAGCCAAAAACATGATAAAATTCAAAAATGAGTTTTTTTTTGTGTAAAAAGGGGAAATGATAGTACATCAGTGGACTATCACAACACGCTAAAAAATTGGAAAGTTAAATGTGATAAACAATCTCACTGTGGATATGCCAATAGGTTTTTACGCATTCAGTAGATTGTTTTCGGGATATAAACATAAATTCAAAATACTGACTTATATCGTGGGGAACATCTCTCGGATATATGGGTAACCCCCGAAATCTTGTCTGAAAGATTTTCTATTTCCGACATACTAGGTCTTTGTGCGTGGTGATATCTGGGGTATTATACCAGGACTTCTGATTTTGCGGAAGCAATAGCCTAGTCCTCGTATAATGCTTTGCATAAGCTTTAATCTTAAAGCCAGCCCTCAGTACAAAAAAATGATGAAACATTGAAAAATGCTATTCATGTGCTGTTGAAAAAAAGATCCCCAAACGGGACACACCTAAAGATGAGCCGTCATCTCTCTGCACGAACGGAAGTTCTGACCTGAGCTCTCACGGTTTGGCATCTACCCATTTACAGATATCATTAGTGTACATTCACCTGTAAGACTGAATATAGAGGTCTGGATACGGGAGTATATTCTGAGGTGGGACACGCGAGTTAGTTTAAGTTCTTAAAACATTAATCTCGTATCTCGAAAGAGTTGAACTTTGTGTGAAAATTTAAGTGGACCAATATACTGACAATCTAAGTGAATTGTTTAGAACTTCAAATGTTTAAAGCTTAATGGTGTTGGTGATTTGTCTCAAAAACTGATATGATCCTCTTACACAAACTCACAAAAATATTGTTTGTAAATATTTCTTTATTGCATTTCTTTAAATTCAGAAATCCAAAAAGATTTTAGTGTGTTTTAGCATAAATTTTTGAAAAATTCAAAAAGTTTTCGACAACTGATGTTGAAAAGCTGATTTTCAAAATTCTAAGTGCTAAACATGATGAATATTTTTGTGAGGGGGGAGTTTGTGTGTGTTTGCCTACAAGTGGAGATCAAAAGCTTTTAAATGTTAAATCATTCTATTTTTACAAGTGGTTCATCATTGTCTAACATTGTTAAATCATTTACTGATTTGTCTTCTACAAGTGGTATATAGAAAGCATAAATTTGTCAAATTTTAAAATTTAAATTTGTGAAATTTATTGTGAAGTAGAGATTGTGCAGGTTAGCCAGATTCCGATACCTGAAGATTATGTGTTTAGAGGGAGTCAGGTTTCGATCCTGAGCAGGAGGTGAACTAGGTGACAATCTTGATCCTGTGAAAGCCAGACTACAATTCCGAGCACAATTTAAGGGGGAGTTTGCTAGTTAATCAATATCCGAGGAGGAGAAGAGCTTGAAGATTGGAGAGCCAAGTTCAGATCCTAACATTCACGCAAGCTGATGATGCTGATAAACTTAAGGAATCAAGAGATTTGATCAAGAGAATTAGAGGGATAAGAGCTAGGTTGAGATTCTGGAGATGAAGAGAAGAGAGATTGAGGATGCTTTACAATGTCAGACATTTTGAGAGAGTTCGAGAAGGCTGATAAAGACTGAAGATTGAAAACTCGACACTGAAGACATCGTCAACATTCGAGGGGGAGTCTGTTGGTGCATGCGTCTGTCGACCTCGTCTTGTATCGAGTCTTGTATGTATTTAGGTAGATCAGGGCACGTTGTACGAGAAATCTGTTAAAAATGGGTTGGTATGTAATTTCGCATGAACCATGATTTCGTTTGTGGCAATTCTGTGCGAAATTACCAGCCTATAAATACCTTGAGTGCCTTGTCATTTGTAACTTTCCGGCTCAAGTACCGAAGTGTCGTCTCACTTAAAAATTTGTCAAATCAATCAGAAAGGCATTTAAAGTGTATATCTAGCTGAATTGAACTTGATTCGTCTGTTTCCGCCTTTTGTTTCAAGCAAAAAACTCTTCTGATTGACTCGTTCGGGTATTCAAACGATCCTACAAAAGTATTGGGCTTTAGGACAGGATTGGGATTTAGGGGTTGTTCTTGAAGGGAATTGAAATTTGGGTATTGGTTAAGTAAATTGGGATCTTTGTAGAAAGAAAGAACATAAAAAATGAGGGGTTGTTGAAAGATGACAAGTGTAGTGTGGTTTAGAAGAGATTTGAGGGTAGAAGACAACCCTGCTTTAGTTGCTGGTGTAAGATCAGGTAAAGTGATAGCAGTATTTGTATGGACACCTGAAGAAGAATGTCATTATTACCCTGGAAGGGTATCAAGATGGTGGTTAAAACAAAATTTGTCTTTACTTGATTCATCCTTGCAGAATCTTGGAACAAGTTTGATCAGAAAAAGATCTACTGATAGTGTTTTATCTCTTCTTGATGTCGTCAAATCCACCGGTGCTACTCACCTATTTTTTAATCACTTATATTGTATCGCCTTGCTTTTTCATACTTTCCTTAATTAGAAAGTTTGTTTCATATTTCTAATTTTGGAAATCGTGTATTCCTTGTAATCGTATCTTCGTTGTATCTTTGGAAAATCCGAGACTTGGATCATAAATAAAATTCGTATTTCTTACAACTCGTGCTTTACATATTCATACATGTTCGTGCGTTTGAATTCATAATACATATGATACTTTGAATCGTAACTCTTGAAAACGTGCGATAAACTTGCAAATACGTGACATACGTGAATTATACATTATTTGAACGTATACGATGCTTATTCGTAATTCATATACTTAATCATACTTGTTTATACTTATTTTCATGCTATTGTTACTTAAAACCCCTTATAATATGCTATTCTTACATGAAATACCTTAAAACACTTATTCGCAATTCATATACTTAATCATACTTGTTTATACTTATTGTCATGTTATTGTTACTTAAAACACTTGGGTCGCGGGCCGCGACCGGCCTACCCTGTTTCTCTTACGCCCCACCAGAGAGCGGAATCCGCAGATTTGTATTTCCAGCTTGTTTATTGGTAAAATGTGTGTTTGTTTTGATTATAACTTTCAACTAACTTCACTAAAACTTAACCTAATCATCTCCTATAAAACCCAACTCATTTCCACACTTCTCCCACTTTACAAACACCTCATTTTCACACTCAAATCACTTCAAATCAGTAGCAAAACTCAGATTAAAGGCAGAAACATTCAAGTTGCAAAAGTGAGTCAAAACTCACCTTTCTTTCATCCTTTTTCACTTCTTCTTCCTCTACAAAGTGTGGAACACCTCTAGGATTGTTTTCACAAGGTTTTCCATGGAATTCCAAGGTGAAACATCCCATTTTTGAGTCCCAACTTTCTGTTTTAGAAGAAAACTTAGTTAAACATTCTTTAATCTTATGTTTTACTCATACGTTCCTATGTCCTTACGCCACTAATCAAGTCTATGATTAAAAACAAGGTTGATAGATACAAATCGAAGGTGTTTAATCCCTCCAAACTTTCTGTTTTGTAAGGGTTTCTAACCCACAAGTGTTGAACAAGAATTGAGCTTGTGTATGTGTGATTACTTGAAAAGCTTGGGCTATCCTACTTACAATCCACACCACACTTGATGATTTCCTCTTAGTTAATATGTATGTTTCATTTCTGTATTATTCATTCATGACCATCCTTGTTGTTTTTACAACTTGTGTAATGGTGAATCTAAGAAAGAGGTTTTAAAAGGAAGGTTGCCATCCTACCTCTATGCATGACTTATATGATAATCCTTGATATTCTTGTTGGACTTAAACTATATAAAATATATGAAATACATTATAATACATATAAAAACCTAACCCTTGATGATAATCAAATGGATATTCGTCAAGGTACTAAGTTACATCATCTAGGTACTTAGTTTCTCGTTATGATTCTAATGGGTACTGTAACCCATGAAAACATTCTAACCCCTACGGGTTTCATAGTGTCAAAAACAAGTATTAAGTGCTAGATGATTACTTTCTTGTATATTTACTTTTGCCATACTTTTAATTCCGAATTCCTAATCCCCTGTTATCATCCAAATACTCATACACCTACGTTTCCTCGTGTAGAAGGACTTGGTATTCCATCCTCAAACAACCAACAACTCGTCACGGAATAACAAGTGGAAGCTTGCAAAACCGTGAGTACACTTGACCCATTTTCATTTTAACACTTTTGGGTGCAATATGTTAACCTTATCAAAATCACAATACTTTATACTTTATGCAAATGCACGAAACAATCCAAATACACGAATACTTAATTTGTTATACTTGATGCATATTCTTGGGTGATTCTTTTGTGATTCTATAGTCATTAGCTTCGTACGAGCCTCCATTTAACATGTATAGCGCTATAGGATTAACGCACCACCCATGAACGAGAGGTCATGTTAAATTTCATTCTTTATTGCGTAAACAGAGGGTTGACTAGAAATATAGCATGCCATGATATGTTGATCTTAAATAACTTAGGTTGCCATGTGGATTCGTTTTAAACTTTTTATACTTATACTTATTTACTTAAACTTATGTACTCGCCAATGCATTTTTGTGTTGAACTATACTTTGTTAACATGTTGCAGGTTGATGAGGTTGATTATGAAGAAATCTAGTAGGGACGACACTAGAAACACATTTCAAATTACTAGACTAGTCATTTTATTTGTTGAACTTGTTGTATTGTTTTTTCATGTTGTACTTGAATTTCATGTTGTAATTTGACAATTATGTTATGATATGAAATCGATTTTGAATTAAATATTGTCGCCAATAGCGTTATGTGTGATGAGCAATTTTTCTTAGTCTCGCTCCGATGTTTTGGCCATCGGTTGGGGTGTGACATATATGGTTAGTTAGTTAGTCCCTACCCTAGCTTTCTTTTTATTCAATATGATTATGAATTTCTTTCCCCTTTTGTTATAAGTTTTTAGATTTTGGATAATCAAGGAGATGTATTTATTATTAACTGTTATTTGTGGCAGGTGGGTGGTTTTGGGAGGTTTTAGGTAAGGTAGTTGATTTGGAGATGATGGTGATGGTTGTTGTAGATGATGAAAAGGGCGGTGGCGGTGGTGATGACGGCGGTTGTTGATTTGGAAATGATGATGGTGGTGGTGGAGGGTGGTTGAATGGTGGTTATTGATTTCTATATAAATATATATTGTTATAAAAATAATAATATTTTTAAAAATTAGTTTGTTATTTTTAATAAAACTAAATAAACAGGGTAAAAAGACTAAAATACCTCTGGGTGACCAGATTTAACCAAAAAAATAAACTGGGTTAGGCTCAAAGGACATACCGTGCAAGATTTTAAAACATTAAGTACAAAACCCGTCAATTTTAAAGGCAAAGGACACCGCCTGCAATTTGGTGTAAACATAAAGGACAAAAGTTGTAATTTACTTAAAAATATATATAAATTTTCAAACATTTCTATCTTCTTCATAAGTTATTTTTTTTTTAAAAAAAATTGCACCATAAGATCACAAATTTTCTTATCTTTTATTCTAGTATATTCGAGCATGTGCACATGTGCAACATAACATGTAATTTAGCCTTAAGGTTTAGGTTTTGGGTTTAGTTTAACTTTTACTGTTAGGTATTTTGGGGGGGATTAGGTTTCGGGTTTAGTTTTTAAGTGTGTGGGTGGGGGGTAGGTTTTTGGGGTGGGGAGGGGGGTTTAGGTTTTTGGGGTGTTTAAATTTAGGGTTTACGTTTTAGGTTTTTTTTTTTGGTGGAGTGGGGGTTTAGGTTTTTGCGAGAGGGGGTAGGGGGTTTAGGTTATTGGTGGGTGGGGGTTGGGGGGTTTAATTTTTTTTTTTTTGGAGGGGGCGGTTAAGTTTTTTTAGGGGAGAGGGGGTGGGGGGTTTAGGTTTTTCGGTTGTAGGTTGGGGGCTTTAAGTTTTTTCGTAATGTTACACATGTGTAGTAATAAATAGTAGTATTCAAAAAAGTACGACACCTTAAATCTTTTTTATGTCATAAAAATATGCTTGAATATACTCGAATGAAAGATAAAAAAAATATGTGGTATTATGGTGCCATTTTTAAATAAAATTCCCACATGGAAGTGGGAGATGGTAACTATGGATTTTATTACCAAGTTACCTAAAATCAAGCGTGGAAATGACACAATATGGGTCATTGTTGATAGGCTGACTAAGTCAGCACATTTCTTGCTCATAAAGGAGACGCATAGCTCAGATAAGTTGGCGAAACTGTATGTGGACGAGATTGTATCCCTACATGGAGTGCCAGTATCTATTGTATCCGATAGAGATACGAGATACACTTCTCATTTCTGGAAAAGTTTCCAGCAATCTTTAGGCACAATACTAAACTTCAGTACGGCTTACCATCCACAGACTGATGAACAGAGTGATCGTACAATCCAAACATTGGAAGACATGTTGAGAGCATGTATGATCGACTTGGGTGGTAGTTGAGATGACCAGCTCCCCCTAATCGAATTCTCCTATAACAACAGTTATCATACAAGTATCAAGGCTGCTCATTTCGAGGCCTTGTATGGGAGAAAATGTCGAACGCCCGTTTGTTGGGTAGAAGTTGGGGAGGCCTAACTATCAGGACCTGAGATAGTCCTTGAGATGATGGATAAGATTATACAAATCCGTGATCGTCTGAAAGCTGCCAGAGATCGGCAGAAGAGCTACGCTGACAAGAGGCGGAAACCTCTTAAGTTCCAAGTAGGGGACAAAGTTCTAGTGAAGGTATCACCTTCAAAGGGTGTGATGCGTTTCGGTAAGAAGGGCAAGTTAAGCCCTAGATATATTGGTCCATTCAAGATCATCGAATGTGTTGGGTCCGTAGCTTATAAGCTAAACTTACCTGAGGAGCTTAGTGGAATTCACAGTGTGTTCCACATCAGCAATTTAAAGAAATGTCTAGCCGATGAGTCACTAGCAATGTCTCACAAAGACGTGCAGATTGATGAAAACTTGTGGTTTATTGAGAAACCAGTTTCGATTGAGGATCGACAGGTTAAGAAGCTTCGACTGAAGCATGTACCTATCGTAAAGGTCAAGTGGGATGCCCGGAGAGGCCCCGAGTTTACGTGGGAGGTCGAGTCCACTATGCGATAGAAGCACCCCCACCTTTTTGAGTAAATATCGAGGTCAAGATTTCTTTTAAGGGGGTGAGGATGTAACACCTCGTAAATCGTGTCCAATAATGTATTGACACGTGTCCCTATTCCTAATTATGACTAATGTAGGCTAGGAAGGACTATTTTTGCCAAACGATGAAAGTATGAATGTGGAGGGACTACAAATGTCAACATGCTTAAACTATGCCTCAGAGTGACCCTATACGGTGACCGTATTCTCAATCGACCCATTTGTTGGACGAACGATACCATTTATGATTTTGATTGAAAGATTGTTAACTGAAGGGTTAAAAGCGTTAACATGTTCATTTATACATGTGAGTGACCTTTTAATGAACCGGGAACTCTTGATGCTCCGTCATGCCTTCAGGTGTATCAAATAATGACTTTAAGGGGTTTAAAGTGCAAATAATGAAAGATATATTGAGTTTTATGGCTAATGGGCTTAATCTGCGAAAGTCCTAAAGTGAGTTAGGGCGCCGCGGGCCGCGATGTGTTTGGGGTGGGCCGCTGCGGGCCGCCAGGTCCTGCCCAGCTCCGTTTTTTTGGCGTGCAGCCTACACATACAGCCAAAACCCACTATATTCGAAACAAGGGGCTTGTTTGTTAGTTGTGCCACGTCTTAGGACACTTGTAGGCCTCTGAGAACTCCCCATAACACCTATTGCAACCTCCTTAATCCCTCAACAAGTATAAAAAGGTGCATTATGTTTCAACACAACTTGCACCTTCTTCATTTTCATTCTTCTTACTCTCTTTGGAGATTCCCAACTGAAGGGAGACTCCTCTTGAGTTCAAATTCGTGCTAGGACTACTTGTAAGTGCTCCTACCTCCTGCATTTTCGTTTGTAGGCTTTTAAAAGACGAAAGTCAAGCTTTTTCGATAAATTCTTTGACTTTCTGTTTAGACCATAATGGTCCAGTCATTGTTCTAGGCGAACATGGCTACGTGATCGTAATTAGGTAGATGTTAATCCCTCAAAAGGTCACCTCCTGAAAATCACGTTTTCTTGGTCAATTGACGGGTCAAAGTTATTAATATTAAAAAGTCAAACGGGTTAGTTTTTAATATAATCATAATATGATAATGTAGGTGTTCTAAAATATGTTTTAACACTCTAATAAGATGGTAATAATTATTAAAACATGTGTAAAGATGTTCGGCTCGTCAATTCCAGTTCTAGGGCCAGTTCGCAACTGAAAGTCGCGAAGTTTGAATTCTGCTTTGACTTTCGATTCTGGCCCGAATTAGAATAGTTTCCTACTGCCTTAATGTAACACCTCGCAAAATGATGTCCAATATAATAATGACACTTGGCATAAACCCTAAACGTGTAATAAATTGACTTTGAGGGACTAAAGTTGACAAACTGTGAAAGATGTATGTAGGGGGACCAAAAGTGTCAACATGCCAAACTTGTGCCTCTGATTGACCACACACGATGTTCGTATTCTTTAACAAGTAAATTGTCTGACGCAAGAAGCCGTTTGTGATTAAAATAAAAAATGTATAAAACACAGGCGTTAAAAGTGTCAACATGTTAATTCTTACCTCTGAGTGACCTTTTAATGAACCCGTGGCTTTGTACTGTTTTATTATACTCTCATGAATATCGGATAATGATTTCACAAGGTTTCGGTACCATTATATGATTAAATTTGCGAATTCCAAAAAGAAGGGTTGAAACAGCAGCATGCAAACGGTTTTGTAATACCTCTTGGACACTTGTAACTATCTTAAATCATCAAGAAACACCTGGATTGATCCTATATCACCCCCTTCTTCTATAAATAGGCCCTTCTTTCCTCATTTGAGACTTGCACATTCAAAAAAATTCTCAAGCTTTACTCTCTAGCTTCATTCTCTGGGATTCCTGGATGTTAGGCCTTTGGATCAGGATCTGTTCCTCTGGAACGTGGATGAATCGACCCCGATCAATGTGCGGAATCCATAGAACAAGTCACAGAATCACAACAACATATTCAATGATTAAATCCGTCTGATCTTCTATTAGACTGATATGAAAGTAACCGGTAGAGAATCAAACTTGACAGAGTCTCCTTACAGAATGAGCAAAAGTTCTAAATGACTAACCCAAGCTGGGTATTTATAGGAAAACTCAGGGAAGTGATAAGTGTTGTCCGATGGGGTGGTAATCCGATCGGGTGGCAATCAGATCGGATGGCCATCCGATTGGGTGACACTAGCCAACCTTCGGACTTCACTTTTACAGTTATGTGCCATTCCCTGAGTTGTCGTTCTACACACATACATACATATACATACAAATACACAAAAGACATATACAGTACAAAATAAGACTTAATGCTGTCGGAAGCTACAGACATATGAACTAACAGACTCCCCCTTGGATGTAGCTGTAGTTCCTTCCAGCATAGTCTTCATTCCTTTCTCTTACGTCTTCGTTCCTTGGCCCTCTGTCTCCTCTGTTCGGCATTTTCTTCTAACATTTTTCTCCTCAGAAGCCTTCCTTCTTCAATCCACCATTTCCTGTACACTGGATCACCGTCACGCTTTCTATCCCACTTGGGAATCTTGTTCTCTTCCTTTTCGATCGGTGTTTGATCCGTTGGAGGCGGTCTCATCCGTTTAACTTCCCAAGCTTTGTTGCTTTCTTAGATATAGCCTTGAATCTCTGTTCGCGCTTGTACTTCTTCAGAAATTCGTCAATCTCAAGATCTCTCCACTTTGACTTCCAATACCTGCCGGAGTTGATATCTTGAGCAAAGCACACATCCACAATCTTTTGATATTGCATTGCTTGGACTTTGTCAGGTTTTCGTAGACAATCTTGTTATAAAACAAGCAATCAATGTCTTTCTTTGAGTAGTTAACCAGCCACATTGGATCTAGTATGCAGATCCTTCTTGATTCACCCTTTGATTTATCAAACCGAGATATTATTGCTTCCGTTGTGCTTGGATTGTATAACCATCCTTGAAAGTCTTCATGGAAATCCTGTTCCATAGCACGTAGCGGCATGTTCTTTAAGCACCTCGGAGGCTTTCTATCCAAAGTTATATCTTTCTCTCCATTTTCCAGGATAGTGACAATTTGCTTTGGGTGACGCGGCTTCCAATCAGGATATCTTGCCTTTGATTGCTGCTTCACATAACTCCACAAGTGTTGGTCGTGTTGTTTCACATCCAAACCTTGGTAAAACTGCTTTATGTTCTTTGTTTGGACAAGCTCATCAACATCACACCACGGGAGGGTCTTTATGTCTGCCTAATATTCAAAATATTGTACCCCCTGCTCCCGTCTAATGGCATACACTTGTAAGTCTTCCAGATAACCCCAAGACAATATGTCGCCCCATGAGATCTTTGCATCATGTGTAAAGTACTGAAGCAGCCTTATGAACTTTCTTTCTTTTGTCATAACTTTGAACCATTTCTTCCTCTCCTCAGCAAGATTTTCTCTTGGGATAGTTTTCGGAACACCTTCAGTGGTTATCTTTTCTACAATCTTCCTTCTGATTTTGTCTTCATTTTGATCTTTGAACATTTCAGCCAATGATGGAAGCGTCTCATCAACACCAGAGTAATGAAAATATGTTTCTTCATTAGATGCATCAGACGCATCTTCAACTATCACATCATTATACTTATCTGCTTCCTGGGCATATACGAACTCATATTCTTTTTCTGGTGATAGAGGAATCTCATCCTCAATATCGAACTTAAATTTCCCATCATCTAAGCCCAATTCTTCCAACATCTCTGCCCTGGACCTAGGTACCTCTAGCTCCCCCTCATATCGAGCATGCAAATAAATGACAGTTGGTTGTGTGAGGAATACCTGGTCGACGTGTTGTTTTCCTGATGTAGAGGCTTCTTGATGTTGATCATCTTCTTGTTCATTGATCTCATCGTTTAGAAAATCTTCAATCTTTTGTTGCACGGACGGATTCACAATCAACAACCCAGATGAACCTTGATCATTATCATCATCATCATCACCTTCTGGAAAGTTGTCGATGTAATGAAACAGCTCATCATCAATCTTTTCTTCTTCATCATCTTCTTCTTCTACGACCTCTTCTTCTTCTTTCCATTTCAACAACAATACTTCTTTCGCCTTCCTTTTCTTTTGTATAACATGCACTCGGCGAACTATATCATCAAAATCATAAGAGAGAGTAGAAGACTCACCAACAAGTACGAATCCCTTAGGATCTGCTTCAGCATCAACCATCTCTACATCAACTTGGCTTGAAGAACCTCCAACTTCTTGAGTTTCTTCTATAACACTTTTCTTCTTTTGTGTTGCTTCTTTAGCCAATCATCTTTCTCTTTCAACTCTACGCTCGTTAGCTCTTTTGACTTCAATGTTGTTGAAAGTAGCATGAACATCAATGTTCAGATGACTTTCCATAACAATGTATAGCATATTGAGTGATTATCTTTCATAACTTTATCAGCCTTCATCGCCTCCATTTCAAGCTTCATCGCTTTCATTTCATTTGACGATGCTTCATTGATTTCGCTTAATAGATGATTTAGAGTTTGATTTATCTCATGCAGATTCTTCATTTTCTCACGCATTTCAACATTTTCTGCTGAAAGAATCTCAAATAGTTGTGCATTGTCATGAACACCATCTTTCTTTTTCTTTAACTTTTCCTGTTGCTTTATCATGACGGTCTTTATTTCTTCATTAACTTTCGTTAACTTTTCAACCTGCTTCTTTAACACATCACGCTCAGCTTCAGCTTTGACTTTTTCTTTCTCTAGTTCACCAACTTTCTTCTGTAGCTCTTTCACTGCCGTGTTGTTGAACACATCAAAATCATCATCAAGACCAAAATCATATTTGTATACCCCAGTTGCATGAGGAAGATCTCCAAACAAATTAGAAAAATCTTTATTCTTTGATCTTGAAGATTCAGGAGCTTCAGGAATAGGTTGATCTTGTGGTGGTGGTGGTGGTGGTGGAGGTGTAGCTGCTTTAAACCCGGTGATTTCAACATAATCACCATTACCACCATTCTTTTGAATCTCAACCTTAGGAACACTTTGTGATTGAACCTCTGGAGCTTTTGGAACTTCAACACTTTGAACCTTTTCAGCTTCATGAACCTATGAAGTTGTAACGTGTTTCTCACTCTTTCCACCTTTATCTTTAGGCAATGTAGCACCACCTTTCTTTGCTCTGACGTTTCTGGGAATAACTCCTGTCTGAACTGCCTTACACTTTGCTCTCAGCTTCTTTGTTTCTTCAACTGATGGAGTGTAAGTAGAATCTTCTTCATCAGATCCTTTCTTTTTCTTTGTTGGCTTCTTTTTCAACTGAGCCTTTCCTCGACCAGGTGTTGTAAGATCAAGCTCTGTCTCTATCTCAGTGGACTCATCATCAGCTTCACTAGAATCATCTTGAGCAACACCTTCAGGCTCTTTGTCTTTGAGACTTTCACCTTTAACACTTTCACTTTGGTCTTTCTGAGCAGCAACTTCCTCATTCTTTTTCAGAAAACTTTCAAGTGTTTGTTTCAATAAATCAGCACCTTGTTGAAGAACTTCTGAAGGATCTAACACTAGTTCATCAACTAATCTTTGTTGTGGTTTGTTTGAAGACCCTACAAAAGAAGCATTGACAAATTCATTAGAAACATATAACAATTTAAAGTTCTAACTACCTTATGACTCTCCCTTTCACTATACCCTTTACGACTATCTTCGGTGCTGGCTTCTTAGGAATAGGAACTACTGGGGATGTCTTTGGTGTTCTCTTCCTCTTTCCGTCTTTCACAAACCACCAACGAGTTTTCTTCTCAACCAATTCACTTATCTTTTCATTTTCATTCTCAGAATCACTATTCTCATGTCTCCACCTATCATTCTCTGGAGCTACATAAGCTGGATTATTGATTCTGCATATCATTATCTTAACTCTTGGTTCAGGTCCTTTAATCAATCTGCTTATTGTTTCAGCTGTCATATTCCTTAGACCTAAAACATCATCATCATCCTTTTGAATATCCTTGAATTGATCATCAATCATCATCTGTATGAACCTTGGATACATGACGTATTTTGCACTTCCAGCTTTTATATTTTCTACCAAATAGTCAAAAATCACTTTGGAAACGTTTTATGGTCTATTCAGCACCAGAAATGTGATTATATTCATGATATAGTCAGAAGTTTCGTCGTACGCTCCCTTCCTGTGAGATAGAGCATGTACCACACAGTGGATCATGAACTTGTAAGAATGGCATAACATTGTTTTTCCCATTTTCCCATTTATGTGCCCTGTAAAGCCCATCCTACACCATAAACCTTTGCAAAGATGTTCGGGAATAATGGTAGGATCGTTGTCAGAATCACCTAACTCTAACACTCGTCTAAGATCACCAACATTGAACTTTATTTCTAAATCCACATCCTGTCCATTCTCGTCCCTCTTTCTCACTGCTGAATAAATCATCTTTTCTTTCTCTTCATACCTCGCTGAGTTCCAAAACCGTCTCACATGAGATTCATAAACTATGGTCTTGTCAGTTAATTCCTTAGCAATCTTGTTTTCTCTCAAAAACTTGGCTATAACCTCAACCATAGTTTTGTTTGTATAAAGTGCATCCAGCAGACAGTATATGTTATGAGATTTATCCCAGTCTGAAGCTATTCCCTGCAATAATACACAATGTTAACAATTGCACAAGGTTTGAGACATAAAATGTCAAGATATGAAAATTTTAAAAAACTCAAAATTTTTCTAACTCTGGAACCCTCTCTATGTGTAGTACTGTGGATCAGATGGCTGTCCAATCGGATTGCCATCATGTGCAACGACAAGTCAACATAAGTCAAAGGTATTTGAATTGGATGCCCACTCGATCGAATTGCCACCCGATCGAGTTGCCACTCGATTCATGTGACAAGCAAGTAAACTCCTTTGACCAGTCAACTCTTTGAGAGTGAATGCCATGGATCGGTTGACCACCCGATCGGATTGCAACCCGATCGGGTTGCCACTCGATTCTTGGCAAATTTGAAACAGTTGAAAAGTTTTTGTCATTTAGTGAAGAGGATCGGATGGCTGTCCGATCGGATTGCCACCCGATCGGATTGCCACTCGATCAATGACATTGAAGCACAGTTCTCAAAACATAGTAATGTGGATGGAATGGTTGTCTGATCGGATTGCCACCTGATCGGATTGCCACCCGATCGGATTGCCACTCTATCCATGGCTTGTAATGAACAGTGAACGAATCCTTTGGAACGGATTGCCACCCGATCAGGTTGCCAAACTTTCCAAGTCACCTAGTGAAAGCACAGAAACCTAGGCAGACACTTGAAACATCTTTCAAACATGAAGTGCTATGAATCGGATTGCCACCCGATCGGATTGCCACCCGATCAGGTTGCGAAACTATCCACAGCAACCTTTGACAATTTAAGGCACAATTTCCAAGGTATTACACCAAACACTTATAGCACAGATTTCAATGCATCAAATACTTAGAAAATTCTAACAAGTAATCATGCAATGGATCGGGTGGTCACCCGATCGGATTGCCACCTGATCGAGTTGCCACTCTATCCAAGAACAGTGAAGAACAGTTAAGAACAATCATGAACACCAAAATTTTCTAAGGCAAAACATCAAATTGAATATAGATCTACGTAGAGAATTCAAACGCGATCAAAACCCTATGTTCATCATGTTCTAACTCGGCCTAAACATAGATTAATTTGACAAAAACACCTCCGATAACCGACTCATCTAAACATCAGATCTATGGATTTAAACATGTTTATGCACAAATTGACACGGTAAACTTGTAGATCTAACACTCGTGAACAAAACCTTATGCTTAGATTTCATCAAATCAACCTAAAATTGTCTAGATCTAAGATCAAAGGTCCGACAGTTTACGTCATCAAGAACAAACAACAAAACATCAAATTTTAATAGATTTGATCATGAAATCTTACCTTTGCCATTGAGAAGGTTTTGCAAACCAACAATCCAATGTCTTGTGCAAAGAAAAAGTGTGAAAAACAAGATCAGAAAGTAAGAGTGTCTGGGAGAATAGGATGGTTGCCCGATCGAGTGAAAACTTTGACTGTGAGCATTGACCATCTATTTATAGTGATACTATGAATCGGATTGCTGTCCGATCGGGTTGCCGCCCGAGCCAAACACAACACTTTGACTTTAAAAGCTTTGACCTTTTGACTTTTTGCCGTTTTTCTCATATTTTATCAGTTTTATAAATCCACTTAAGTATCTAGGTCCAAATTAATGACCGTAGGTACTTAATTTGCCTACCAAGTCCAACTTAATGACATTGGTTGACCCAAAACAAAGCACACTGACATTTTGTTCAATCTTTTTCAAACATTTTTCTGAAAATTACAAGTTTCAACTTAATGAACTTGCATTGACTTTGCTTTTCACCAAGTTTTTCATTGATAAGCTCCCAACCCATCAGTACAGCTCAAAAACTTCCTGCACCTGCTTCAAACCTATGAGTCTGAAGATCAGCTTTCCACCTTGGTTTGTGGATGAAACTAAAGCAGAAAATGTAAAATCTTTTTGGGATTTTAAGAAAGTTTAAGACTAGAAAACTATGAAATCTTTTTGGGTGTAAATGCTAAACTGAAATAAAATGAAATGCAATAAACGTAAACTATTGACAAGCATATTTTTTGTGAGCGTGTTAGGGGGATCATATTAGCTGCCGACAAGCTACTAGTACCGTTAAGCTTGATAACATACTAAGCATTAAACAATTCACAGTGATTGCCGATATACTGATCTAATTTAAATTTTCACACAAATTTCTATCTATTCAGGATACGAATTAGTGTTTTAATGGCTTAACTTATACGCGTGTCCCAACTCAGAATATACTCCCGTATCTAGACTTTCTATATTCAGTCTTACAGGTGAACGTACAATAATGATATCTATAAACAGGTAATGCGAGGCCATGAGAGCTCAGGTTAGAACTTCCGTTCAGACAAAGAGATGATGGCTCGACTTTTGGTGTGTCCCGTTTGGGGATCTTTTCTTCAACAACACATGACTAGCATTTTTCAATGTTTCTTCATTTTTTATGCTGAGGATAGGCTTTATGATTAAAGCAGCGTAGAGTATTATACGAGGACTAGGCTATTGCTTCCGCAAAATCAGAAGTCTTGGTATAATACCCTAGATATCATTACGCACATATACCTGGTATGTCAGAAATAGAGTCTTTCAAACAAGATTTCAGGGGTTACCTATATATCCGAGAGATGTTCCCCACGAAACAAACAAGAAATGATTTAGGTTTATATCCCAAACAAATGTACATGTATAAAAACCTACCGGCATATCATCAGCGAGACTGCTCAACATTTTTTTAATCATTACATTTCTTTAGCGTACTGCAACTGTCTAGCTGATGTACTATCATTTCCCATTTTTACACAAACTCTTTTTTAGTTTTCTATTGTTTTTGGATTTTGAAATATCTTATGTTTTTGGCTATTTGCATCTTTTATTGTTTTTGTATTTTCTGAAAATATTACCTATCTACTCCTAAATACCAAAACAACTAAAAAATCGACAAACCAATGCAGATTGCTTTTCAACATCATCTACAGTGGTACCTTCATCTACGCCAAGAATCCCCTCCACAACCGACAATAACTTCATACCATTAAGTTTTAAAAGATATTGAAAACGTGTTCTATCAAAAGCTTTGGTATGTAAGTCAGCTTTTTGTTCATCGGTGTGGATTTTATCAATTCGTATCAACTTCTTCTCGAAACAATCTCGGATGAAGTGATGACGAATTTCAATGTGTTTGGTTTTAGCGTGATGAACATGATTTTTTGTTATATTAATGGCTGCTTCATTATCAACAAAGATAGGGGAAGTAAGAAATTGCAAACCGTAGTCGTGCATCTATTGCTGGATCCACAAAGCAACAGAGGTCTGCTTCTTACATTGCTAGGTAATCAAACGTGGTCCGAAAAACTGGCACCCCGCTGTTGTTGACTTAGCGTTGACTTTGCAACATCCGAAATCGGAATCAGAGTACCCCTCAAGCGTGAAATCGCCATCTTTTGGATACCACAATCCCAAGCTTGGATTTCCTTTAAGGTAGCATAATATCCTCTTGACAATTGTCATATGCAAAGCTTTGGGACTTGATTGAAATCGGGCCGTGAGGCAGGTTGAATACATAATATCAGGTCTCGATGCCGTCAAATACATCAGCGATCCGATCATGGAGCGGTATAACTTTTCATCAACCTTCTCTCTGGTGAGATCTGGGTTTATTCCATGGTTCGTCGCTAATGGGGTGGAAGTTGGAGCAGTCCCGGACATCCTGAATTTCTCTAAGACGTCGTGAACATACTTCGTCTGATGTATGAATGTTCCCACAGGCATTTAGTCAACTTGGAGCCCTAAGAAGAACTTCATCTCACCCATTGATGACATTTCAAACTTCTGCTTCATCACTTTTTCAAAATCTTTGCAGAGTTCTTCATTTGTCGACCCGAAAATTATGTCATCCACGTAAATCTTGACTATCAGAAGATGGTCGTCGACTTCTTTTGTGAAGAGGGTGGCGTCTACCTTGCCTCGGATGAAGTTGTTGGCGAGCAAATGTTCCGAGAGTGTCTCGTACCAGGCTCTCGGGGCCTGATGCAAGCTGTATAACGCCTTATCCAAGAGATAAACCTTATCCTTATGGATTAGATCGGTGAAGCCCGGTGGCTATCCAACATATACCTCCTCCTTCACTTTGCCATAGAGAAAAGCCGACTTCACATCTAGCTGATACACTTTAAATCCTTTCCAAGAAGCAAATGCTAGGAAGATTCTGATCGCTTCAAGTCGCGCAACCGGTGCATATACTTCAGTGAAATCTATACCCTCCTGCTGACTGAAAACCTGGACCACGAGTCGAGCTTTGTTGCGAACAATAACCCCTCGATCGTCCCTTTTGCACTTAAACACTCACTTTGTGTTTATCTTTCTATGACCATCAGGCAAGTCCACCAGTTTCCATACACCCAACTTCTCAAACTGACTCAGCTCCTCCTGCATTGCATTGACCCAGGAATCTTCAATTAGTGCTTCCTTGTACGTTCGCGGCTCAATCTACGAAATGAAACAACTAAGTGAAAACTCTGTTTGTAAAGGAGGAACTTTTGTGTAAAAACAAGTAAGGCCCTGGTCAATCTGGCTTCTGGTGCGAACGCCTGACTGCAGCTCTCCTATAATCAACTCTTCTGGATGGTATGAAAGAGTCCTTGGAATCACCTCGCCTGGAACATCTACCTCACCTTCCAAATTCGTAACGTTCTGATCTGCGACTTGTTCATTGACAGGAATTGTCTGATCTGGAGACTAGATTTGCTCCCCCTCAGACTCTGAATCACCACGATCACAATGTTGGCCTTTCATCAGATTCTGAATTATCATTGACTGCCGTCTGATTATCAGGAGCTTGTTCACGTTCCGAAGATGTCGGAGTTTGCTAAACTTCATCATTCTCTCCAGCATTACTTGGACCGGCTTCATCATCATTGGAAGTTTGATATTGACATCTAGAAGACTCCACTGGGAATCTTTCCTGTGCTGCTTCATATTCTCTTAGAATATCTCAATCATCAAAGAACTCTGGCTCTTCTTCTAACTCGAATGAATCCCATAGAGTATTGCAGTTGAATCGTCATGAGTCTGTGGGCTTCTGTGGTGGCATTGTGTAGCCTTGGCACTCAACATGTTGTGCTTCGATGATCCGTTTGAAACTTGGAACAAAGACTCTCTTTACCAGTTTCCATACACCCAACTTCTCAAACTGACTCAGCTCCTCCTGCATTGCATTGACCCAGGAATCTTCAATTAGTGCTTCCTTGTACGTTCGCGGCTCAATCTACGAAATGAAACAACTAAGTGAAAACTCTGTTTGTAAAGGAGGAACTTTTGTGTAAAAACAAGTAAGGCCCTAGTCAATCTGGCTTCTGGTGCGAACGCCTGACTGCAGCTCTCCTATAATCAACTCTTCTGGATGGTATGAAAGAGTCCTTGGAATCACCTCGCCTGGAACATCTACCTCACCTTCCAAATTCGTAACGTTCTGATCTGCGACTTGTTCATTGACAGGAATTGTCTGATCTGGAGACTAGATTTGCTCCCCCTCAGACTCTGAATCACCACGATCACAATGTTGGCCTTTCATCAGATTCTGAATTATCATTGACTGCCGTCTGATTATCAGGAGCTTGTTCACGTTCCGAAGATGTCGGAGTTTGCTAAACTTCATCATTCTCTCCAGCATTACTTGGACCGGCTTCATCATCATTGGAAGTTTGATATTGACATCTAGAAGACTCCACTGGGAATCTTTCCTGTGCTGCTTCATATTCTCTTAGAATATCTCAATCATCAAAGAACTCTGGCTCTTCTTCTAACTCGAATGAATCCCATAGAGTATTGCAGTTGAATCGTCATGAGTCTGTGGGCTTCTGTGGTGGCATTGTGTAGCCTTGGCACTCAACATGTTGTGCTTCGATGATCCGTTTGAAACTTGGAACAAAGACTCTCTTTAGTGGACTAGCATATCCCACGAAGATTCCTTCAATGCACTTTGAACCAAATTTGCCATCGGGATCCAGAACTGTGCAGGGAGACCCAAACGGTTCCAAATACTCGAGATTTTGCTTGCAGTTATTGATCAACTCGAAACATGTCTTGTTGTGCTTTTTCACAGTGAGTACCCTATTGAGAGTGTAGCAAGCGGCGCAAACTGCTTCTGCCCAGAAATTGATTGGTAATTTGGAATCAGCAAGCATCGTCCTGGCCGTTTCAATCAGCGTTCTGTTCTTTCTTTCTGCTACTCCGTTCTGTTGCGGAGTATAATGCGCGCTGAATTCTTGCAGAATACCTCTCTTATCGCAAAATTCTTCCATTTTGTTATTCTTAAACTCAGTACCGTGGTCACTTCTTAATCTTCTGATGCGGGTTCGGTACAAATTCTCAATCTTTCTGAAAAGTTTCAGCAAACTCTCGAGTGTTTCATATTTTGTCTTCAAGAATGTCACCCACGAAAATCTCGAATAGTCGTTTGTGACTACTAAGCAGTAGAGATCACCAGTTATGCTTTTGACATTCACAGGACCAAAGAGCTCCATGTGAAGTCTCTCCAACGGCCTCAAGACTGAGTTCATCTTTTTGCATGGGTGGGATTTCTTTCGCTGTTTGCCTTTGACACAACTAATGCACTCCCCCTCAAGATGGAAACTCTTCAAGTGAACACCTTTTACCAAGTCGTTATGCACCAGGTAGTTCATCTTGCGCAGGTGGATGTGGCCTATCTTCCGATGCCACAATTACGACTCCTTTTCAGTGGCTCTTGACACGAAGCAGTGAGTTTGGCCCGTGGTAGTCGTGGCTACGTGTGACACCTGTGTCACTACGACCATCAAACAAATACCAAACCAATGAAATATTATGTTTCATACTTGGGATTTGTATAAATACGTGTATCATTTGCACATATCAATTCTTGTTCGATTTCGAGCTTTAATCGCTTTCTGGAAAGTTATACACGAACTGATGCGTAAACGCAATCAGTTTAATGCAACAAACACTTCGGAACAGTGACATAGGCTCAACATACCTTAAATAACCTTCACATAACTTAGAAATAAGTTTTGAAGAGTTTGGTGTGTCAAAAACAAGTTTATTCGACCGCAGGGACTATTTGCGTCAAACTGCGAAACTATGACGATTTGTATAGTAACGAACATTCCGGAATTTGATCATAAGTTAAACATACCTAAATATCCTTTAAATATCTTAGAAATAGGCTTTGAGGGGTTCGGTATGCTAAAATAAACTTATTTGATCAATAGGGACTAAAAGCATGAAAAAGTGCATAAGTTTGCATTTTCGCGCATATTTTATGTTCTGAACATATCCGGACATCCAAAAAATTTTGTAATCATTAAAATATTTTATTTTAGTGATGGGAATGCAAAAATACCATTCGTCGCGTAATTTGGATCGTTTTTGCGATCGTTACGATTTCCGTCGTAATTAACAGAATAACGCAACAGTACGATCAAACGAACCGACATCCGAGATATTTTTGAGCATATTTTAAGCTCCCTTTAACTTCATTTTAGAGCCTTGAAATGGGGTTAACAAGGCTTAAACGTGTTAAAAATGCATCGAAAACCAAGTTTTGGACCTGCAGGGGCTAAAACTGTAATTCTGTCAAACTTCTTACGCGGGGCGCGTAAGCCTAGCCTTACTATTACGCGGGGCGCGACAGACTTACAACTTAGAAACATTGAATCTGGCCTTCCAGCTTGTTTTTGCTGGTTTTGTTCATGGTTCTTCTATACCATCTGCTTGTTTTTGCTTGTATTACATGCCCCATGGTATTCTAAAACCATTTGCCACATGTATGGCCAAGATCGAAGCCTCTTTTGCAAGAAATGATCATAACGGTTTACCGAAAACTATAAATACCCAAGCCCTCTTTCATTTATGCTCACCTTTGATCTGATTAATGCTCGAAGTTGAAGCCTTTGCTTCATACCTGAGTGTTATAGATCAAGTTCTCCGTAGCTTGGACCCTTTGTAAGCTTCTTTCGTTCTTTTATCGCTTTTTAAGCGTGAAAGTCAAACAGTGTTTAACTTTCTGCTTTGACCAGTCAATGGTCAACACAAAGTTCGTTTGAACTTTGCAACGTGAGCGTAATCACGATGGTTATAGTCCTGTTGTACGGAATGTCAGAAACCACATTTTAACCAAATAGAAATTGCCTTTGTGGTATTTCTATATTCTCCAATGTGTAGTTTGATACACTCAGGTTTGAATGAATACCAAATCACGTTTTCTTTGTATATTTTGATATACTATCAAAGTACAGTTTGATGTGCTCCCAAATGTGATATTATTTACCAAAGTATAATTTTGATATACTATGTACAAAATCCAACATATATTTAATATACTACTGACCTTGTTATAAACCAAAACATAGTTGATATGTTATTTTCAAACCAAAACATAGTTGATATGTTATTTTCAAACCAAAACATAGTTGATATGTTATTTTCAAAACCAAAGCATAGTTGATATGCTATTTTCAAACCAAAACATAGTTGATATGTTATTTTCAAACCAAAACATAGTTGATATGTTATTTTCAAAACCAAAGCATAGTTGATACGCTATTTTCAAAACTAAAACATAGTTGATATGTTATTCTCAAAACCAAAACATAGTTGATGTGTTATTTTCAAAACCAAAGCATAGTTTGAGATACTATTTACAAAACCAAAGTATATTTGTGATATACTACCAAATCTATTATTTTAGTAACAAAAGTATATTTTTGATATACTATACGTTTAACTATATCCAAACCAAAGTATATTTTTGTATATACTACAAACCTTTTATCAAAACAATACATTTATAGAAACAAAACTTTTCAAGGATTCATGGCTATTTTTGTAAAATATAAAACCTTTTTCATATGTTAACTAAAGCCATGAATCTAGATCAACAAAACCTATGTTACTCACAGGCATTTTTATGCTGACGTACCTATTTTCACATATGTTTCAGGTGCTGCTATGTGATGATTGGTGATACATGCTATACATAGGATGGACTCGTGCCTTAGTGACTCTAAATCTCGAAAGACAATATTTGTATTTATCTGAAGTGTAATAAATCAATGAGTTCAGTAATTCAATAAAACGAAACAATTTAATCCATGGTTGTAAAACAATGATTCTGTTACGACACTCCCCGACGTTTATGTCACAATTTGTTGTTTTACGTGGTCGGGGTGTGACACTACGCTCATATCCAACACGTACAGATCATTAACTCGTGGCGCTCTCATGATGATCTACTCCTCGGGGATGACAAACCCTGGCTTCAAGATCAGACATTCTTTATCCGTGAAGTGTGTCGAATACATTCGGTCACATATTTGAGATATGCTCAGAAGATTGTTCTCTAGCTCGGAAATGTAATTGACTTTTTCAAACGTGATTACCCCGTTTGATAAAGTTCCCTCACCAATGATACGACCTCCCTGATTACCGGCAAAGCCAACATAACCTCCGTTAAACCCTCTCACATCGTAGAGTAGGGTTTTTCTCCCCGTCATGTGCCTCGAAGCTCCACTGTCCATTATCCAAGGTGAGATGGATCTCGGAAGCTCCTGCACATTTCAAAACATTTTAATGAGATTTTGAAGCAACCGAAGCCCTCTTTCGACTCAGGTAGCTTGACGTTAATGCGTGTGGTTTTGGTGTATAATGGTGGGAAATTCTTGTCATTCATCTTGAGACTTTCTTCAGACCCAATCTCAACCTCTTTATACAAAAAGAAATCATTTTAGGAGGTTGACCAGATGATTGGTCTTTCTTTGCAACATACTTCTTCCCTAAAGAATTAGACTTTTATTTCTCAAGTTTCTCATAGTAATCCAAAGGAACATTCATCTTTACCAGTGTGGTAGAAGATGATTGTTTTGCAGACTCGGAAACCTTTGGTTTTGGAGAACTTGCTTTCTTATCATCAGATTTTGGCTTCCATGTTTGTTGAGACGAAGCGACCCGTTTGTAAAACTTATCAGTTTTAGTTACCGACTTCTTTACGGGTTCAGTTTTGACTTTGGTGTTTTCATTTTTCAAAACTTTCTTCTCAACAATCATTGGAGCTTTGCCTTTGATATCGTCTTTCTTCTTCGGACTCTCGACAATCGCAGATTTAGGCTTCGAGTTGGTGCACTTTCATGCAATGTGTCCAACTTCATTGCATTTAAAGCATGTTCGGGTGTCAACTTCCCGACTTTTGCCTTCGGTCTGAGGCTGTGAGGCCTTCTTCTCAAAGAATTCTTCATTTGATTTTGAAAAAATTTCAGATTCTTGCTCGGAATGTGAACTCGAGCTTTTCACAAACACCTTTTTCTCAACAAACTTCTTGTTTTGAAAGTTCCTTCTTTGATTATTCTTACCACCCAGATAACCACCCGACCATTTGTTTTGGTTGTTGTTAAATCGTGGTAGTACAGTAGGTTTTTTGTAGTAAGATTTATCATTTTCAAAGTTCAATTGCCTTTTGGAACGCTTCAAACCCTCAATCTCAGAAACATCAATTTCAACCAATTTAAACACATTTTTCAACTTGTCGACATTCACATTTTCAAGTGGAAATTCAAGATCCGAATACAACTTATCTGAACCCGACATCTTGTACATTACAAGAGTAGGTTCGTCACTTAAGTTGTTTTTGGATTTTGATTTCGGAATGTAATTATTCAAAAAGCACTCTTCGTCCTCAGTTGAATCACTATCAGATTTTAAAACATTTTCAACCACATTTTTAACAACTTCGGATTGAACACTGTCTTCATCAGATGATGAAGTGAAAGTGACATCGATCGTTTCTGGAAGTTTAACGTCATTTGTTTCATCATCATTATCCAACCCAGACTTTTTCTTTGAAAAATTATCCATCACCGGCGGTGGAACTTGATGATACCCTACCCCAATTCCATCTGAATATACATCTTCACCAGCTTTGTTCTTCCCAATGGGTTTAGGAACTATATGTTGAAGAACAAAGCTCGCGGAGTTGTAACTGTTTAGTTTCAAGTTGATTCGTTCGTTTTCAATCTTAGCTTCCTGAAACTACAGCTTCAGATTTGCAATCTCATCCAATTGTTGATTGATTTGCTTTTTTTTTTTTTACTGAAGTACTCCCGACAGTTGAAGGTTTTCTTTGGATGTTTTACTGTTTCTCTCATCAGAATCTTTTATTTTTCTTTTTAGCTTCTCATGATTTTCAGAAAGTTGTCGGTTTTCATGAATTAACTTTTCATTTTCTTTCCTAAACCGTTCTACATCAATTTTATCTTTTTCAATTCTCTCAGTTAATTCCTTTATTCTATCATTTGAAGCTTTCACCAGTTTATCATGACTTAAGATTTGATTTTCAACTCTTTGACTCTTGCAGTTAGTTCTTCAATCTTTTTGGCATTGAGATATGCATGTGTGCTGCAAACCTTGCAATCTTTCATGCAATTTTTGCAGTCACTCACAGTTTTAGCCATATCAGTCTTACCTGACCCATTTGTTGAATCACTACAACTGACCTGGCTCTTTGACTCAG
The DNA here is from genome assembly GCF_002127325.2 of Helianthus annuus. Classification (NCBI taxonomy): domain Eukaryota; kingdom Viridiplantae; phylum Streptophyta; class Magnoliopsida; order Asterales; family Asteraceae; genus Helianthus; species Helianthus annuus. The sequence goes on along the minus strand of NC_035445.2, from coordinate 46,126,927 downwards.
ATGCAGACTTAGAATCTACCTCTAATTCCTTTGCTGCGAACATTTTATCTGCCATCTTCTTCAGGTTCTCTGCAGTCATTTCTTTTGTTGTGTCGATTATCCCATCATCGACTTTCTTCGACTTTAACTCTTCCTCTTCAGCTTGTCTTGCCCATTCTCTCTGTCTTTGTTCTTCCTCTTGTGCTATTTGTTTAATGAGAGTCTCAATAATGAGTGTTGATGGTTCAGCAATTATATTTCCTTTGGGGTCCAAATAGCACTCTCGATCAGCATCCCATCTATTTGCACTTTTGGCCTCTTTCCAGGGTCGATAATTTTTATCCTTCATGTTTTGAGCTATCAACTTTCTATAACCGTATTTCTCTTCTTCAATTCGTGTGTCTTTGAATGGTACGATTTTTGCCATCACTGCAAACCCTACAACATCTTCTTCCAGTAAAAACTCACTGCTGTCGAAGCCCTCATCATCATGAATTACTGCTAAGGCTCTCGACTATTCTTTAGGAGTTTCTTCAATTTGTTTCATTCTCGATGGTTCTTCGTTGTTACGATGATAGATGGACTTTTTATAATAATCATCATGGAATGGATTGGCTGTTTCATCTGAAGCTGCATTCCTGCATTCTCTCTTAAAGTGCCCCTTCTGCTTGCACTTAAAACAGGTAACCTTTGACTTATTGAAGCCCAATTTTGTAGAAGGTCCACCAATGGAGTGTCTTCCAGTTATCTCCATAAACCTCTGAGCTCTTTGAACAACGCTTGCCATGCACCAACGTATATCGATCAACTCCATTTCTTCGGGATCGATTTGATCATAGTCTTATTTGGTAAGGTTTGTGTTCCCGATTTTCCCAGCTACTAAGCTTTCATAAGATTCCAGAATTGAAGCCAGGAATACCATTTGTTGTTTTGCAGTTTCTTCATTAAAATTCTGGGCATTGTTCAGATTTACTGCAATGTTACACTAAAACACGTTCTTAGGAACATATTGTTGCTGCTGGTTTGGAGCGGATGAAGAAGTACCCCTATGATAACCACTACTGGGTGCTGGACTGTTGGTGCATTCATCTGTCGTCTTCGTCTTATATCGAGTCTCGGGTTCGTTGCGGTTTGGAACGAGGATTATGTCATCATCTTTGATGATGACATCACAATAGTGACATCATCATTGCATCATCACACATAAGACAAAAGTTAAATTGGTCCAATTAAAGGAGTCTGTTAGAAGATTCTATTTCGTTTGAAGATGTTGACTTTCATTTGATGCATTATCGTTTGAAGATTGTAGTAGGTTCCGTTTGAAGAGGTGACCGTTATAAGGATGGCATGTCATCTTCAATCGGTAGGGTCTCTCCTATAAATACCTTTCAAACGATTTCATTTGTAACGAACAGGTCAAGTGATACCAAGGTGCTGCCGGTATTTCCTCTGATTGTAAACATTGTTATTTCAATATACAAGAGGTTTAAAGTGTATTTCAAGCTGTTTTTCACATCCGTTTCTTAGTTTCCGCCTCTGAAACGGACTAGAGCTCTTCCGACCGACTCATTAAGGTTGAAATCGATCCTACATGGACTGTTGTTTTGTCTTTCTTCAGTAACCGTATTCGAGCTCTCAGCTGAAAAAGTAGTTTTTGATGAAACATTCTTAGGAATCATGCTTCCCCGATAGTACAGATCGGCGTTTTGTTGGTACGGGGTGTTGTTGACTTTATTCATCTTTTTGATCTCCAGTTCATGGCTTTCAAACCTTTCGATCAGCCAATCAACAGTCATGTCAGACATTTTCATGGTATTTCTCAACACAAGTGCATAATACTACCAATCTTTTTCATCTGGCAATGATTCCAACAACTTTTCGACCAATTCTTCTTCGGTAAAAGTAATCCCATATCGCTGAATGGGTTTAGAAAATCGTCTCCCATTGTTGAGTACCTGAAACGATTTCAAACACTTAGAAAAATTTTTAGAGTTTTCAAAAGTTTCAAACTGATGCACTTGAATCGGATGGTGATCCGATCGAGTGGCACAATCAGGTAACAAGTGATGAACACGAATCGGATGGCGACTCGAACGGGTGGTAATCCGATCGAGTGGTTGTCCAATCGAGTGACACCAAGACTTTTTGAAAAACTTTGACTTTCAACCTTTCACCGATCGGGTGGTGATCCGATCGGGTGACAGGATGACGTAAGCTAATGAAAACAAGAACTATCAATGTCGTCCGATCGGGTGGTGATCCGATCGGACGACAAGATGATGTCAGCAAGCAATAACCAAGAACAGTCTAAGCCAATCCATTTGGACAGATGTCCGATCGGGTGGATGACGTCAGCAAACACGAACAGTTCAACATGCTTTTTGATGAATTTAATTCAGTTTTTGATGGAATTTTTCTGTGAAAATTTGAAGGATTGATCTCTGAACAATTTCGAATCGATTGATATCAAATTTGTCAAATTTTATCCGTAAATTCCCGTTCAATTTTACGTTGTTCTCGTTTTTAAGGTATAAAAGTGTAAAACACAGCAAGAAATGAGTAGAAAGTGAGAAAATTCGTCAAATTTCCGGTGAAATTCGACTGAAATCGGCAAGAATAGCTGAAATTCCGGTGAATTCGTTGTCGTAGTCCTCGATTCAACCTCCTGTGGCTCTGATACCACTTGTTAGGCCTTTGGATCAGGATCCGTTCCTCTGGAACATGGATGAATCGACCTCGATCAATGTGCGGAATCCATATATCAAGTCACAGAATCACAACAACATATTCAACGATTAAATCCGTCTGATCTTCTATTAGATTGACATGAAAGTACACGAGAACCGGTAGAGAATCAGACTTGACAGAGTCTCCTTACAGAATGAGCAAAAGTTCTAAATGACTAACCCAAGCTGGGTATTTATAGGCAAACTCAGGGAAGTGATAAGTGCTATCCGATCGGGTGGTAATCCGATCGGGTGGCAATCCGATCAGATGGCCATCCGATCGGGTGACACTAGCCAACCTTCGGACTTCACTTTTATAGTTATGTGCCATTCCCCGAGCTGTCGTTCTACACACATACATTGTCACACCCCAACCGATGGCGGAAACATCAGGGCGTGGCACTGAGCGAAACAGATTGTCCACAAGTTTCCATACTATATTTACCAGATATTTAAAGCAACACGTCCCATACCATGTCATAAATGATAATACAATTATTACAGAAAAGATCTAGTCAAATTATTCTGTTCCGACAACTCAGATTTTTATTACAGACAATTGTTTATTGTTGACCTAGGTCTTTCCTAGCCTCGATTTCATAGCAAAGTAAGCAAATAAGCATCCTAAGCACCTGTCACATACGTTAAAGTAAAATTCAATCCACATAGTGTAAAGGTGAGCATACAAGCTTGATAATAGCATATAGAGTTCAAAAGCATTACGCATAACCAGCACGTACACAGAGTGAAATGTGGCATGTTAGTTATCGACATGAACCTATCGATACCAATGACTGTGGGTTAACTGCCCAAGGCAGTTCGCGATACATACTCACCACTATCAGCCATGTAGGTAATTGTCCTTAACAATCCCCAAGTGAACGGGTGCTGAGTCCAAACTAATAGCACTATCGTTGCTAAGGCAGGTAGACAGCATTCCATGTGTAAACATAACAAACAAGCATTCATTAGGTTATGTATACATGCGATAGCGGTTAGCGTTTAAAGTATTTCGTAGTGTGTTCGATGTGATTTTGTATAAGTAACGTATGTAACACCCAAAAGTGCATAAAGCAAAAAGGGGTCGAGTATACTCATAGCGGTTGATGGATTGAAGGGAGCGCTAGAGAGTAGGGTTAGCCTGAACAGATTGATAGCATAACGATAAGCAACGCGTAAAATGGAACAAGTGAAGGTTGGGTCGATCAACGGTTCGATCGGATGGTAGTCCGATCGGACGGCCGATCGTTCGGTTGACAGTCCGCTCGAATGGTCATCCGTTCGGGTGACCTTTCGAGTGGATTGTTTCTTCCTTTGAGAAGGATGTGTTTGTGTATGATGGCTTGACTTTTGAAGTTTTTGTTGTAGCATTTAGAAAACATAGGAGTATCTATACCTTTCAGGTCGTTCGATCGGACGACAACCCAATTGGTTGGACACTTTAGCGAGAACAAGTGCACAACAGGTTGTCACTCGATCGGAAGGTGATTCGATCGGGTGGCATCCCTAGTGCATTGAATGTGTTGAAAATTGTTTAAGTATTGAAGTTTTGAAACACCACATAGTCGGATGGTCGGTCGATCGAGTGGTAACTCGATCGGACGGCAATCCGTTCGGTGTCCCCAAAACTCTTGAGGATTGTTTTGAAAATTAAGGTGGGACCAAGGTGTAAGTCGTTCGGATTAGCCAGTCGTTCGTATTGGCTGTTTGATTGGACAACAGTCCGATCGGACGGCACTCCGTCCTGGTCGTCCTGTTCGTCTTACACTTGGTTTGTTTTGATTGTTTGTCGTTTTATCGAGACGTCTTGATAACGTACTAAGCAACAAAACTTTGTCAATACTTGGTACCCCTGATCGGACAGAATCACCCAAATCCGGTCAGTTAACGGTTCGAGCTATCGGTTCTGAGTGCATTGAGTGTAAAAGATCAAAGCTTAGGAGCAGCCTTCATCAAAGCTTAGGAACAGCCAAACATCAAAGCTTAGGAGCACAAGTCCTCACCATTTGTGAACTATGATCCAAACATCAAAGCTTAGGAGCAGCCTTCACCTCAAAGCTCTACAAGTTCCAATAATCAGGCTTATGTTTCTGGGGTGCAATGCAACATCGTGGTGAATATTAAGAACAGAAATGAAATTACTAAAATAGCCGCGAAACAACACATTGCTTTACTGGCTTCCGTTTTAGAGGCATATGAAGGTTTAGTGGCGGGCAGGATCGGTAATCCGAATATGACAAAAGAGGATTATGACCAGATCAACCCCGAGGAGCTTGAATTGATTGATATAAAATGGTGCATGGCAAGTTTGGTTAGAAGAGCACAACGCTTTATGGAGATCACAGGCAGAAACAGTCTCTCAGGTTCTGATCAAAAGCTATGGTTCGACAAATCAAAAGTTACCTGTTTCAAGTGTAAGGAACGTGGCCATTTCAAGAGAGAATGCTCGAACCGTGAAGTAAACAACCATCAGAACCCGTTCACAAACGATTATTACAGGCAGGCGATCTATCATCGACCTAACCAACAACCTGCTGTTCAGAGACCGCAAATCGAAAACAAACCGGAGAAGGCTCTTATCGTGAATCAAGATGATGAAAGAGTAGCTGAAGGTTTCACTTGGGATAAATACATCCCTGGAAGCGATGGGCAGGCCATGATGGCAGAAATTGTTGAAGTATTGGAGATGGTGACTGGGCCAGAAATGATTGTTGAAGATGTTCCTGTTGAGAATGTGGTTGACATTGAAGAAATCGCTGCAGAAGTTTACTATTACCAATCAAAATAGGAGGTATTGGCAAGTTCTATGAAATCAGTACTGCCTCCTAAAGTGTTTGAATCTTTTGCAGGTTATTTCCAAGAACCGACGACTGGATCGTGTCCAAGATACGAAGAAAAGAAAGAAGTTGTCGAGGAAATGATAGATGTGACAAAAGAGCTGACTGGAAAGACAATGAAAGATATTGCTGACAAAGCTCTCGTGGGAAAGCTAAAAGAGGTAGACACAGAACTCGAGAAGTCAGAGTTTGTCAGTACCGTGTCAGTCAAACAGGAGTCAGATCAGAAATCTGGAGTTAAGGAGATCAAAGTGTCTGAGTCTGAGTTGAAAAATGTCGGTAAACAAGACGTGAAAATTGTTTGTGATGAACAGGTTGTTGAGATAGTCGTTTCAATCCCTGAAACACCATGCCAGAGGTGTTTACAACCGTGCATGGAGTATCTTGAGAAAGACACTAAGTATCAGGAATTGAAACATCATGCAGATATGCTAAAATTTGACCTTGGACAAGTCAAAGAGGCTTATGGTACTCTTGCCAGGTCAATTAAAATGATCCAAAAAGAGATTGTTGAAAACGACAAAGCAACAAAATTGGTTAAAGCAACACTGTTTGATAAACAAGTTGAGGTTAATTTTCATCTAGACACGATCGCTTCACTAAAGAAAGAGCTTGAATTAGCTAAAATCGAAAATGATCAGATTGATAAAAAATTGATGAGTTATGTGGCTTCATCTTATGTTCTTGAGCAGATTGTCCCACAGCAGCCACATGCTGCACCAGTCTTTAATAGCGTTCCACCCCCAATGTGGAATCATTATACACAGAAATATCCAGATGGGGTGGAAGCTGCTTTGAATCTCAAGTTGAGATCGACTGAGGATGATTTGCCTGAAAGCATTGATGTTACATTCTCTGCATCTGACACCGACAACGAATCACAGGTCATCAAAACCGTTGTCGATCAGGTATTAGATGAGGAGAGTGATAACTCTGAAAAGTCTCAATCTGAGAAATCTGTTAGTGAGTCTGAAGATAAGGGTAATTTCTTGGATCGTTTCATACCGAAATCGGATAAGAGTGTGAATGATGATCCGATTATGGTGGTATACACTATGATTGGAACAGACAAACTTTACTCCGATTTCGAGTATCCTCTCAGAACGTGAAGATTGAGATTGTTGAGAAAGTTTTCAAGTTTGTTGAAATAAACATTGATGAGGTTAACAACAAAGAATTCTTTTCAAAACCTAAAAAATCTTTTGTGACATCACGTCCTACCAGTTCGGGAAAGAAAGAGTGGGAAGGAAAGGGTAATAACAAGAAAAACAATTTTAAAAACAAAGGGATCGGTTTTGAGAAGAAAATGGCTAAGCAGGTGGTTAAGCCAAAAGAGAAAATGAATGATATCTTTGTTGCTGGGCCGAGTGTAGATGATGAAAAGGATTACATCTTTAGTCAAAAGGTCGTGGACGATTTCAATGCAGCGAAAAAGTTGAAAGAGGAGACAATCAAATCCACTTTTGTCGAATATGACAAAAGAGTCTGTTATCGCTGTAATGAAATCGGGCACATGGCAAAACAATGCAAGAAAGAGTTTGAAAAACCTGTTCAAAAACTAATTGTTCAAAACAAACTGTTCAAAAACCAACTGTTCAAAAACTTATACCAAAATCACCGATTGATACAAAAGGTAAAAAACCAATGGTTTCTCCGATTCGCATTCTAAAAAGAGGAGAATCTTTGAAGTCCGAGGATAAGCCAAAATCGACCTTAAAGATTGGTGAATCTTCCAAGTCTCACAAGACATCAAAAATTTATCCTAAAACAAAAATGTTTGAAAACCAATCATGGGTTGCGAAGTCGAAACCATCTGTCGAGGTCAAAAAGATGGAAAATGCTTTAAAAAATGAAACAAAGTTTTTAAAAGATGATGTTTTTGAGTTTGAAAATGAACTTGATAAATTTCTTGCTGAGTTTCCCCCGATTAACAACAAAGTAAAACCAGTTGTGAAAGATGATGTTCCTAATGTCACATTTAAGTTTCCTAAAAATGATGAGAAGTGTGATGTAGTGTTTGGCACTGTTTCTGAGGTCAAAAAGTCATGGGCGTCATTGTTTGAATAAGTTGATTTGATGTTTGCAGGGGCTGCCCAGGTCTATCCTTTTGAAGTGGATCATGGATAGTGGTGCATCGAGACATATGACAGGGACGCTAGCCCTTCTTTACGACGTCAAATAATTAAATGGAAGTTATGTGGGCTTCGCCGGAAATCAAGGCGGGAGAATTTTTGGACAGGGAACGTTGACGAATGGTGTCATCTCATTCGAAAAAGTGAACTATATCGTAGAGTTGGAAAACAATTTACTTAGCATTTCGCAAATATGTGATAAATCCTTCAGTGTACATTTCACAAAGAACGAGTGTGTGATTTTAAAACCGGGGTTTAAGATCCCTGATGAGATGGTGTTGTTGCGCGCTCCACAGGAGAACGATTTATATATTCTTGATATGAGCGTTGCAACACCAACAACTCATTAAAAACAATGTTTTGTGTCAAAATCAAAAGCAACGGAAAAAGAAACAATTATGTGGCATCGAAAGATGGGCCACATACATGTTCGTAAAATGAATTTTCTAGTACACAATGATTTGGTAGAAGGTGTAAACTTAAAGAGTTTTCATTTGTCTGATGATTGTGTAGCTTGTAAAAAAAGGGAAGCAGACTCGAAAGTCACACCTACCGAAGATACTTAATTCGATCAGGTTACCTCTTGAGAGATTACACATCGATCTCTTCGGGCCTGTCAACGTAAAGAGCATCAGTGGAGATTTGTACTGCTTGGTAGTAACTGATGACTTTACAAGATTCGCGTGGGTTGTGTGCTTAAAAAGAAAAGATCAGACTTTTGAGTCGTTGATGGTGTTGTTCAAGAAGATGGAAACAGTGTATAAACTGCCAATCCGAAGAATTCGTAGTGACAACGGAACGGAATTCAAAAACAACAAAATGTACGAGTTTTGCAATGAGAAGGGAATTCTTCATGAATTCAGTGCGCCGTACACACCACAACAGAACGGCGTTGCTGAACGAAAGAATCGGACCCTAATAGAGACAGCTCGAACAATGTTAGCCGATTCTAAACCACCGATCTTCTTCTAGAGCGAAGCAGTATCAGCAGCCTGTTATACTTTGAATCGCGTACTCACCGTCAAAAAGTACAAAAAGACATGCTTTGAGTTGCTGCACCGATACAAGCCGAATCTTGAGTTTCTGGAGCCATTTGGGTCTCCGTGTATGTTTATTGATGAGAATGGAAAATTTGGGGCTAAATCGAAAGAGGGTTTCTTTGTAGGTTACGCAAGCCCGCTGAAGAGGGTGTTCGTACCGTGCCTGGGGAAAGTGATACAAGTTCAGCATGTGGATTGTCAGAAGCACACTCCATCTCCACAACTTCCCGGACAAAGATTCCTGTTCGATTATGACAAGCTCTGGGAGTCGTTTCAACTACCGGTTCAGCCGAGTGACGAGGAACTAGCACTTCTGTACCAGTACCAGCAATCTATGTCACAGGAGCAAGTGCCTAGACCGCTAGTGTTTTCTGAACCCACCGAGGGTACTCACAATGATGAAGCAGGACCAAGTGGAACAGCTCACGAACCACCAGAGGAACCAGCTCCAACATTTGACAATTTTGACGACTCAGAGGTGGAACCCGCTCCGACCTTTGACGAGGAACCAAATGATACTTCAATGGAAGCTGAGGATCAAACCGTTGATCTTGATATATCGAACTTGCAATCAGAAGTGAATGTGCCTGACACCATTATGCCTCGGACTTTATCTTACCATCCGTCAAAGCAAATAATTGGTGACCTGCAAAATGGTGTCAAAACCCGAGACCAAATCAACCGAGCTCTTACATGTTTTTACTCTTCTGTTGCTCATTTGCAAGAATAATTCTCATTAGAGTGTTTTATTTCGCAGATTGAGACCAGAACTTACAAAGAGGCGTTGACTGAAGACAGCTGGGATAATGCTATGCAAGAAGAGCTATTACAGTTTGAAAAGCTGGGTGTTTGGAGACTAGTTGATCTGCCACAGAATCAAAAGTTGATTAAAACAAAATGGGTTTTCAAGTGCAAAAGGGATGACAGAGGAGTCGTGGTGAGGAACAAAGCACAATTAGTGGTACAAGGCTTTGGTCAGCAAGAAGGCATCGACTACGACGAAGTTTACGCGCCTGTTGCTAGACTCGAGGTGATTCGGATCTTCCTGGCGTTTGCGTCATGGAAAGACTTTAAAGTGTACCAGCTGGACGTGAAATCTGCCTTCCTTTACGGTAAAATCAAAGAAGAAGTGTATGTGGGACAACCACCGGGGTTCACAGATCCACTGCACAAAAACAAGGTCTATCTGCTGGACAAAGCGCTTTACGGACTACACCAGGCCCCGAGGGCCTGGTACGAGACGCTTTCCCAATATCTGTTGGCCAACGGGTTCACCAGAGGGACAGTAGATAACACGTTGTTCAAGAAGGAAGTGGCAGGCCATCTGTTGATCGCGCAGATTTATGTTGACGATATCATTTTCGGTTCCACCAACGACGATCTGTGTAAAGAGTTTGAGAAAGTGATGAAGAAAAAGTTTGAGATGAGTTCTATGGGGGAGATGAAGTTCTTCCTCGGGCTGCAGGTGGAGCAGATGCCCGATGGAATCTTCATTCACCAAACGAAATACGTGAAGGACGTGCTTGACAAGTTCGACATGACTGAATGCAGTCCTGCAGCAACCCCCTTGCACAAAATCACGGGATTTGTCCAGACGAAAGTGGAGTGAAAGTGGACGAGACACTGTACCGATCAATCATTGGATCTCTGATGTATCTCATTGTTTCCCGTCCAGACATCATGTACCCGACATGTCTCTGTGCCAGATATCAGTCGAGCCCGAATCAGTCACACCTGACGATTGTCAAACGTATCTTACAGTATTTGAAAGGTTGCCCAAGCATCGGCTTGTGGTATCCTCGCTCGGGTGACTTCTCCCTATCAGGTTTCGCTGATTCTGACTTTGGAAGCTACAAGCAGAATGCAAAGTCCACCACTGCTGGGTGTCAGTTCTTCGGAACTCGACTCGTTACCTGGTAGTGCAAGAAACAAACTGCAGTGGCGCTTTCTACATGTGAGGCTGAATACATTTCAGCCTCCAGCTGTTGCTCACAGATCCTATGGATCCAACAGCAAATGCGCGACTTCGGTTTGCAATTCTTGGATACTCCAATTTATGTGGACAACGAAGCAGCTATAAACATCACTAAAAACCCGGTTCACCATTCTAAAATGAAACATATCGAAATCCGTCACCACTTCATCCGTGATTGTCACGAGAAGAAGTTAATCCGTATTGAACACATACACACCGATGATCAGAAAGCTGATTTTTATACAAAACCCTTTGACAAAAAGAGATTTTACTATCTTCTAAAATTGAATGGGTTAAAAAATCTGAGTTCTGGGAGGGTAGTAGAATGTGAAGCCGAGGAGGGCGGCGATCAGATGTGAACCATGTCATGTTTTCAAATTTCTGTATAGTTTGTCTTCTGCTTTTCGATAAAAAAAACAAAAACACAAAAATATGTTTTAGTTTTAGGGGGAGAAAGTCGCAGAAAAATACAAAAACATGATAAAATTTCAAAAATCCAAAAACATTAGAAAACCTAAAAAATAGTTTGTGTATTATAGGGGAAATGATAGTACATCAGCTAGACAGACACAGTATGCTAAAGAAATGTAACGTTTAAAATGCAATTAAGCAGTCTCGCTAAAGATGTGCCGATAGGTTTTTGCAAAATCAGTAGATCAGTTTGGGATATAAACCTAAAATTTACTTGCGTTTACGTGGGGAACACCTCCAGGATATATGGGTAACCCCCAAAATCTCGTTTGAAAGGTCCCTTATTCTGAGATACTAGGTCTTTATGCTTAGTGATATCTGGGGTATTATCCCGGGACTTCTGTTGTATGGAAATACTGACCTAGTCCCCGGATAATGCTTTACACATTGCTTTACTTGTAAAGCCTCCCCTCAGCATAAAAAATGATTAAACATTGCAAAATGTCAAATCATGTGCTGTTGAAAAAAAGATTCTCTAAAGGGAACCCACCGTAAAGTCGAAGCCGGCATCTCTCTGCGTATACGGAAGTATCGACCTGAGCTCTCACGGCCCTCGCAATTCACCCCATTACAGATATCATCTAGGTATACTCACCTGTAAGACTGAATATTGGGATCTGGATACGGGAGTATATACTGAGGTGGGACACATGTAGAGGTTTAAGTCTTAAAACATTAATTCCGTATCCCAGATAGATTGAAAGTTCTGTGAAAATTTAAGAGGATCAGTATATCGGCAATCTACGCGAATTGTTTAAGGCTTGGTATGAAATTATAGCTTTACGGTGCTTGTGTCTTGTCAAATGTTGATATGATCCCCTAACACGCTCACAAAAAGATTGTGTGTACATATTTCAGTTTATCCTGTTAAAAAATCCAAAAAGATTTTATTTGTTCATCTTATTTTCGACAACCGAAGTTGGGAATCAGACGATCAAAGCTTTGTGCAGATCATGTCTGTATGATGAGGGTTGTGTAAGCAGGAGATACCTGAACTGTGATTGGCACATGTTTGATTGATTGAAATAGTGTTTGAAAGTTCGAAAAGTCCGAAAGTTCATTAATTTGAACTGTTTTCAGATCTAAACGTCAGCGTACTTCATAATCTGGTCAACCAAGGTCATTAATTTGAACTTGGTAGGTCAAACAGTTGACCAAGGTCATTAACTTGGACTTGGTTAACTGGGTGTGTCGTTGAACAATCAGAAAAGGTTAAAATGTTAAAATTTTGAAAATAATCTTTCTGATTCCGCTCTAAAATACAAGTTTCACAACATTTGGCTGATTCCGCTCATGGGTGCTTCATACTTGATTCCGCTCATAGCTTCATAAAGTGATTTCGCTCGAGAGTTGTTTGACCATTTCGAGCGGAATCAGACAAGCTATAAAAGCCACCTGATTCCGCTCCTATGTCATTTTCCTGATTCCGCCCCAAAGTTTTTTCTCTCCGGCGATTAAGAGCGAAATCCCCAAATCTTCGTTTTCTAAACGAATTGCTGCCCAAATCCAGTCAGATCTTGTGTTTTTAATAGGCAATCACAATTTTTAATCATGGGCAAGGTAGATTTAGGCTCAAAAATGTCTATATCATGTGTTATTTGAGCTGTCTGCGTATGTGATGAACTGAAACCTAGATTTAGGGTCTTGAACTGTTAAATCTGAACAATAGATCATATGTATGTTGTCGTTTTGTAGTGTAGATCATGTACATGTGTGTTAATTGTTCCAGATCTGAACAAATTCATGATTGACGATAAACTGATTGTAAATTCTTAGATCTAGGGCTTGTTTGGGGTCAAAAATGAAATCAGAACATACCCTTATGGTCGGATTTAACAGATTAACAAACCCACAAGTTCAATTTCATCATCTAACAGGTTTTGAATATTTGTTTGTAATTTCGCTCCAAATTGAAAGTGTTAGGTGATTTCGCTCATAATGTTACATCTAATTCCGCTCCAAATACATGTTATGATTCCGCCCCAAATGAGTTTTGTGATTTCGCCTCTATGTGACTATTTTGATTCCGCTCCTATGAGTAACATCTGGTTTCGCTTCTATGTGTCTGTTTCTAATTCCGCTTCTAAGTGTCATGTGATTTCGCTCTAAATACTTTAGGTGATTTCTGTAGGATCGTTTGCTGACCCGATGAGTCGTTCAGAAGAGCACTTAGACTAATTCAGAGGCGGAATTCATTGAATTAGTCTTCGTAAAGCTTGATTTCACACTTTAACGTCTCCTGTATTGATTATATATCAGATTACAAGTTCGTGGAGACAATCGGACAGGGCTTCGCCTTTACACCTTGGAAAACACACACTTAAGACTACTGGAACCGCTCATTTGGACTACTATTTATAGACATTTGGGACCGCTTATTGGACAAGCCCAATAAGCGGCCCACATGACTTTGGAGCGGCCCACCATGAATGTCACTCGAGCGGTCCACAATGTGTCACTAAAGCGGCCCACATACACTATTTGACTAATGAGCGGTCCATCTTTCTAATTTCTATACAAAAACTCATTTTTCTCGTATTTCGTACACAATATGCTCTGCCCTGCCCTAAGACTCGAACAAAGATGTAGTCGACAGACAACTGCACCAACAGACTCCCCCTTGAATGTTGACGGAATCTTCAGTGAGAGTCTTCGATCATTCCCAGCTCTTCACTCTTGTTCGGTCTTCTTCAGGAACTCAGCCTGGAATCAAATCTTTTTCAGAAACTTCCTCCTGGAATCATATGCCTGGATCTTTCTCTGGCTCTAACTTTCATCAGACTCCCCCTATCATAATGCTGGGATCTCTGTCTGGAAATCGTTATCACCATTGAAATCAACTCCTGGCTTTCTCTGTTTAAGCTCTCCTCTGGTTCTGATGTATCTCCTGGCTATTCGTAGCAACAGGATCAGAAACCTGCAAAACTCAACCATACTATTACAAACTAATACAATTTGCAATTCAACTTAATGAATCAGCAAATCATATAAGAAAAAATTATGACGATCAAACTATAGGTTACCATTCAACTTAGTCATCAAGTTAATGAACCAATTTTGCATTTCAAATCTTCACAATTTCACACTCTCTCCCAAACCACAAGTTCAACATGTTTTACACTTGAAATGTCGAAAATCAGTTCTTCACACTCTGTTGTCGAAAATCTTTTTGAAGTTTTCAAATATCAAACAAAAATACAATATTTTTGGATTTTTGAATTTAATGAAATACAGAAATGAACACTGTTTTTGAGAGATTGTGCAAGAGGATCATATCGGTTTTTTGAGACATATCACCAACACCATTGATCTTGATTAATCAGCAAATGTTAAAAACAAATTTACTTCTGATTGTCAGTATTGTTGTCCACTTAAACCTCTACACAAATTTTCAATTGATTCAAGATACGTATTTAATGTTTTAGAACTTAGACTTATTTGAGTGTCCCACCTCTTGAATATACTCCCGTATCCAGATCTCAATATTCTGATTTACAGGTAAGTATACTACAAATGATATCTGTATATAAATTAAGGGAAAAATGCGAAGACTGAGGGATCTCAGGTCAGAACTTCCGTTCAGCAGAGAGATATCAGTTTCGACTTAGCAGTGTGTCCCCTTTAGAGGATCTTTTCAGCTACAACAACTGATCATCAATTTTATTGTCTAATCAGCTGAGGGCTTTATGCTATGTTTCAAGCATATTGAAGCAAGTATTAGCCAGGGACTAGGTCAGAACCACCGTTCAGCAGAAGTCCCGGAATAATACCCCAGACATCATTTGAGTATAAGAACCTAATATTTCAAAATAAGAAACCTTTCAAACGAGATTTCAGGGGTTACCTATATATCCAAGTAGTGTTCCCCACAAAATAAGTAAGTTTGATTTTAGGTTTATATCTCGAATACAATTTACTAACTGTGCGAAGTCTACTGACACATCATTAGTAAGACTTGTTTAAAACATTTTTGAATTTACAAATCTCTAGCATGCTGTGAAAGTCCACCAATGTACTATCATCTCCTCTTTTTGCAACAAAACTCATTTTCAATGTTTCAATTTTTTTTTAAATTTTTCAAAATTTTCTTACTCCCCCTAAAATCAAAATATGTTTCAATTTTGATTTTCCGAGGAAAAAATTGAAAACCAACTATACAAAAAAATATGACAACATTATGTGAATTACTTCAATTCACCATTCTTGTGCAAAAACAATCAGAACTCCCCCTCACAACAAACTATTTTCCCATAATGATTTCAAAACACTTAAGTTTGTTTCAATCAAAATGGTTTTTCCGGAAAAATTAGTTTGTGTTCCAACCATTTGTAGATTTGGGGTTAACTCATCATCTTGTTTTCTTCAAACCTTTTAAAGATTTATCATTTCCAGTTTACCATAAACCACCTGTAGAAAATCAAGTACAACTTAATGTCCCTGATTTACCACATTTGAGGCGAAAAATCACCAAAGTGAAATTTCTCAAGAAATGTGCCGATTCATGATCCACGATACCATCTTGGGATCTCCGGCAAGTCAGGTTTTTCATTTAAACAGATTCACCCAAGCCTGACGGTCCTTGGGTGATTTCGAATTCTTGTTCAACAATGGTGGAAAATTTGCATCATCCATTGCTAAACCTGAATTCTCCTTTTTTACCTCAACCAAAAGCTCCTCTGGTTTTAACGAACCAGAATCATTGCCTGCAGGTGGCTTGTCTGACTTTGACCTGTCAGATTCATCGCCGACCATTTTCTTCTTCTTCTTTTCCTCTTTAGTCCTCAGATTTGTATATGAGGAAACTGTCTTGCTAGACTTTGCAATCGAGGAAGTTGATTCATCAGAACTTTTACTTTTTCTATTTGGTGAATCCGAGGACAAAATCTTTTCAAGATACTCTCTCGCTTTCTTTCTTTTCTTCCTCAGTCTGTCTTTCTGCCCCTGTGAAAGCTTGACTTTCTTTTCTTGAATTTTCTGTTCTTGAACTTTAGGTTTCAGAACCTCCTGTTCCTGGGGCTTGACTTTGACTGGAATTTTTGCCGATTTCTGAGAATTAGCCCTCAATCTTTCATTCGATCTCCTTGGGCAATCTCTGGCAATGTGACCTTTGATGTTGCAGTTATAGCACCTCCTGGTCTCATAACTCCAATATTGGTAGTTAACAGCAATGTGTCCGTGATATCCGCAGCTGTAACACACTCTGTTATCGTACCTATCACCATTTTTAGTCCAAACACACAGATCAAAACATTGTTTGGCTTGGTGATATTCTTTTCTCAAATCTGATGGATTTAGCTTTTGAGCACTATGGTTGGATGATCGATCTGATGACTTTTTACTATCTTTTTGTTTCTGTTCCACTTTCTTCTTCAAAGGTTTCTGTTTAGAACATTCACCTTTTTTAGTCGATTGTAGAACAGATTTCTGAGATTTTTCTTTCAAATTTAAAACCAATTTTTGTTTTTCAATTTTAACCTTTTTATCATTAGATTTTCCATCACAACCTTCAACTTTGACATGATCAAAGTTTGTGACTTTGTCACTCATTGGAACAGAATTGATTGGTTTTGGACAAGGAAACTTCAAACTATCTGATGAAGCCACAAAACTTATCAATTTCTTCTCAAGTTCATCAATCTTGCTTCTGGAATTCTCAGCTTCTTTTTCAAACTGAGATATTCTTTCAAGATGAGACTTGATTGAATTTTGATTTTCATTTTTCAAATTTTCAAGAACAAATTTTTCATTCATCAAAACTTTTATCTGTTCCTGAAATTTTGATTCACTTGCTTTCAAGTTTTTGTTTTCCAGCTTAATCCAGAAATCCTCATCTTCTGACGATTTCTTTTTGCTTTCAAACTCCATTTCAAGCTCTTTGATTTTCTTTCTCGCATTTTCACATTCTTTCTCCAAATTTATGATTTTCTGAAGATGAGAATTGATCAGTTTTTGCTTCTCAATGTTGTTTTGACTAAAAACATTTCTCCCATCTTCAAGAATTTTCAGTTGATTTTGAAATTCTTTTTCATTTTTTGATTTTTCAATTTCAAAATCCTTAATTTTCTCTTCAAAAATCTTTTCCTTTTCTTTCAATTTCTTGTTTTCAAATGTCAAACTGTTCAAACCATCCAACAGTTTGTCATTTTCAGTTTTCAACTTCTCACAATTTTCCTTCAGAATACGAATCTGTTTATCATCAGTCTGTTTCTCATTTCTCAACTTCTTGATCTCCAATGCCAAACTTTCCGCATCTTTGACAAGTTTGTCATTGTCGGTCTTCAAGTTGTCACATTTGAAACACACTGATGCAGAACTTGAAATTTCATTCTCCACAGATTCTACATCCTTTGGAGTGTCCTTTGTTTCCATCTTGTATGTACATGCACAAACAATTTTTACAAAATCAAGAGGTTTTAGATTTTCATCAATATAACATCCTCTTTTATAATCATATTTCATGTTTTGTATTGCACCAAAACATATGCAAATTCTATTGTTAATCTCAGTAATTACATCCAAATTGATTTTATCTAGATTTCCCAGATTCAGTCTTTCTAGATTCTCTTTTACTTTATTCATCAATATCTTCTTTTTATCAAGATTTTTAAAATAACGTTTTCGAAGTTTTTTGATGAAATCAGATGGATGTAATTTCGAATATTTAGGTTTTTGTTTTAACTCCTCTAACACATTATCCCATTCAGCAGGTAATGCGGCCTCCAACTTTGATGTCATTTCAGTATCTGTCAATTTTATACCAAAAGACTTTAACTTGTCCATCATGTAATCAAATCTTTTTTCCATCTCTGTCAAACTCTTATTTTGTTGACAAGCAAAATTTTCAAGTCGGAGAATCCAAATATGTTTATCATCTTGATCAAATGAATTCGTACGATATCTCCCAAATCCATTTATCCTTCCAACAAAATCATTTTCTCTTTCGTCAAATACCATCGTCATTTTTTACTAATCCAACACGTGCTAGTTAACTAAAAAGCGGATCAACTATTTGTCAGATAAGCGGTCCAGACAAGTAATCACAAGAGCAGACTAACAATTGTCTTAAAAGCGATCCAAATTGTTCAAATAAATGGTCCAATCTAATTGTCCGGATAAGCGGTTCAAATGATGTCCAAATAAGCGATCCAAATGGATGTTGATTTGGAGCGGACCAGGTTGTTTGATCAATAAGCGATTCAGGATTGTACGGATAAGCGATCTAGTCTAGTCCAAAAGAGCGGTTCAAACTCTTGAATGTTCGAGCGGTCCAAACTTTGTTTTTGGAGCGGTTCAAGAGTCCAAATTACGAGCGATCCAAGTTAATTGAACGAATAAGCGGTTCTCAAATGTAAATTTGGAGCGGTCCAAGATCAATTCGATCGAATGAGCGATTCAAGATCCGTCCGGATGAGCGGTCCACAATTTCAAATCCAATTTTGACCCACTTAAACTTTGAATTTTGATCTGAAACTTTCCAGGGTTTGTCACGGTACTATTGCGCACAATCCCTGAGATTTTCAGTAAATTTCGACCGTGAAATCTCTTCGAATCAGAAAAAGAAGGTGTAGAAGTGAGAATTTCGAGCAAAAATCGAGCTAAACGGCAAGAACTCTTCCTCCTGAGCTCTGATACCACATGTAGGATCGTTTGCTGACCCGATGAGTCGTTCAGAAGAGCACTTAGACTAATTCAGAGGCGGAATTCATTGAATTAGTCTTCGTAAAGCTTGATTTCACACTTTAACGTCTCCTGTATTGATTATATATCAGATTACAAGTTCGTGGAGACAATCAGACAGGGCTTCGCCTTTACACCTTGGAAAACACACACTTAAGACTACTGGAACCGCTCATTTGGACTACTATTTATAGACATTTGGGACCGCTTATTGGACAAGCCCAATAAGCGGCCCACATGACTTTGGAGCGGCCCACCATGAATGTCACTCGAGCGGTCCACAATGTGTAACTAAAGCGGCCCACATACACTATTTGACTAATGAGCGGTCCATCTTTCTAATTTCTATACAAAAACTCAT
Source organism: Helianthus annuus (assembly GCF_002127325.2). Taxonomy (NCBI): domain Eukaryota; kingdom Viridiplantae; phylum Streptophyta; class Magnoliopsida; order Asterales; family Asteraceae; genus Helianthus; species Helianthus annuus. The sequence continues at coordinate 46,107,729 of NC_035445.2, read as the reverse complement.
TTTTCTCGTATTTCGTACACAATATGCTCTGCCCTGCCCTAAGACTCGAACAAAGATGTAGTCGACAGACAACTGCACTAACAATTTCGCTTGTAATGCATTGTCATTACTTGTGATTTCGCTTGAAGGTACTTAGTGTTGAAATTTTGCTAAATGTTGACTCATTGTTGTGATTTAATGATTTACAGGGTTCAAGTGTAATTTTTGATCCACTTCACAACAGCTGTTATGATTTTGATGTGGAAAAGAATTCAGAGTTGGCAAAATTTAGCACCATTCTGGAGTTCATGAGTCGGATTCCTATTCAGAAAGCTTTGACCGATCAACGTCCTTTATACAAGTCACACATTAAACGTTTCTGGAAGCATTCAAAGTATGATGAAGCAAACAAAGCAATTCATTCAATTGTGAAGGTGCATAATGAAAAGAAAGAAATCGTTGTTACTGAGGCACTCATTCGTGAGGTTGTGAATTTTCCGGACGATGAAAACTCGCCAACAAAATTTCCAGAACGAATGGTCAAGGGTTGTATGCTCAGGATGGGATATGTGGGTGCTCTAAACGTTGGAAATTATTTAAAGTCAAAGTTCCAGAAACCCTATAAGTTTATTATTCATTGTATATTGATGTCACTCAGCCATACCAAAGGAGGATATGATACTATGCGTGATTATCAGATGAACATGGTCACTGCGTTAGTTCTGAACAAGAAATATAATTTCTCGCATATTGTCTTTCATTATATGGCCGAGAATATTACTACAAAGAGTCGAACTTGGACTTATCCAAGATTTGTGCAGATGCTGATCGATCATGCATATCCAGAGATTGAACGTGATTTAAAGAATGATTTGTTAGTTCAGTCTCACATGAGCAACGATTCTCTCAAGCAGCTTGCTAGATATCACCCAAACCATCCAGAACCAAAGATAGTTGCTGAATTCTTCGGATATATCAAAGATGTGAACTATGTTGATCCTGATCCAGTTAATCACCAAAACTGGAGGAATGAAGAAGAAATGAAGGAAGCAGCTTACGTTGATGAGCTTAAGACTCTTGAGGAGTTCAAAACCACCCGAAATGACTGGTTTGTCAAAGAAACGAGAAGAAGAGGCAAAAAGGCCACCCCTAAATCACAGGAGGGTGAGGGATCATCATCACAGCCAAAGAAAAAGCAAAAGAAAGTGGCAAAGACGTTATTGGTTGATGAGCCTGAGGTTGAGGAGCCGGCTGCAAATGTTGAAGAAGATCCATATGCTGATATTGATCAAGTGATGTTAAATGTTGATGATTTAGTGTCTGAGCAAGTAGCTAATGTGGAAGCTGAGAAAGAGAAGGTTCTTGATGATGTTGAAGGTGATGATGTCAATAAAAGTACAACAAGCTCTTCAAGTTCTGATGATGAGATAGATGAGACAGAACGTCTAAAAAGAATTCAAGAAGCTACAGAGAAAGAAAAGCAGTTAAGGAAGAGAAAGAGACATGAGAAAGATGATGCTGCATACATTCCATCTCCTGAGCACGTTTCTGAATCACAATCACCTTCAAGCGGCAAAAAGAAAGCAGGTGCAAAGAAAAGAATTGTATCTCCAAAAATAAAGAAAGTTACTACAAAGATTACAAAGCCCAAGATTGTTTTAAAGAAGAAGCCAGCCAAAGAATCCAGTAAACCATCAACACCACCACCTGAACCTACACCAATACAATCACCACCACATCAAACACCTCCACGACAACAAACACCTCCACGACAACCAACACCTCTACAACAACCTTCACCTCCAAAACAACCAACTCCACCCAGACAACCACCACCATTACATATTTCACCACTACATCTCTCACCATCACAACAACAAACCTTATTCACATCTCAAGAAATATTTCAAACACCACCACTCACTCAAATTCAACTAACTCCTGGTTCTTCTGGCCATAAAGGTCTTCACATTCCTCCGGATAATCTTGAAGATATTGGAGATTTTGGCTTTGCAAACGATGAACAAGTAAAGAAGTTAGAAAAGAAGATGGATGATGTGTTGAATGAAAACAAAATAGTAGCAGCAGAAAGCAAGAAAGTTGCTGAACGTGAAAAGATTCTCGAAATGCGCGTGAAGAAATTAGATTCTGACAATAAAGCATTATTGAAGAAGATCGATACGGATCAGACTGAGATTGATTTCCTGAAGGTGCGAGTGGCTGAACTTGAAGAAGAAAAAGCTCGTAGAGATGAACAGAACAAATATTATGAGATGAAAAACAAAGAGCTCTAAGCTGCTAAGGCTTTGAAAGAGCATGAGTTCTATATGTTGAACAAAGTGGTTGAGAATATGCTCGGAACGTCGATTGAACAAAGATTCGAAGAGATACAATTTGAAGAGCTTAGGGCAAAACGCCATCCGAGATTGATGAACAGATGAAAGATAAGGGAAAGGGTGTTGAAAGCAGTGTGGCAGCTGTTGAGAGATCAATTGTTCCATCCTTAGTAATTGAAAATCCAGTTCCTATATCTTCCGTATCAGCAATTTTTGAAGAACCTGTAACTTTAGAAGATCTTGCTGCTGATGACGATGAGGAAGATGATGAGGAGGATGACGATGAAGAGGGTGATGAAGAAGAGGGTGATGACGAGGAAGATGACGATGATGAAAAAGTCTTTTCGGCTAGCAGTCATGGTTCTGATAATGACGATGATGATGCTCAAGGTGGTATGGGAGTTAAAGTGACTGAACAGTCAAGTGAAAGGACTGTTGATAATTTTCTAAACAATACTGTGAATGAAGAGACAGGGGGAGCTGAAGGAAAGGGGGAGCATGGTGTTGCTCAAAATGTTGAACATGTTGAAAAGTTAGTTTTGAGATTGGAAACTGATAGGGAAGAAGGTGAACACTTTCATACGTATACATTAGAAAAGATTAAAGAAATGACACGTATGGTGGATCCGGACTTCAAATTTGATTTTGAAGAGGAATTAAATGCATTCGACATCAACTATCAATCAGAATATGAGTATAAGTATGTAGAGGATGCTGATATGTACGACAGGGTTGAGGATTGCACAGATGATGAGAATGTAAATGAAGATACTTCTCAGTATCCTACGCTGATGGAGTTCTTTACTAAAGAGAATAGAGACGAGTTGAGAAGGAAAGTAGCTGAGATTTTAAAAGACAAAAATTTCGACGGTACTCCAAAGGATATGCAGAAGGAAGAACGGAAAAGTGGTTTAAAGACAGTCACGAGAGAAAATTCAAAAGGTCGTTGAAGTATTATCAGAGGGATCGAAGCATTTCACTTGGTGACATCATTAGCTGGGGTTTCCTGCCTCATGTTAATGCATATGCGATCAGAAGGGAGTTTGGAGTGCAGTACTTTGAACGTCTATTTGATATAATGTCTTTACCATGGTGGGATGTTGAGGAACTGTCGAAAGTAAGAACTTTAGGGTATCCAGTACGCAAGAATGATGTCGCAATGTGGGGATACATAAAGTTTGAATCGTTGAAAGATTTTCGAAACTGGAAGCCGCATTACCCAAAGAGAGTGCAGAGGGTAGATCCGGTAACAGGAGTTGAAGAAACGATACTTAACGTTAAAAAGCCGAAGACGATGAAGAATATACCAGTGCCAAAGATGGAGCAGGATTTTTATAAAGGCTTATTGGGCTGGGTATACAGTTGCATCTCGACTGAGGCTATTATCACTTATCGAGCTGGAAGTGAGATTAGAGTGATACATGTTTATGACCCGATGTGGTTAGTCAATTGCTCGGCCAAGGATATTGAATGTCTACTCATAAACAAGATCCATTTTCAGTCTGAGGACCGTGAGCAAGCGATGCAGTTTCAACAAGTTGTATCTATTTGTTTTCAGGAAGGCATTAATTCTGAAAATAAATGGAATTCAAAATGGTGGGCGCTTGAAGAAAAGGAAAGAAAGAAAGCTGAGCGTGAATGCAAGAAGCTGGAAGCAAACAGAGGTAAATGGATGAAACAACAGGCCGAAGAGGATAAGAGAAAGAAGAAAGATAATGACAGGCTGAGGAACTTGCTTAGGAAGAAGCCAAAGCCTAGAGAAGAAACGTTCAAGTCACTCTGAAGACCCGAAGACAAGACTGAAGACTGCGGCTGTATCCAAGGGGGAGTTTGTTGATGCATGAATGTCTAAAGCCTACGTCTTAGTCTTAGTCAAGCTTGTATAGGGTCTAGGGGTCATATATGTTAATTATGTATAGTATAGGGGGCTGATTGTAATTTTTGTGTTGTAATGTTCTGATTCCGCTCCTAATGACATGTTGTCATTTGGAGCGAAATCACAAGATAGTGATTCCGCCCGAAATGACAAAGTGTCATTAGGAGCGGAATCAGCCCCACTATAAATATTTGTTGTGTTTTCTCATTTCGTAACTGAATGTCGATTGTGTAGCCGAACTGCTGCTGAATTTTTCTGAGATGTATTAATGAGAAAACTTGTTTAAAGTAATCTACATTCTGTTTCTACTCCATTCTACTTTGATTCAAGCTGTTTGTGTATTTCCGCTGCATAAACAGTGGTGTTTAGCTCTGATTGACTCATTTGATCGTCAATAACAATCCTACAATTAAATTCATATCTAATAATGTAGAAGCGATAAAATATGTTTTATCACTTTAATAACTTGGTAAATATTATTAGAACATGTCTAGACACGTTCAACCCGACAATTCAGAGTTTAGGCTCGGTTCGCAATCAAAAGTCGCAAAACATGACTTTTGCTTTAACTTTCAGTTCTGACCCAAATTAGCTTAGTTCCTTTATGCATTAAGGTTCCATTGTGACCATATTATATAGTAGTATAACCCTCTAAGGTTATACTACATGGTCCCTTAGTAATCTGAGTTAATTGCTTGTTTCCGTCATTATGCTTAATTTTGACTATGCCCTTATAGCTTAACTTTTATAAATTAATTTGACATTATTTTCTGGTCTCAAATTAATGTTATGCAAGATATCGTAAAATTTAACTTTTATAAAATTAAATTACGCTTTTGTGCATAAATCATGTTTAAACCTAAAATTTGGCACCAAACTCATTACCTACTATTATGATATTATTTTTAGGGATTTTTTGAATGTTGGGTCAGATTATATACTGACCATAACTTAGAGTTCATGTATAAATTCTATATATGACCATAATGCCCTTTTGTTAATAAAATGTGATTTGCATGTGATTAACATGCCAAACCTTTTCCTAATGATTTTATATGTAAAATAAAATATTTTAACCATCCAAGGCTGGTCAAAATCTCAGAATCACATAAACATCGCAAATATCGTCAATTATCGATTTTTACACTAATTAGGTGCATAGTATGGTTTAAAACCATATTTAGAACCCAAGACTTGTTACCTATTGAGTTTATAAATAAATTTTAATATTTTTACAGTAGATATAAGTCATGAACTCAGACTTCCAAGTTTGTCCTTAAAACATATGTGAAATGACCAAAATGCCCCTACGGAGCATCGTTTGGCCATCAATGGTAAACCACACATATGTATGATATCCTACTGTTATAACTTCATAAAATAAATATTTTTATAGAATATTATAGACCAACACATCAGTTTGCTTTAAAACCTCTTTTATAAATCTTAAAATGACCAAAATGCCCTTACGGGACTTCATTAGGTTTTAAAATCTTTTGGGGCATGTTTGCTGATATCCTACTGATATCACAACTTGTTTTAAGCATAATAACTTATGGAACTTGTATATGACTAATCCGGTTACCTGTTTATGCTTATACGCCTACGGTGCGGTTTATGTGACTAGCTTACATAAATTAGCCGAAACGGGTCAAATCTTATCATTTAAACTTCAAATTCCAGAATGTATTTAGTTTACCCATATAATACAAGTCTCCATGCTTGTCGGGTCTAAATTACATTCCAATCCGGTCATCGCTTAATCTAGCGTTTCGTACCGTAAACCTTTCTTTAAACTAACCTTCGTTCCAGATTAGGAGCCCGGGTAAAAATTACTTGCACTAGTTTTAATAGATCATACGGCTGAGTAGACAAATCTTGCATTTTAAGCTCAGGTAAATACTTTTAACTTATTTTCCCTTATACGGGCTTGGGATACGGTAAAATATTACCGCTTGTCGGGTGTAAAATCAATTAATCGAATATGGTTAAATGGCATAATCCCATTTTAATCAGTGTTGCTTGATAACAATAAACATTGGGGGTTAACGACCGTGTCCTGGATATCCTCGGCTCATTTCAATTGTAAATGGCCACGACTTAAGCACGGGGTGTAGGCATACACCTGACAGTTGCGTATGTAAAAAGATATACCCACTTGTCGAGGATAACTCGCCATGGGGTTATATTAGTGGTGTGTCGATTAATCTTGTCCCTGCTTCTATCTCGGGCCCTAAATGTTTGACAAACATGTAAATCTGATACAAGATTATCATTATATAACTGTACCAAATTATAAAAGAGTATTTGTGCCTTGTGCATTTAAATCGATTTTCATAAATGTTTTCTAAAAGAGTCGGTTAATTGTATTTACCAGTATAGACTGACGTTTTTTCAAAAAGGCTAAGTGGCAGGTACTACTCGTAATTGGCTGGGTGCTTCTAGGCGTAAATAGTGAATCTTGTAAGTTCGTATGCCTTAAGTCTGTTGAACAAGTTTTTGTATTGTATTTTAGTTCCGCCTGTGGATCCTATCTTACAACCGTCTGTATAATTATTTTATTCGTACTTTACATTTTGGTTTGTAATAGTAATTTCTACCAAGACTTCCGCTGTGCTATAAACTGTGTATATTTGACTATGATGATATCAACTACGTCATGATACTCCCCACCGGGCCCATCGGTAATATGTGGAAATATCGGGGTGTGACAGGTTGGTATCAGATCCAACATTGAGTGAATTAAACACTACCCTTTTGTGTTTAATCTCAATGACACGGTAGCACATTCCTTGACTTCCGAGTCTAGGCAAACGACCTAGGATTAATCTTAATCTTATTGGTTTATATATTTCTGTTTGTTTTTCTTGTTTTGACAGGACTACATACTAAACATGCCACCCAGAGTTCGAGGACGAGGAGGACGAGGCAAGGCACCAATGAGAGGAAGGCATGATCACGAAGCAGGGCCTTCACATAGACGAACTCCTTCTGCAACTCTCAACTCCGACCCACGTCCGGATTGGAGGACTTACCTTGAGCCAGCGAAACGTTCTGTTTCGCTTAGTTCTTCGCCCTCTTACCATAACTCCTTTGGACCACAACAAGAGGAAGAGCCTCAGGACTCGCACCATTCCTTGCAATGATCGGGATCCCACCATTCTTTCCAAAACCCCACACCTTACTTTCAAAGTCATTTTAATCCTATTATCCAAATTGATAAACCAGTGGGTCATAACCCATTGGGGCCAGCAGATCACTTTCCTGAATATCAGGATATGGATGTGGATGACGATCTAGATCCCGCCATGCCACCTTCTGGGACGCCTACGCATCCTATAGAAATTTCCAGCGGTTCTTCTTTTGCAGGATCGCCATACAGAGGCCCCGATTTATGGGCTGAAAGGTGGAGCACACATAAGTGGGAGTTTACTCCCCCTCACCACAACTCACCTCCTCCACAGCGGGTCCCCTCTGAGGACCCACACTTTCAAGCGGTCACGCCACCGCCGCCGCCAACACCAAAACAGCCTCCGCCACCAGAACCATCGGGGCGAAGAAGAAGCGCACGGATGTCCGTGCGAGGGGATTTCCATTTTAGCACCCCACAAAATTCCAGCAACTATCCTCCCATCTTTGAAGACCCACAAATGGGCGGGCCTTCAAACGCTGTTTTAGAAGTCGACTCGGCACCGGTCACTCATGCACCACCACCACCACCCATGGGTTATGAAAACCCAATCCCTACTTACCCAGATACAACTGGGTACAACCCGTTTGAGCCACAAGCTTACTTGGGTTATAACTATCATGCACCTATTGTCGACCCATACGTTGAGGCAGCAAACTTTAATGCTCTCTACCCCTCACCTTTTCCACCCGCGTACCAAACTGGGTACCCTGCTTATGGGTATCAATACCTGCCACCTCCACAACCTCAGCAGCAGCCATGGGTTATGAAAACCCAATCCCTGCTTACCCAGATACAACTGGGTACAACCCGTTTGAGCCACAAGCTTACTTGGGTTGTAACTATCATGCACCTATTGTCAACCCATACGTTGAGGCAGCAAACTTTAATGCTCTCTACCCCTCACCTTTTCCACCCGCATACCCAACTGGGTACCCTGCTTATGGGTATCAATACCCGCCACCTCCACAACCTCAGCAGCAGCAGTCACCGCAACCTCCACTTCAATAACCACAGCAACAAGAAATTCTACAAAGGTTGCATGAGGTGGAACAAAGGGCGGAAGAAAGGGATAGAAGTGACAGCAAGTTTCTTAAGGGTTTGGCAAACTTCATCAAAGTGAAAAAGAAGAAAGACCGTTGAAAGACCCTTATCTATTGTTTTGTAATTTCCATTTCAATTAAGTCCCTACGTGGACATTTAATTTAAGTATTTAGTCCCTGCGTGGACTTGTTTTCTTATTTAGTCCCTGCGTGGACAAGTTTATTTGTTTAAAGACCCGTTTAGGGCAATTATTGTAATTCTTTGGATTATTTATGAGAAGTTTCCTTTTGCAATTACATTGTCATTATATATATGCATATACATTATATCACTAACTAAACTATCAATTCAATTAATAATTGATCTGCCATTAAATCTCAAAAGACAATCTTAAAGGTATAAGCTAGCCTATATGTCATTATAGACATGGCCATGATGGTAAAGCCTTCTTAAGATGAAAAATCTTTGTTAACATCTAAGAACATGTTAGCACTCTTGACAAATGTGGTTCGAGAAAATCACACTAGTCATCCTAATATTGGGTTTCTTTAAATTCCTTATCTCGCCAAATGATCCAGAATCATGGCTGATATCATCAAACGAGATGATCATATTAAAGCATCCACTATGGGATGCCATTATTTCGCCTTCAAGCCAAACTATTACAACTGCATAACAAACGATAGTAGTAGTCTGTGACTCCCTGTCAAGAAAGGTGAAGAACTATGTTCAACCCTTAACGCCTCGATCTAATAAGATCATGGCTTACAAATTAAAACTGTCCTTGTGACAAGGCCTTTTTGTGCCACCCTAATATTCTTAATGGTTGTGTAACTAACAATAATTACAATGAAAAGTTTAAAATAAATCTGATTAACAAATTAACCAATATGATCTATTTATACCATGGTTAATGAATCACCGAAAATGATGATTCAATAAGTGACCACTAAATAAGCTGTTTTCATATGTTATACAGCATTCAAGCTTCACCATGGCCGACTCAGAAGAGGTTAATAGTCACCCTAATGAAAGAAATGATAACACAAGATTAAACGTAACGGGTGCTGATCTGCAAGCTTTAATAGACAATGCTGTAACTAAAGCCGTAGGCAGAGTGTTCAAAGATTCAAGTGCTGCTCGCACAAAGACCCAATCAGTGGCTCACACTAAGCCCCCTTCCAAAACACATACATCAAAGAAGGACAATTCTCAGCATTCATCAAATCAGAAAAGACAGCCGTCTAAGAAAATAGTGTTTGATCAGGAACCACGTTCCAAGACTTGTTCTTATAAATACTTCGTCTCTTGCAAACCAAAAGATTTTACTGGTGAAAAAGGTGACATAGATTGTATGACATGGCTTGATGAAATGGATACCATTGTGGATATCAATGGATGTGCTGAGCAGGATGTAGTGAAGTTTGTATCCCAATCGTTTAAAGGAGATTCCTTAGCTTGGTAGAAGGCATTAATTCAAGCCACGGGGAAAACTCCCCTCTATAACTTCTCATGGGCGGAGTTTGTGGCATTGATTAAAGAAAACTTTTGTCCTCAGCATGAGGTAGAGAAGATCGAAACTGACTTCTTGACTCTGGTCATGAAGAATCTAGATTGCCAAGCATATGTTACGAGTTTCAACACTATGTCCAAACTTGTCACCTATTTGTTTACACTGAACCTAAGCACATAGTGCGCTTCATTGGAGGCCTGGCCCCCAAAATTAAAGGAAACATCAAAGCTTCTAGGCCTACCACCTATAGGTCGGTGGTAGATCTGTCTTTATCCCTCACGCTTGATGCAGTTAGGAATTAGTCTGGTAAGGCTACAAATAAGGGAAAGAGAAAGAGGGAAGATGAGAGTTCACGTCGCTCTGATAAGAAAAAGAAAGGAAATTCAGAGTTTAAGAAAAGTTCCAAGTTTAAGAAAAGCTCAAATCAATCGGGTGACAGACCCGTATGTAAGAACTGCAAGAAATGACACCTTGGCAAATGCACTATTGATCTAAAAGAGAGACCCTGTGGAATTTGCAAAACGAAGTGTCATAAAACTTTGGAGTGCAAGGAATTAAAGAATGTGACATGTTATGGTTGTAACGAGAAGGGGCACATCAAGAGCAACTGCCCGAAAAACCCAAAGAAGCCCGAAGAGGCTAAAAAGACCAACGCTCAATTGTTCCAAACGAATGCCAGAGAGGCAGTGCTGGATGATAATTTTATAACAGGTACTTTCCTCATAAATGATATATATGCTAGAGTTTTATTTGATTCTGGTGCAGATAAGTCCTTTGTAGACAATAAATTTAGTAAAATGTTAAATCTACCTATTAAAACTCTAGACATAAAATATGAGGTAGAATTAGCGGATGGTACTTTAGAAACCACTTTGACAATATTAGATGGATGTTTCATATCCATTAGGAATCACTCTTTTCCGTTGTCTTCGTTACCAATGAAATTGGCAGGGTTTGATATAGTTATAGGCATGGATTGGTTATCTCTTAACCAAGCTCAAATGGCCTATGATAAGAAGCAAGTTATTATCAAAACCCCATATGGTGAATCAATTACCATTCAAGGAGATACGCAGTATGGATTGCCCGACCAAGTCTCCATGCTTAATGCATCCAAGTGTTTGAAGAAAGGTTGTGTCATTTACATGGCACAGGTGACAATGAATGTTCAAAAGCCCAAGATAGAAGACATTCCTGTTATTTCAGAATACTCGGATGTTTTTCTAGAAGAACTACCTTGATTACCTCCCGACAGACAAGTGGAATTCAGGATTGATATTATACTAGGAGCAGCACCAATCGCACGAGCTCCTTATCGTTTGGCATCGACCGAAATGAAAGAATTAAGGAGGTAGTTGGATGATCTATTGGAGAAAGGTTTTATTCAACCAAGCTCGTCTCCTTGGGGAGCGCCCATTTTATTTGTAAAGAAGAAAGATGGTTCAATCCGTCTATGCATTGATTATCGTGAGCTAAACAAGGTAACAATCAAGAACCGCTTGCCTAGGATCGATGATCTGTTCGATCAGCTGCAAGGGGTAAGTTTCTTCTCAAAGATCGATCTAAGGTTGGGGTATCATCAATTGAAAGTCAGAACCGAAGATGTACACAAGACCGCGTTCAGAACAAGATATTGCCACTACGAGTTCTTAGTGATGCCTTTTGGGCTCACTAACACACGTGCAGCATTCATGGATCTCATGAATCGAGTCTGCAAGCCGTATTTGGACAAGTTTGTTATTGTTTTCATTGATGACATACTTATTTATTCCAAGAGTCAAGCTAATCACGAGAAACATCTCTGATGCATCCTTAAACTTCTGTAACAAGAGAAGCTCTACGCAAAATTTTCCAAATGTGAATTTCGGCTTCGAGAAGTCTAATTTCTTGGACATGTGGTAAGTGAGCGTGGCATCCAGGAGGATCCTGCTAAAATAGGGGCAATCATGAATTGGCAAGCTCCTAAGACGCCCACTGAAATCCGCAGTTTCCCAGGGTTGGCATGTTACTACAGGCTTTTCATCAATAACTTTTCGAGGTTAGCTGCACCTTTAACTTCCTTAACACGCAAAAATGTGAAATTTGATTGGGGTCCCAAACAACAAGAATCTTTTGAAATTCTCAAGCAGAAATTGGGCAATGCTCCTGTATTAACATTGCCTGAAGGAATAGATGAGTTTGTTGTTTATTATGATGCATCGCACACTGGTATGGGTTGTGTGCTTATGCAAAGAGGCAAGGTGATTGCCTATGCATCACGTCAACTGAAGGTGCACGAAAAGAACTACACCACCCATGACTTGGAACTGCGTGCCTTTGTATTCGAACTCAAGCTGTGGAGGCATTACCTTTATGGAACCAAGTGTATGATATACTCAGATCACAAAAGCCTCCAACACTTGTTTAACCAGAAAGATCTCAACATGAGGCAACGTCGTTGGATGGAAACATTGAACGATTATGACTGCAAAATTCGCTACCACCCAGGCAAAGCAAATGTGGTCGCTGACGCTTTAAGCAGGAAAGAAAGGTTCAAACCTATTAGGATCAATGCCAAAAGCATTGAACTAAGGAACAATTTTAACGAGAAGTTTCTGTCAGCACAAAAAGAAGCCGTAAAGGAAGATAACTTTCCAACAGAAAGATTAGGTGCAACTGTTGATCAGCTGTCACCTAGGAATGATGGAATCCTTAGATTGAATGGTCAAATCTAGGTTACAATACATGGAGGACTTAGAGATATAATATTCCAAGAAGCTCATAACTCTAAATATTCAGTTCACCCAGGCAGTGATAAAATGTACCAAATCTGAAGGCAAATTACTGGTGGATGGGTTTGAAGAAATCCATAGCCACATATGTGGCTAAATGTCTGATGTGCGTACACGTTAAAGTCGAGTATCAAAAGCCGTCAGGTTTACAGCAGCAACCAAAACTTCCCACCTGGAAGTGGGAAATGGTAGCTATGGATTTCATTACCAAGTTACCAAAGACGAAACATGGGAATGATACAATATGGGTTGTAGTTGATAGGCTAACAAAGTCAGCTCATTTCTTACCCATCAAGGAGACGCATAGCTCCGATAAACTAGCCCAGCTGTATGTGGACGAGATTGTATCTCTCCACGGAGTGCCCATATCTATTATATCTGATAGGGATACTAGATACACTTCTCATTTTTGGAAAGCTTCCAACAATCTCTAGGCACTCGTTTGAATTTCAGTACTGCTTATCATCCTTAGACGGATGGGCAAAGTGAGCGTACAATTCAAACACTGGAAGACATGCTCCGGGCTTATGTTATTGACTTGGGAGGAAGTTAGGATGACCATCTTCCTTTGATTTAATTTTCATACAACAACAATTATCATTCGAGCATCCAAGTCGCGCCTTTCGAAGCCTTATATGGAAGAAAATGTTGTACGCCTATTTGTTGGGCGGAAGTTGGGGAAACTCAACTATCAGGACCTGAGATAGTCCTTGAGATGACGGACAAGATTTTTCAAATCCATGATCGTCTAAAAGCTGCCAGGGATAGGCAGAAGAGCTACACGGATAAGAGGCGTAAACCTCTAAAATTCAAGGTAGGTGATAAAGTATTACTCAAAGTGTCACCCTGGAAAGGAGTGATGTGATTTGGCAAAAAGGGCAAGCTGAGCCCAAGATATATCGGACCATTCGAGATCATCGAATGTGTCAGGAGCGTGGCCTATAAGCTGAATTTACCTGAAGAGCTTAGCGGAATACACAATGTGTTCCACATCTGCAATTTAAAGAAATGTCTAGCTGATGAGTCGCTAGCAATGTCTCATAAAGACGTGCATATTGATGGAAGTATGAAGTTTGTTGAAAGACCTTTATCGATCGAGGATCGACAGGTTAAAAGGCTTCGGAAGAAACATGTGCCAATTGTAAAATTGAAATGGGATGCCCGTAGAGGCCCAGAATATACGTGGGAAGTTGAATCCACGATGTGACAGAAATACCCTCATTTGTTTCAGTAAATCTCACGGTTGAGATTTCTTTTAAGGGGGGTGAGGATGTAACACCTAATAAAATCATGTCCAATATAATAATAACACGTGTCATAAACCCTAAACGTGTAATAAATTGACTTTGAGGGACTAAAGTTGACAAACTGTGAAAAGATGTATGTAGGGGGACCAAAAGTGTCAACATGCCAAACATGTGCCTCTGATTGACCTCACACGATGTTCGTATTCTTTAACGAGTAAATTGTCGGACGCAAGAAGCCGTTTGTGATTAAAATAAAAAATGTATAAAACATAGGGGTTAAAAATGTCAACATGTTAATTCTTACCTATGAGTGACCTTTTAACGAACCCATGGCTTTGTACTGTTTTATTATACTCTCACGAATATGGGATAATGATTTCACGAGGTTTCGGTACCATTATATGATTAAATTTGCGAATTCCAAGAAGAAGGGTTGAAAGTGTCAATATGTTAATTCTTCTTCTGGGAGACCGTTTTAACGAATCCAGAACTTAACGATACTTGATTTTATTCCCAAGAATATTTGAAACCTGATTTTAAGGGCCCCTAGTGCTGGAAATGTGAAAAATGGAAGTTATATAAGTACAGGGGCTGAACTTGTAAATAACAAAATAAATTTTGAAATGGGCATCACAGGCATGTCGCGCCAGGATCCTTTGCACCTGGAGCGACTCGCGGGGGAGACCAATTTCCAGCCAGAACTGGCAGCTGCCAGCAGCCAGTCTTGCTACCCACACAAGGATCTCTGCAACCTGATACGAAAACAGCAGCATGCAAATGGTTTTGTAATACCTCTTGGACACTTGTAACTATCTTAAATCATCAAGAAACACCTGGATTGATCCAATATCACCCCCTTCTTCTATAAATAGGCCTTTCATTCCTCATTTGAGACTTGCACATTCAAAAAAATTCTCAAGCTTTACTCTCTAGCTTCATTCTCTGGGATTCCTGGACAAGAAGGAAGCCCTCCTCAGTTCAAACTTCGTGCTAGGACCTTGTGTAAGTGTTCTTAGCTTCTGTAGTTCGGTTTTTATGTGTATAAGGACCGAAAGTCAAAGTTATCGTAATTATGCTTTGACTTTTAGTTTAAACTTTAACGGCCCAGCCATGGTTCTAAACGAATGTGACTATGTGTTGGTAATTAAGTAAGTGTTAATCCCTTAAATGGGCACCTCCTAATTATCACGTTTACTTAGTTAGTTGTCGGGTCAAAGTAATTAACATAAAAAGTTAAACGGGTCTCTTTTTAATTAAATTAATATTTGATAATGTAGAAGCTATAAAATATGTTTTATCACTTTAATAACTTGGTAAATATTATTAGAACATGTCTAGACATGTTCAACCCGACAATTCTGAGTTTGGGCTCGGTTCGCAACCGAAAGTCGCAAAAGTTGACTTTTGCTTTGACTTTCAGTTCTGACCCGAATTAGCTTAGTTCCTTTATGAATTAAGGTTCCTTTGTGACCATATTATATATTAGTATAACCCTCTAAGGTTATACTACAAGGTTCCTTTGTGACCATATTATATATTAGTATAACCCTCTAAGGTTATATTACATGGTCCCTTAGTAATCTGAATTAATTGCTTGTATCTGTTATTATGCTTAATTTTGACTATTTTGCCCTTATAGCTTAAAAATGAGATTTTTGAATATATGGTCATATAGATAACTTAGTTGCAGATATATAAACATGTCTAAATTAATTTGACATTATTTTCTCGTCTCAAATTAATGTTATGCAAGATATCGTAAAATTTAACTTTTATAAAATTAAATTACGCTTTTGTGCATAAATCATGTTTAATCCTAAATTTTGGCACCAAACTCATTACCTAGAGTTATGATATTATTTCTAGGGATTTTTGGAATGTTGGGTCAGATTATATACTGACCATAACTTAGAGTTCTTGTATAAATTCTATAATTGACGATAATGCCTTTTTTGTTAATAAAATGTGATTTGCATATGATTAAAATGCCAAACCTTTACCTAATGATTTTATATGGACAATAAAATATTTTCACCATCCAAGGCTGGTCAAAATCTCAGAATCACATAAGCATCGCAAATATCGTCAATTATCGATTTTTACGCTAATTAGGTGCATAGTATGGTTTAAAACCAAATTAGCACCCAAGACTTGTTACCTACTGAGTTTATAAATAAATTTTAATATTTTTATAGTAGGTATAAGTCATGAACTCAGACTTCCAATTTTGTCCTTAAAAACATATGTGAAATGACCAAAATGCCCCTACGGAGCATCGTTTGGCCATAAATGGTAAACCACACATATGTACTATATCCTACTGTTATAACTTCATAAAATAAATATTTTTATAGTATATTATAGACCAGAACATCAGTTTGCTTTAAAACCTCTTTTATAAATCTTAAAATGACCAAAATACCCTTACGGGACTTGATTTGGTTTTAAAATCTTTCTGGGCATGTTTGCTGATATCCTACTGATATCACAACATATTTTAAGCAAAATAACTTTTGGAACTTGTATATGACTCATCCGGTTACCCGTTTATGCTTATACGCATACAGTGCAGTTTATGTGACTAGTTTACATAAATTAGCCGAAACGGGTCAAATCTTATCATTTAAACTTCAAATTCCAGAATGTATTTAGTTTACCCATATAATACAAGTCTCCATGCTTGTCGGGTCTAAATTACATTCCAATCCGGTCATCGCTTAATCTAGCGTTTCGTACCGTAAACCTTTCTTTAAACTAACCGGTCTAAGTTTACAACTTAAATAAGACCCGTTAGTAATCTAATAGGTTAATAAAACCTTCGTTCCAGATTAGGAGCCTGGTAAAAGCTACTTGCACTAGTTTGAATAGATCATACGGCTGAGTAGACAAATCTTGCATTTTAAGCTCAGGTAAATACTTTTAACTTATTTTCCCTTATACGGGCTTGGGATACGGTAAAATATTACCGCTTGGTCGGGTGTAAAATCAATTAATCGAATATGGTTAAATGGCATAATCCCGTTTTAATCAGTGTTGCTTGATAACAATAAACATTGGGGGTTAACGACCGTGTTCTGGATATCCTCGGCTCATTTCAATTGTAAATGGCCACGAGTTAAGCACGGGGTGTAGGCGTACACCTGACAGTTGCGTATGTAAAAAGATATACCCACTTGTTGTGGATAACTCTTCGTGGGATTATATTAGTGGTGTGTCGATTAATCTTGTCTCTGCTTCTATCCCGGGTCCTAAATGTTTGACAAACATGAAAATCTGATACAAGATTATCATTATATAATTGTCCCAAGTTATAAAAGAATACTTGTGCCTTGTGCATTTAAATCAATTTTCATAAATGTTTTCAAAAAGAGTCGGTTAATTGTATTTACCAGTGTAAACTAACGTATTTTCAAAAAGGCTAAGTGGCAGGTACTACTCGTAATTGGCTGGGAGCTTCTGGGCGTAAAGTGAATCTTGCAAGTTCGTATGCCTTAAGTCTGTTGAACAAGTTTTTGTATTATATTTTAAATCCGTCTGTGGATCCTATCTTACAACCGTCTGTATAATTAATTTATTCTTACCTTACATTTCGGCTTGTAATAGTAATTTTACCAGGACTTCCGTTGTGCTATAAACTGTGTATATTTGACTATGATGATATCAACTATGTCACGATACTCCCCGCCAGGCCCACCGGAAATATGTGGAAATATTAGGGTGTGACAGGTTGGTATCAGAGCCAACATTGAGTGAATTAAACAATAGCCTTTTGTGTTTAATCTCAATGACACAGTAGCACATTCCTTGACTTCCGAGTCTAGGCAAACGACCTAGGATTAATCTTAATCTTATTGGTTTATATATTTATGTTTGTTTTTCGTGTTTTGACAGGACTACGTACTAAACATGCCACCCAGAGTTCGAGGACGAGGAGGACGAGGCATGGCACCAATGAAAGGAAGGCATGATCATGAAGCAGGGCCTTCGCTTAGACGAACTCCTTCTGCAACTTTCAACTCCGACCCGCATCTAGATTGGAGGACTTACCTTGAGCCAGCGAGACGTTCTGTTTCGCTCAGTTCTTCGCCCTCTTACCATAACTCCATTGGACCACAACAAGAGGAAGAGCCTTAGGACTCGCACCACTTGCACCATTCCTTGGAACGATCGGGATCCCACCATTCTTTCCAAAACCCCACACCTTACTTTCAAAGTCGTTTTAATCCTATTGACCAAATTGATGAACTAGTGGGTCATAACCCATTGGGGCCAGTAAATCACTTTCCTGAATATCAGGATATGGATGTGGACGACGATCCAGATCCGCCATGCCACCTTCTGGGACGCCTACGCATCCCATAGAAATTTCTAGCGGTTCTTCTTTTGCAGGATCGCCATACAGAGGCCCCGATTTATGGGCCGAAAGGTGGAGAACTTACAAGTGGGAGTTTACTCCCCCTCACCACAACTCACCTCCTCCACAGCGCGACCCCTCTGAGAACCCACACTTTCAAGCGGTCACGCCACCACTACCGCCACCGCCAGCACCAGAACAGCCTCCGCCACCAGAACCATCGAGGCTAAGAAGAAGCGCACGGATGTCCATGCGAGGGGGTTTCATTTTAGCACCCCACAAAATTCCAGCAACTAGCCTCCCATCTTTGAAGACCCACAAATGGGCGGGCCTTCAAACGCTGTTTCAGAAGTTGACTCGGCACCAGTCACTCCTGCACCACCACCACCACCCATGGGTTATGAAAACCCAATCCCTGCTTACCCAGATACAACTGGGTACAACCCGTTTAAGCCCCAAGCTTACTCGGGTTATAACTATCATGCACCTGTTGTCGACCCATACGTTGAGGCAGCAAACTTTAATGATGTCTACCCCTCACCTTTTCCACTCGCGTACCCAACTGGGTACCCTGCTTATGGGTATCAATACCCGCCACCTCCACAACCTCAGCAGCAGCAGCCACCGCAACCTCCACTTCAACAACCGCAGCAACAAGAAATTCTCCAAAGGTTGCATGAGGTGGAACAAAGAGTGGAAGAAAGGGATAGAAGCCACAACAAGTTTCTTAAGGGTTTGACGAACTTCATCTAAGGGAAAAAGAAGAAAGACCGTTGAAAGACCCTTATTTATTGTTTTGTAATTTCCATTTCAATTAAGTCCTTGCGTGTACATTTCATTTAAGTATTTAGTCCCTGCGTGGACTTGTTTTCTTATTTAGTCCCTGCGTGGAAAAGTTTATTTGTTTAAAGACCCGTTTAGGGCAATTATTGTAATTCTTAGGACTATTTATGAGAAGTTTCCTTTTGCAATTACATTGTCATTATACATATGCATATGCATTATATCACTAATTAAACTATCATTTCAATTTATAATTGATCTGCCATTAAATCTCAAAAGACAATCTTAAAGGTATAACCTAGCCTATATGTCATTATAGACATGGCCATGATGGTAAAGCCTTCTTAAGATGAAAAATCTTTGTTAACCTCTAAGAACATGTTAGCACTCTTGACAAATGTGGTTCGAGAAAATCACCCTAGTCATCCTAATATTTGGTTTCTTTAAATTCCTTATCTCGCCAAATGATCTAGAATCATGGCTTATATCATCAATGAGATGATCATATTAAAGCATCCACTATAGGATGCCATTATTTCACCTTCACGCCAAACTATTACAACTGCATAACAAACGACAGTAGTAGTCTATGACACCCTGTCAAGAAAGGTGAAGAACTATGTTCAACCCTTAACGCCTCGATCCAATAAGATCATGGCTTACAAATTAAAACTGTCCTTCTGACAAGGCCTTTTTGTGCCACCCTAATATTCTTAATGGTTGTGTAACTGAGAATAATTACAATGAAAAGTTTAAAATAAATGTGATTAACCAATTGTCACGGCCCCCGACCCGGTTTGACCCGTTTCAGGAGCCGCGGGACAGAAATCCTGCGGTATTTAATTTAGGCGACAGCGGAAGTCTTTAAAAACAGGATCTTTAGTATTAAAACTGCTCATTACCTAATTTAGGGATAAAACCCAGTAATTTACAATAATGTGATTTCCATGGAAATCTTTATTTTTAAAACATGTTCCTTTATTTATTTACGCTGAGCCACTTTTCTAAGCTGGTAGTGCTTCCTGGCACTTTTCTTTGCTCATAACAGATTACCTGAAACATGTTTGAAAAAGATTTTGTCAGCGGGGAAATACTGAGTGAGTTCATTCAGTTTTTAGGAAATGACCCATAGTTATAAATTACAGCATAAGAGCGATTACAATGGTTCATATCTTATTTTTATCTGGCGTTCTGTCACAATGGTGACAAGTCACAATGGTGACGATGGTCATATCACTATTAGGTCAATGAACTCTAATAGTGACGTTTCTCCCTAGTAGGTCAATGAACCTAACTGGGAAAAATAGTAATGTGCACAATACCCCACTAACCAATAAATCAAGATATCCACGACTTAGTCCCTGTAATTATAACACTTTGAAAATAATTTGGAGTATTGTAAAATAATTGATAAAAAGAGAATGACTCACATTGCAGATTTAACGAGCAGTGTATAAGCCTACTGATTAGCCTTGATTATTTCTAATTTAACAATAATGCACACAAAACAGGATTAGTGATCAATACAGCAGTTACGATAACTTCCGAGATCAATTTCTCACAATGAATGACTAAGTGCAATACTTCAACTCATTTATCAAAATGACAAACGACAAAGTATAGTACTTCAACTCATTTATCGAATTATCGACAAACGACAAAGTACAATGCTTCAACTCATTTATCGGATTACCGACAAACGACAAAGCATAGCCCAATGTGGGCGGCACTTAGACATTCTTTGAATGTATTGATTCCGGAAACTGAATCGTAATAGCGATCGAGTAATTACCCTGTTTTGCGGCAGCACCTCGTGATTAGTGTGTGTGTGTGTTGGACTGTTTCTGTGATAATTCGCTCTACGTAACTAAATTTTACGTCGTTCCAAAGACAGAATTTAAGTCCCAGACTCCTCTATTTATACACGAAATTTGACCCTGTCGCGTAGCGCGAGGGGTACCCCTATAGGCGTCGCGCTACGCGAGGGGTAACCTAGTTTCTATAGGTAGCCACGTCCCTAACTAGGCTTGCTGTGTTGACAGTTTCCTAAAATTCGATTTTTACAGATAGTTATGAAGATAATCGTTGGCTAGGGTTTATCCCCCCCTGAGTTTTAGGGGCCCTGATCCTGATTCTGATTGTTCTGGAAATTTTAGGGTTAGTGCAGAATTACTTGGGTTTCTTAATTAGGGTTTCCTTAATAGCTAATTAACATTCTAATTATTAATTTTAATGAGAGTTGTTACACCAATTAACCAATTTGGTCTATTTATACCATGGTTAATGAATCACCGAAAATGATGATTCAATAATTGACCACTAAATAAGTTGTTGTCATATGTTATACAGCATTCAAGCTTCACCATGGCCGACTCAGAAGAGGTTAATAGTCACCCTAATGAAAGAAATGATAACACAAGATTAAACGTAACGGGTGCTGATTTGCAAGCTTTAATAGACAATGCTGTAACTAAAGCTATAGGCAGAGTGTTCAAAGATTCAAGTGCTGCTCGCACAAAGACCCAATCAGCGGCTCACACCAAGCCCCCTTCCAAAACACATACATCAAAGCAGGACGATTCTTAGCATTGGTCAAATCAAAAAAGTCAGCCGTCTAAGAAAATAGTGTTTGATCAGGAACCGCGTTCCAAGACTTGTTCTTATAAATACTTCGTCTCTTGCAAACTAAGAGATTTTACAGGTGAAAAATGTGCCATAGATTGTATGACATGGCTTGATGAAATGAATACCGTTGTGGATATCACTGGATGTGCTGAGCAGGATGTAGTGAAGTTTGTATCCCAACCGTTTAAAGGAGATGCCTTAGCTTGGTGGAAGGCATTTATTCAAGCCACGGGGAAAATCCACTCTATAACTTGTCATGGGCAGAGTTTGTGGCATTGATTGAAGAAAACTTTTTTCCTCAGCATGAGGTAGAGAAGATCGAAACTGACTTCTTGACTCTGGTCATGAAGAATCTAGATTGCCAAGCATATGTTACGAGTTTCAACACTATGTCCAAACTTGTCCCCTATTTGGTTACACCTGAACCTAAGCGCATAACGCGCTTCATTGGAGGCCTGGCCCCCAAAATTAAAGGAAACGTAAAGCTTCTAGGCCTACCACCTATAGGTCAGTGGTAGGTCTATCTTTATCCCTCACATGTGATGCAGTTAGGAATAAGTCTGGTAAGGCTACAGATGAGGGAAAAAGAAAGAGGGAAGATGAGAGCTCACGTCGCTCCAATAAGAAAAAGAAAGGAAATTCAGAGTTTAAGAAAAGCTCAAATCAATCGGGTGACAGACCCGTATGTAAGAACTGCAAGAAACGCCACCTTGGCATATGCACTATTGATCCAAAAGAGAGACCCTGTGGAATTTGCAAAATGAAGGTTCATAAAACTTTGGAGTGCAAGGAATTAAAGAATGCGACCTGTTATGGTTGTAACGAGAAGGGGCACATCAAGAGCAACTGCCCGAAAAACCCAAAGAAGCCCGAAGAGGCTAAAAAGACCAACGCTCGAGTGTTCCGAATGAATGCCAGAGAGGCAGTGCAGGATGATAATTTTATAACAGGTACTTTCCTCATAAATGATATATATGCTAGAGTTTTATTTGTTTCTGGTGTAGATAAGTCCTTTGTAGACAATAAATCTAGTAAACTGTTAAATCTGCCTATTAAAACTCTAAACATAAAATATGAGGTAGAATTAGCTGATGGTACCTTAGAAACCACTTCGACAAGTTTAGATGGATGTTTCATATCCATTAGGAATCACTCTTTTCCGTTGTCTTTGTTACCAATGAAATTGGCAGGGTTTGATATAGTTATAGGCATGGATTGGTTATCTCTTAACCAAGCTCAAATTGCCTGTGATAAGAAGCAAGTTATCATCAAAACTCCATATGGTGAATCAATTACCATTCAAGGAGATACGCAGTATGGATTGCCCGATCAAGTATCTATGCTTAAGGCATCTAAGTGTTTGAAGAAAGGTTGTGTCATTTACATGGCACATGTGACAATGGATGTGCCAAAGCCCAAGATAGAAGACATTCCTGTTATTTCAGAATACTCGGACGTTTTTCATGAAGAACTACCTGGATTACTTCCCGACAGAGAAGTGGAATTCAGGATTGATATTATATTAGGAGCAGCACCTGTCGCACGAGCTCCTTATCATTTGGCACCGACCAAAATGAAGGAATTAAGGACCCAGTTGGATGATCTATTGGAGAAAGGTTTTATTCAACCAAGCTTGTCCCCTTGGGGAGCGCCCATTTTATTTGTAAAGAAGAAAGATGGTTCAATGCGTCTATGCATTGATTATCGTGAGCTAAACAAGGTAACAATCAAGAACCGCTATCCATTGCCCAGGATCGATGATCTGTTCGATCAACTGCAAGGGGCAAGTTTCTTCTCAAAAATCGATCTAAGGTCGGGGTATCATCAATTAAAAGTCAGAACCGAAGTTGTACACAAGACCGCGTTCAGAATAAGATATGGCCACTACGAGTTCTTAGTGATGCCTTTTGGGCTCACTAACGCACCTGCAGCATTCATGGATCTCATGAATCGAGTCTGCAAGCCGTATTTGAACAAGTTTGTTATTGTTTTCATTGATGACATACTTATTTATTCCAAGAGTCAAGCGAATCACGACAAACATCTCTGATGCATCCTTAAACTTCTGCAACAAGAGAAGCTCTACACAAAATTTTCCAAATGTGAATTCTGGCTTCGAGAAGTCCAATTTCTTGGACATGTGTTAAGTGAGCATCGCATCCAGTTGGATCCCGCTAAGATAGAAGCAATCATGAATTGGCAAGCACCTAAGACGCCTACTGAAATCCACAGTTTCCTAGGGTTGGCAGGTTACTATAGGCGTTTCATTGAAAACTTTTCGAGGTTAGCTGCCCCTTTAACTTCCTTAACACGCAAAAATGTGAAATTTGATTGGGGTCCCAAAAAACAAGAATCTTTTGAAATTCTCAAGCAGAAATTAAGCAATGCTCATGTATTAACATTGCCTGAAGGAATAGATGAGTTTGTTGTTTATTGTGATGCATCGCACACTGGTATGGGTTGTGTGCTTATGCAAAGGGGCAAGGTGATTGCTTATGCATCACGTCAACTGGGTGCCGTTGTATTCGCACTAATGCGGTGGAGGCATTACCTTTATGGAACCAAGTGTGTGATATACTCAAATCACAAAGCCTCCAACACTTATTTAACCAGAAAGATCTCAACATGAGGCAACGTTGTTGGATGGAAACATTGAACGATTATGACTGTGAAATTCGCTACCACCCGGGCAAAGCAAATGTGGTCGCTGACGCTTTAAGCAGGAAAAAAGGGTCAAACCTATTAGGATCAATGCCAAAAGCATTGAACTAAAGAACAGTTTAAATGAGGAGTTGATGTCAGCACAAAAAGAAGCCGTAAAGGAAGATAACTTTCCAGCAGAAAGATTAGGTGCAACTGTTGATCAGTTGTCACCTAGGAATGATGGAATCCTTAGATTGAATGGTGGAATCTGGGTTCCAATACGTGGTGGACTTAGAGATATAATCCTCCAAGAAGCTCATAACTCTAAATATTCAGTTCACCCAGGCAGTGATAAAATGTACCAAGATCTGAAGGCAAATTACTGGTGGATGGGTTTGAAGAAATCCATAGCCACATATGTGGCTAATTGTCTAACGTGCGCACAGGTTAAAGCCGAGCATCAAAAGCCATCAGGTTTACTACAGCAACCAGAACTTCCCACCTGGAAGTGGGAAATGGTAACTATGGATTTCATTACCAAGTTACCAAAGACGAAACATGGGAATGATACAATATGGGTTATAGTTGATAGGCTAACAAAGTCAGCTCATTTCTTACCTATCAAGGAGATGCATAGCTCCGATAAACTAGCCCAGCTGTATGTGGACGAGATTGTATCTCTCAACGGAGTGCCAATATCTATTATATCTGATAGGGATACTAGATACACTTCTCATTTTTGGAAAGGCTTCCAACAATCTCTAGGCACTCGTTTGAATTTCAGTACTATTTATCATCCTCAGACGGATGGGCAAAGTGAGCGTACGATTCAAACACTGGAAGACATGCTTCGGGCTTGTGTTATTGACTTGGGAGGAAGTTGGGATGCCCATATTCCTTTGATTGAATTTTCATTCAACAACAGTTATCATTCGAGCATCCAAGCCACGCCTTTCGAGGCCTTATATGGAAGAAAATGCAGAACGCTTGTTTGTTGGGCGGAGGTTGGGGAAACTCAACTATCAGGACCTGAGATAGTCCTTGAGAGGACGGACAAGATTTTTCAGATCCGTGATTATCTAAAAGTTGACAGGGATAGGCAGAAGAGCTACGCAGATAAGAGGCGCAAACCTCTAAAATTCGAGGTAGGTGATAAAGTATTACTCTAAGTGTCACCCTGGAAAGGAGTGATGTGATTTGGAAAAAAAGGCAATCTGAGCCCAAGATATATCGGACCATTCAAGATCATCGAATGTGTCGGGAGTGTGGCCTATAAGCTGAATTTACCTGAAGAGCTTAGCAGAATACACAATGTGTTCCACATCTGCAATTTAAAAAAAATGTCTAGCTGATGAGTCGCTAGCAATGTCTCATAAAGACGTACAGATTGACGAAAGTCTAAAGTTTGTTGAAAGACCTTTATCGATCGAGGATCGACATGTTAAAAGGCTTCGCAAGAAACATGTGCCAATTGTAAAAGCGAAATGGGATGCCCAGAATATACGTGGGAAGTTGAATCCACGATGCGACAGAAATACCCTCATTTGTTTTAGTAAATCTCGGAGTCGAGATTTCTTTTAAGGGGGTGAGGATGTAACACCTCGCAAAATCATGTCCAATATAATAATAACACGTATCATAAACCCTAAACGTGTAATAAATTGACTTTGAGGGACTAAAGTTGACAAACTATGAAAAGATGTATGTAGGGAGACCAAAAGTGTCAACATGCCAAACTTGGGCCTCTGATTGACCTCACACGATGTTCATATTCTTTAACGAGTAAATTGTCGGACGCAAGAAGCCGTTTGTGATTAAAATCAAAAATGTATAAAACACAAGGGTTAAAAGTGTCAGCATGTTAATTCTTACGTCTGAGTGACCTTTTAGCGAACCCGGGGCTTTATACTATTTTATTATACTCTCACGAATATCGGATAATGATTTCACGAGGTTTCGGTACCATTATATGATTAAATTTGCAAATTCCAAGAAGAAGGGTTGAAAGTGCCAATATGTTAATTCTTCTTCCAGGAGACCGTTTTAACGAATCCGGAACTTAACGATACTTGATTTTATCCCCAAGAATATTTGAAACCAGATTTTAAGAGCCCCTAGTGCTGGAAATGTGAAAAATGGAAGTTATATAAGTACAGGGGCTGAACTTGAAAATAACAAAACAAATTTTGAAATGGGCATCACAGGCGTGTCGCGCCAGGATCCCTTGCACCTGGCGCAACTCGCGGGGGAGACCAGTTTCCAGCCAGAACTGGCAGCTACCAGCAGCCAGTCTTGCCACCCACACAAGGATCTCTGCAACCTGATACGAAAACAGCAGCATGCAAACGGTTTTGTAATACCTCTTGGACACTTGTAACTAATTAAATCATCAAGAAACACCTGGATTGATCCTATATCACCCCCTTCTTCTATAAATAGGCTCTTCATTCCTCATTTGAGACTTGCACATTCAAAAAAAAAAAATTCTCAAGCTTTACTCTCTAGCTTCATTCTCTGGGATTCCTGGACAAGAAGGAAGCCCTCCTCAATTCAAACTTCGTGCTAGGACCTTGTGTAAGTGTTCTTAGCTTTTGTAGTTCGGTTTTTTTGTGTATAAGGACCGAAAGTCAAAGCTATCATAATTATGCTTTGACTTTTAGTTTAAACTTTAACGGTCCAGCCATGGTTCTAAACGAATGTGGCTATGTGTTGGTAATTAAGTAAGTGTTAATCCCTTAAAAGGGCACCTACTAATTATCACATTTACTTAGTTAATTGTCGGGTCAAAGTAATTAACATAAAAAGTCAAATGGGTCCGTTTTTAATTAAATTCATGTCTAATAATGTAGAAGCTATAAAATATGTTTTATCATTTTAATAACTTGGTAAATATTATTAGAACATTTCTAGACATGTTCAACCCGAAAATTCTGAGTTTAGGCTCGGTTCGCAACCGAAAGTCGCAAAAGTTGACTTTTGCTTTGACTTTCAGTTCTGACCCGAATTAGCTTAGTTCCTTTATGCATTAAGGTTCCTTGGTGACCATATTATATAGTAGTATAACCCTCTAAGGTTATACTACATGGTCCCTTAGTAATCTGAGTTAATTGCTTGTTTCCGTTATTATGCTTAATTTTGACTATTATGCCCTTATAGCTTAAAAATGAGATTTTTGAATATATGGTCAGATAAATAACTTAGTTACTGATATATAAACATGTTTAAATTAATTTGACATTATTTTCTGGTCTCAAATTAATGTTATTCAAGATATCGTAAAATTTAACTTTTATAAAATTAAATTACGCTTTTGTGCATAAATCATGTTTAAGCCTAAATTTTGGCACCAAACTCGTTACCTAGTGTTACGATATTATTTTTAGGGATTTTTGGAATGTTGGGTCAGATTATATACTGACCATAACTTAGAGTTCTTGTATAAATTCTATAATTGACGATAATGCCCTTTTTGTTAATAAAATGTGATTTGCATATGATTAACATGCCAAACCTTTTCCTAATAATTTTATCTGTAAAATAAAATTTTTTAACCATCCAAGGCTGGTCAGAATCTCAGAATCACATAAACATCGCAAATATCGTCAATTATCGATTTTTACGCTAATTAGGTGCATAGTATGGTTTAAAACCATATTTAGCACCCAAGACTTGTTACCTGCTGAGTTTATAAATAAATTTTAATATTTTTACAGTAGGTATAAGTCATGAACTCATACTTCCAATTTTGTCCTTAAAAACATCTGTGAAATGACCAAAATGCCCCTACGGAGCATCATTTGGCCATAAATGGTAAACCACACATATGTATGATATCCTACTTTTATAATTTCATAAAATAAATATTTTTACAGAATATTATAGACCAGAGCATCAGTTTGCTTTAAAACCTCTTTTATAAATTTTAAAATGACCAAAATGCCCTTACGGGACTTAATTTGGTTTTAAAATCTTTTTGGGCATGTTTGCTGATATCCTACTGATATCACAACATATTTTAAGCATAATAACTTATGGAACTTGTATATGACTCATCCGGTTACCCGTTTATGCTTATACGCGTACGGTGTAGTTTATGTGACTAGTTTACATAAATTAGCCGAAACAGGTCAAATCTTATCATTTAAACTTCAAATTCCAGAATGTATTTAGTTTACCTATATATTACAAGTCTCCATGCTTGTCGGGTCTAAATTACATTCCAATCCGGTCATCGCTTAATCTAGTGTTTCGTACCGTAAACCTTTCTTTAAACTAACCGGTCTATGTTTACAACTTAAATAAGACCCGTTAGTAATCTAAAAGGTTAATAAAACCTTCGTTCCAGATTAGGAGCCCCGGTAAAAGCTATTTGCACTAGTTTGAATAGATCATACGGGTGAGTAGACAAATCTTGCATTTTAAGCTCAGGTAAATACTTTTAACTTATTTTCCCTTACACGGGCTTGGGATACGGTAAAATATTACCGCTTGGTTGGGTGTAAAATCAATTATCAAATATGGTTAAATGGCATAATCCCGTTTTAATCAGTGTTGCTTGATAACAATAAACATTGCGGGTTAATGACCGTGCCCTGGATATCCTCGGCTCATTTCAATTGTAAATGGCCACGACTTAAGCACGGGGTGTAGGCATACACCTGACAGTTGCGTATGTAAAAAGATATACCCACTTGTTGAGGATAACTTGCCGTGGGATTATATTAGTGGTGTGTCGATTAATCTTGTCCCTGCTTCTATCCCGGGCCCTAAATGTTTGACAAACATGTAAATCTGATACAAGTTTATCATTATATAATTGTCCCAAGTTATAAATGAATATTTGTGCCTTGTGCATTTAAATCAATTTTCATAATTGTTTTAAAAAAGAGTCGGTTAATTGTATTTACCAGTGTAAACTGGCGTATTTTCAAAAAGGCTAAGTGGTAGGTACTACTCGTAATTGGCTGGGAGCTTCTGGGCGTAAATAGTGAATCTTGCAAGTTCGTATGCCTTAAGTCTGTTGAACAAGTTTTTGTATTATATTTTAAATCCGTATGTGGATCCTATCTTACAACCGTCTGTATAATTATTTTATTCGTACTTTACATTTCGGTTTGTAATAGTAATTCTACCAAGACTTCCCCTGTGTTATAAACTGTGTATATTTGACTATGATGATATCAACTATGTCACGATACTCCTAACAGGCCCAGTGGTAATATGTGGAAATATTGGGGTGTGACACTTAAGGATCCATTATGATTATATTATTATCTAGTATAACCCTCTGAGGTTATCTTACATGGTCATAATAGTAATCTGAGTTTTTATGCAAGTTCCGTTATTATGCTAAACTTTGACTAAATTGCCCTTTTATATAAAATAAGGTTTAAACACTAATGAACTTGCAAATGAATTATATACTGATATGTTAACATATTTAACATATTTTGATGTTATTAATCTGATCATAAACTGAGTTTTAGTATAATATCGTAAATTATGCTTTTAATTGACCATAATGCCCTTTCGGCACTTAAAATGGTTTTAAACATAATTTTTTATACTTTACTCATTACCTAGTGATATATATCATAATTAGAATTATAAACTGAGTTTATGCACAAGTTCTTGTATTATGCTCTTAAATGACGATAATGCCCTTATGACTCTTAAAATGGTTTTAAATATGACTTTCATACAAAACCTTTTTACCTACTGATATTTTATACTAAATAACATATTTTAATCATTTAAACCTGGTCATAACATCAGTTTTCATAAAACATCGCAAATATCGTCATTTAACAACTTTAACGCCCTTTCGGCGCGTAGTATGGTTTTAAACCATATTTACCAACCAAGACTTGTTACCTACTGATTTTATAACTTATTTAAAATATTTTTACAGTAGGAACATGTTGTAAACTCAGAATCCCAAATAAGCTTTTAAACTATGTGAAATGACCAAAATGCGCCTACGGTGCATAGTTTGGTCTTAAACTATAAAACACCCATATGTTTAATATACCATAGATATTATATCACAAATTAATTATTTTTCCAGAATGTTTATGGTCATAACATCAGATTATATGCAAGTTCCTTTTATACGTCACTAAATGACCAATACGCCCTTATAAGGCTTAATTTGATTTTAAAACCTTGACCGCATACAAGTTGATATCCTACTGATATATAACTTGTTTAAAGTAAAATGGCATATGGAACTTGTGGACTCATCCAGTTACCCGTTGTCGCTTATACGCGTTCGATTCAACTTATGTAACTAGTTTACATAAGTTTACCAAAACGGGTTTAACCTTATCATTTTTATCTCAATTTCCAGAATGCTAATAGTTTACCCATATTACATAAGTCTTAGTACTTGTTGGGTTTAAACTATATTCTATTCCGGTCATCGCTTAATCTAGCGTATCGTACCGTTTTTTACACTTTAAGCTAGCCGGTCTAAGTCTTCGACTTAAATAGGACACCTTAGCATTCTAATTGGTTATTTATACCATTATTCCAGACTAGAGCCTTTTAGTAAATGCTACCTATACTTATCCATTGATTAAACGGCTGAGTTATTATAAACTTTGCATTTTAAAGTCAAGTACTAGCTCAGGTAAATACCTTTAACCTGTTTTCGCTATACGGGCTTGGGATGCGGTAAATTATTACCGCTTGGTCGGGTATGGGATCATATGCCGGATTGTGGCTACAAAATCTTCATAACCCGCTTTAATATGTTTTGTTTGATAACTTAAACATTGGGGGTTAACGCGACCGTGTCCTGGATATCCTCGGCTCATTTAAGTTACTAAAGGCCACGACCAAGCATGGGGTGTAGGCATACACCTGACAGATGCTTAATGCTATATAAAAATGTTTTCTTACCCACAAGTTGGGGATAACTCCTTTATGGGTTTATAAGTGGTGTGTTGGTTAATCATGTCTTGGTTTCTATACTAGGCCACATATGTATTGACAAACACGTAAAACTGATACAAGATCCTTTTGAATTGTCCCAAGTTATTTATAAAAGATGTGCCTTGTGCACTTAAATCAAATTTTGAAAATGTTTTCAAAATGTGTCGGTTGATTGTATTTACCAGTGAAAACTGACGTATTTTCAAAAGACTAAGTTACAGGTACAATACGTAATAGGTTGGAAGCTGCTTGGTATTAATAGAAGAGGATCTTGCAAATCCTTAGATATGCCTAAAGTCTGTTGAACTTAATTTTTGTACATTTATGATCCGCCTGTGGATCTTTACTATTATTAGCCTTTTTGTATTATTATTTCGAACTTCGAACATTTGGTTTGTAATAGTAATTTTACTCCAAGACTTCCACTGTGCTATTCTGTGTATATTGACTATGATGATATCAACTTATGTCACGATACTCCCCACCGGGCCCACTGGGTTTGTGGTTGAAATATCAGGATGTGATAGCTTTCCACCCGTTTGGAGGAAATGGATTAGGGGCATTTTGGTATCTTCTAGAGCGTCGGTTCTAATTAATGGTCCTCCATCGTTAGAATTTCAATGCCATAGGGGGGTTCGTCAAGGTGACCCGCTCTCACCTTTTATTTTCATAATCGCAATGGAAGCTCTAACTGGTTTTTTGAAAAGGGCTTTAGAATTAATGAAAATAAAAGGCATCTCAGTTCCTAATAATGGGTCAGTAATAACACACATGATGTATGTGGACGATGTGGTGTTTACGGGGGATTGGGAAGAAAGTACCATTAGCAATATCATAAGGCTCACGAGGTGTTATTACTACATTTCTGGTTTAAAAATCAGCCACAAGAAAACAAATCTCTTTGGGGTTGGGGTGGGGGAAAATTTGGTTAATCTAATGGATTCAACAATAAATTATAATGTGGGAAATTCCCTTACAAGTATCTTGGGGTACCTGTGGGGGCGAACATGAATCAACTTTGATATTGGAAGTGTATAATTGATTGTTTTAAAAATCGGTTGTTGTGGGAGGTAATGATGAAAAGGCAAAGACAGCATGGGTATGTTGGGAAAGGATAATTGGTCCCGTTGAAAAATGGGGACTTGGGTTGGGGTCATTTAAAGATATAAACATGAGCTTATTGTTGAAATGGTGGTGGCGTTTCAAGCACGAAAAGGATTCACTTTGGGGAAAAGCTGATAGGGCAATTCATGAACATACTCATTCTTATTCGTTTGTCCCGATTAAGGAAGGTATCCCTAATACTTGGAACAATATCGTTAGGATCCGAAAAAAAATTGGAAAACAATAATGTTCTTGTTGAAAGCTTGATAAAAGGCAATGTAGGTAATGGAAAAGAGGTGCGATTCTGGTTGGACTGGTGGGTTGGGGATGACATTTTGAAGAACAAATTTCCTGCTCGCTTTGAAATAGAAAAACATAAGCGAGGAACGATTGGCTGATTCGGAGTGGAGGGCGGTCCCAAGTACAAACGAAGAAATTAATCAGCTGCAACACTTATTAACCTTGAGACAAAGGATAAGTTTGGAGAACCAAGCTGATAAATGGTCGTAGGTTCCTTCCAGTGGTGGGTCGTTCTCGGTTTCGTCAGCCCGGGCAGTTCTAAACAGGTTTGCGGTCCCTTACCATCTTTATGAATGGGTCAAGTGGGTGCCAAAAAAGATTAATATTTTTGGGTGGCGTGGAGTACAAGATCGATTGGCAACAATGATCGGGTTAAAGAAAATGGGTATACTCTCAGGTGCGCCAATTTGTAAACTATGCGGAGATCAAGAAGAAGATGCAGATCATCTGTTTACAGGGTGTTATGTAGCAATAGTAATGTGGCATAAGGTGAGTTCGTGGTGCAAAATCCAGCCGATTCTTGCCTTCTCTATGAAAGATTTGCTGGAATTTTATAAAAACACAGCCTATTGAAGAATCGAAGAGGAAATACGTTCAAACAATCATACTAGCGACTTGTTGGAGCATATGGAAAACAATGAATGAAGGAATTTTAATGGGAAGAGAGCAAATATAGATGGGATCTTTGGAGAAATGCAGGCAAATACATTCCTGTGGATTAAATGCAGAGCAAAGAGAACGGATTTGGGCTGGAGGAAGTGGGTGAATTTCGAGTTTTGTAATGGGGTACGATACATTGTTTATTTTTATGTTTTTTTATGGTTTTGGATTTTCAACTTCCTAGGGTGATTATATAATAGGTTGCCTTAGTAGCTTACTAACCATTTGTACTTTTGAATATTTGGGGTGTTGAATAAAAGTTGTTGTTGGCCGTTATAATAATAATAATATTAATAAAGTTACTCTTTAACCAAAATCCATAACATTTGAAGCCTAGAGCTGTTCAAATTGCTCGGCGCTTGACGCTGTTTGATGCTTGCTCGAAAGATGCTCGGAATTTGCTCGTTCGATTCAGCTCAATTGAAAAAATGCTCGGGTCGAATCGGTTCGGTTTGTAAACGAACCGAGCATGAGCAAAGGTTCGCGCAGTTCGGTTCGGCTCGATTTATTTTTTAATATATATATACATATAGGGGAAGGTTCAAATGAAAACCACTAGTTATCGCGAAAACTCGAAAACTAATTAAAAAAACCAAAAAAACATACCAATTTTTTTTCATACCAATTTTCGCTAGTTTTTATATATAAAAAAATGTTTTTGTAGTGCACATGTGTATGTCTACTATACATATGTATTATTACACATGTGTACTACAAAAAAATTGTTGAAAAAAAGTTTTTTTATATATAAAAAATAACGATTTTTAATAAAAAAAATTGTTAAAAAAGAATTTGGTGTGTTTTTTAAGCTTTTTTTAGTTAGTTTTCGAGTTTTCACAATAAAAAGGAGGGGGGAAGACTTTTAATGAAGGAGGGGTAAAATTGGAACAAAAAATATATAACTTTTCAAACATTTCCCATTTCTCCATACGTTATCATTTTAAAACAAAAATGGCACCATAAGATCACAAATTTTCTTATCTTTCATTCAAGTATATTCGAGCATATTTTTTATGACATAAAAAAAGATTTATGGTGCCGTCTTGTTTTCAATACTATTATTATAGTAGTGCACATGTGCAATATAACATGTACTACAATGTGCATTACATGCTTAAAATTAGCTTTTTGATTCTAGTTTAGCTTTTAGGGTTAGTTTTTTTGGAGGTTTAGGATTAGGATTAGGTTTTTTGGTGTGGGGGGAGGGGGGTTTAGATTTTTGGGGGGTGGGGGGTTAGGCTTTTTTCGGGTTTATGTTTAGGGTTTAGTTTTAGGTTTTCGGGAGGGTGGGGGGTTTAGGTTTTTGGGGGGCGTCGGTGGGGGGTGGGTTAAGTGGTTTAGGCTTTCCGTATTAGTGCACATGTGCAGTACAACCAAATTTTTTTTTTTTTTTTTTGAAATTTTTTTCCATATATAAAAAGTAGCGATTTTTCTAAAAAGAATTGTAAAAAAAAATTGTATGTTTTTTAGGTATTTTTAGGCTTTTTTAGTTAGTTTTCGAGTTTTCACAATAAAAGTGATTTTCATTTGAACCGTCCCTTATATATATATATATATATATATATATATATATATATATATATATATATATAATGTAAGTATCCATAGAAAACCCATTTTAATTTAGAAAACCCGGGAAACTCAAAGCTCCCGATTTTTTTTTCTTGAAAAAATTTACACATGTTATATACATGTTTTTAAGGGTTTTGGGCAAAAAAATAAAAAAAGTGCCGAGTAGATATTTAAAAAAAAATAAACAAGTTTTGGTGTAACACATGTTACAAATATGTCAGATGAATGTAACATGTGTTACACCAAAACTTGTTTATTTTTTTTAAAAATAACTACTCGGTGCTTTTTTGATTTTTTTTGCCCAAAACCCTTAAAAACATGTATATAACATGTGTAAATTTTTTCAAGAAAAAAAAACATCGGGAGCTTTGAGTTTCCCGGGTTTTCTAAATTAAAGTGGGTTTTCTATACATCCTTCCCCTATATATATATATATATATATATATATATATATATATATATATATATATATATATATATATATATATATATATATATATATATATATATATATATATATATATATATATATATATATTTGTGTGTGTATCAGTTTTTACAAGTTCAGCCATTGATTATGTCACAAGATCAACAACAACAGATATGCGGAATTAAAGTGGGTTTTCTAAATTAAAGTGGGTTTTCGATAATAATCAATATGCGGAATCCATTGATTATGTCACAAGATCAACAACAACAGATTCAGTGTTTAATCTCATCTGATTTTCTATTAGAATGATTGTGAAAATACACTAGCACCGGTAGAATCTCAGACCAGCAGAGGTTCCTTACAAGTTCAGCCAAAAGTTCTAAATGACTAACACATGCTAGCTATTTATAGGCAACATCAGGGAGGGTTATAGGTGTCACCCGATCGGATGGTCATCCGATCGGATGGCCATCCGATCGGATGACATCAGTCAACCATCAGACTTCACTTTTTGTAACACCTCGAAATTTTGTGTTCAATAATGTATTGACACGTGTCATAAGTTTACACGTGGTATTAAGTACTAATTAAAGGACTAAAGTTGACAAACATTGGAAGTATGTAAATTCAAGGGTTAAAAATGTCAACAAGAGATAAATATACTGCATAGTAACCCCAAATGATGCTCGTACCTTCAAACAAATAAATCATGAATCGTACGGAACGAATTGCGGAAGAAAGTGAGAGATTACAAACTACAGGGGTTAAATGTGTCAACATGTTTAATTTATACCTCTGAATGACCCTTTGACAAACCCTAGACTTTGTAACAGTAAATTACGCTCACTAGAATATACGATATAAATTTCGCGAAGTTCCGTTTTAAAACGAGAAAGTTATGATCGAATTCGTATGAGAAGGGTTGAAAGCGTCAGACATTGAAAGTTATGACTTTTCGGGTAGTAATAAATTAACCAAGGGTTAATAAGTTGGGTAAAAGTTCCGAGGCCCTTATTCGTAAATAAACGAAGCCCTAAAACGCAAAGTTACCCCTTCGAAACCGAAAGGCCAGGGCAATAATTACAAAAGATTTGAAAATCTTGAAAAATTGGTCTCAGGCGGGCCGCGTTAACGAACCAAGCAATCTTACGCGGGCCGCATGGTCAGTAGAAAATATGGGTTTGTCAGAAGGATTCAGGCGACCCGCGTAAGGGTTAAGTGATCTCTTGCGCCGGCCGCGTCAGCCCCCCAGTTGCAAATAATGCGGACAGGTTCACTGTTTGCTGTTTTAACTGACTTAGAATGCCATTATGAGAGAATGGGCGCCCTCTAAACGTCCCCTAGCACTCAGGGACACATGTTGATGATCCAAGAGCACTTATAGCACTTGTTGTCAAGGATCTAAAGGCTAA
Organism: Helianthus annuus; assembly: GCF_002127325.2. NCBI lineage: Eukaryota > Viridiplantae > Streptophyta > Magnoliopsida > Asterales > Asteraceae > Helianthus > Helianthus annuus. Next base: position 46,070,954 of record NC_035445.2, on the reverse strand, counting down.
TGAACACTATAAAAGGCCACCTTGTAACCACAAGTTCTTCACACCTTCAATCAACTCTTCTGATCATTTCTGGAGCTCAAGTACCTTCTTTGCTCATCCCTAGTCGTGCATAGGACTCTTGTAAGTATGCTCCACCCTTTTGTCACACCCCGATTTCCACGTGTTTCACCGGTGGGCCCGGTGGGGGATTACCGTGACGATGTTGGCAACAATATAGTCAAACCACACAATTATATAATGCACAGCGGAAGCTTAAGATAAATATAAAAACTTCAACCTCTGGTTGTAATATCAAATGTATTACAGAAGTTGAATATATCCACAGTGGATCAAAATAATAAATATTGTTCATTCAGATGCAGCATCGAGTTTGCGAGACTATGTACGATGCTTAGGACGCCTATACCAGCCCATTTCGTATAGTACCTGCACTTAATCTTTTTGGGGAAAATACGTCAGTTTACACTGGTAAATACATTCAACTGACACATTTGAAAATGTTTATTAAAATTGATTTGAATGCACAAGGCACAAACTCTTTTATAACTTGGGAAAATTATTAAAATCTTGTGAACGTTTTACATGTTCTTTTATGCGTTCAGTAGCCCGGGTCGTGCCGGGTTAAAGATTTATAGACACACCACATTGCGTAAAACCGTAGTATAAAAACCAACGGCTACGTCTTTTAATTTAATGTCGACAATATATACCGGGTGTACGCCTACACCGGGATGTCGATGGTCGTGGCCATTTCGTAAAATGATGCCAAGGATATCCGGGACAACGGTCATTAAACCCCCCAAAGGCTTTTAAGAAACAAAACTGTTTAAATGAGCCGATCATATTATTTAATTAACCACCTAAGCGATGGAAAAATATAATGCTCAATCAAGCGGTATTAACATACCGTAACCCAAGCCCATATAGGGGAAATAAGTTAAAGTATTTACCTTTGCAAGTATATTTCCTTAATTTGGATTAAATCACCGATAGCTTTTACTGGGGCTCCTAATCTGGAACGAAGGTTTTAATTAACCTCTTAGAATCCTAACGAGTCGTTATAATGGCCGTAGCCTAGACCGGTTGGTTCCGATATGTGAATACGGTTTAATCGCGTGAAAAGGCGAAAACCGAGAATGGAGTGCGATTCTGGCCCAACAAGTTCAGAGACTTGTTTTATATGGGTTTATGGTTCACACTCTGGATTTTGGGGTTCAAATAATATAATTTGACCCGTATCGGCTAAATTATGAAAACTAGTTTCATAAGCCGATCCGTGCGCGCAATAGGCGAAACGGTTAACCATGAGAGTCTTACGCTTATTTCCTAAGTCAATACGCCTTAAAGAGGTTGTGGTATCAGTAGGATACCTTCCGTGATACCCGTAACGAGTTTAAGTTAATATTATGCCCCGTAGGGGCTTTTTGGTCATTTTAAAGACTTTCAAAAGAGCTTTTCGAGTTCTACTGGAAATCTGAGTTTCCCGAACAGCTTATAAGGCTTAAAATACTTTATTTATTATTTAAAATCAGTAGCAACAGGAATCGGGTCAAAAGACCTTGTAGAACTCATGTTTTGGCCGAAAAAGGGCATATTCGGTATTTACCGAACCGTAGCCATAACCGCAGGTTATGAGCGAGGTAAAAATTATTAAAAATCTTTAAAATTCCCAAAATATTATTTTAATACAGTGGGTAAAAGTTTTGGTGACGAAATCTTGGTTTAGATAGGTGTTATGCTAATTGCGCCGTTAATTACTAAAGTTTACTTTAAATGCGCCATTTAGCATAACTCTCATTCTAGACCTCGGATTGACGTGAAACTTTTAAGGACATGCTTATAATTTAATAAGCAAGGTTCTGGTCCGTTCACGTGTCCGAAATACTCGTTTTATTTTCAAAATGGCGTTACGGTCAACTTTTAGGCGATTAACGGAAATGCGTAAAAGACTCGGATAACTCATGAACCGATCACAGAGGTTTATACCATCATGTAACCTGGTCCTAAGAGAGTCCTAAGGTATGTCTATACCTCACTAAAACGGGTCAGAACTGAAGTCAATGCAAAAGTCAAACTTTTGCGACATTCGGCTCCGAACCGGGTCAATATAGCAAATGGTCGATTCAAACGAGCGCAAACAAGTTTATATACTTAGTATCATATTTTATGAGTGTCAAAACAGGTTTCTTAGTATGTACATTACATATTATGCATAAATCGCTAAAATAGCTTTTTGTTGACTTTTTAAGTGCGCGTTTGACTCGATATTTGACATAGTTAGAGTGGTGATCAGGGGGAACCCTTTTAGAGGTTTATTACCCACATAAATACCAACTCAAAACCACTTTTGATTCATCATAAGACTGAACCATTTGCAAGTTATTGTAATGACAACCGTTAGTTACGACGGTTGTGTTTATAAGCTATAACTATGGAAATGCAAGACCATATTGATTGTGAACGACTTACAGAAGTTGTTTCTTGCTTATAGAGCAGAGATGGATGCTTGGGAGCTTAGAATGATCAGGAGATGAGTTGTTTGAGGTGTGGTGAACATATGCTCACAATGTGGCTATTTATAATGTTCAAAAAGCCTCAAGATCATCACAACTCAGCCTACAGCTGATTATGGATGATGGGCATGTGTCCCCTGGAGCTATGGGTCAAGTGTAGGGTGCCCATGCCTCATTTATTGGAGATTTGGTCATTCATAATGCTCAAAAGGCAAGAAGTTACAACTTTCTGCATCTGGGCGTTGTACGCGGCCCGCATGGGAGTTCCATGCTTGTTTAATGCGGGTCGCCTGGGATTCAAATAACAGGCGCGTAAAACAGGAGGCTCGCGGCCCGCCTTAACTTAGGCCAAAACATCACGCGGGTCGCGAGGGGCCTGTTTTTCAGATTTTTAAAATCTTTTGTAATGATTATCAGAATCCGGTAATTAATAACGAAATCTTTCGTAATGATTTACCTGACCTTTCGGGTTTGGAAGGGGTAACTTTGCGGTTTGGCCCTCGGTTAATTACAACTAGGGACCTCGTGTTATTTACCCGCGTTGTTAAGTCCCCGATTAGTTTATTAATTGTTCAGAAAGCCTTAACTTTCATTATTGACGCTTTTAACCCTTCTCCTACGAATTCGATCGTAACTTTCTCGTTTCATAACGAAACTTCGCGAAATTTATATATTATATTTTAGTGAGTGTATAATACCGTTACAAAGCCTTGGGAACGTTAAAGGGTCACTCAGAGGTATAATTAAACATGTTGACACGGTTAACCCCTGTAGCTTGTAATCTCTCACTTTCTTTCGCGTTTCGCTTCTGTACGATCTATGATTTATTCGTTTGAAGGTTCAAGCATTATTTAGGGTTACTTTACAGTATATTTACCCTTGTTGACATTTATAACCCTCGAATTTATATACTTTCAAGGTTTGTCAAAATTAGTCCTTTATTTAATATCAATGCCACGTGTAAACAAATGACACATGTTAACACATTATTGGACACAAAAATTCGAGGTGTTACATCCTCACCCCCTTAAGATAAATCTCGACCCGAGATTTACTCAAATAAATAGGGGTACTTTTCTTTCATTGTAGCTTCGACTTCCCACGTATATTCAGGACCTCTACGAGCATCCCATTTGACTTTTACAATCGGTACGTGCTTTCTGCGAAGCTTCTTTACCTGTCGATCCTCAATCGACAAAGGTTTTTCTATGAATTTTAAGCTCTCATCTATATGCACATCTGTGTGTGGAATCACCAACGATTCATCGGCGAAACACTTTTTGAGATTGCAGATGTGGAACACGTTGTGAATTCCATTGAGCTCTTCAGGCAAGTTCAACTTATAGGCAACTGATCCGATACGTTCAATGACCTCAAAAGGTCCTATGTATCTCGGACTCAGCTTGCCCTTCTTGCCGAAACGCATCACCCCCTTCCAGGGTGACACCTTAAGTAATACCTTTTCACCCACTTCGAAGTGAAAATCCTTACGCTTTGGATCAGCGTAGCTCTTCTGCCTATCGCGGGCAGCCTTGAGACGTTCCCGGATCTGGACAATCTTGTCCGTTGTCTGGAAAACTATCTCTGGTCCCGATAATTGGACCTCTCCTACTTCCGCCCAACAAACAGGCGATCTACATTTCCTACCGTATAATGCCTCGAAAGGCGCAGCCTTTATGCTGGTGTGGTAGCTATTATTGTAGGAGAATTCGATCAGGGGTAAATTCTTATCCCAGTTACCGCCTAAATCGATCGCACATGCACGAAGCATGTCTTCTAGCGTTTGGATAGTACGCTCACTTTGACCGTCCGTCTGTGGATGGTAAGCCGTACTAAAGTTTAAGCGCGTGCCCAAAGATTGCTGGAAACTCTTCGAGAAATGAGATGTGTACCTGGTATCCCTGTCGGAGATAATAGTCACAGGTATGCCGTGTAAGGCTACAATCTTATCAACATAAAGTTGGGCTAACATATCGGAGCTATACGTCTCCTTGATGGGTAGAAAATGAGCTGATTTTGTCAGCCTATCGACTATGACCCATATTGTATCGTTTCCTTTCCTGGTTTTGGGTAACTTGGTTATGAAGTCCATAGTTACGCATTCCCACTTCCACTCGGGAAGCTCAGGCTGTTGTAGCAAGCCAGACGGCTTTTGGTGCTCGGCTTTGACTTGAGCACAAGTCAAGCACTTTGCTACGTGGGCGGCCACAGACTTTTTCAAGCCTATCCACCAATAATTTGCCTTTAAGTCTTGGTACATTTTGTCTGCACCAGGATGGACTGAGTATTTGGAACTATGGGCTTCCTGGAGGATAACATCTCGTAGTCCTCCATAAATTGGAACCCATATACGTCCGTTCAATCTAAGGATTCCATCCTTGCTAAGAGTCAACTGCTCCTCAGTTACTCCCAGCTTTTCATTAGGATAATTAGCTTCCAACACAGCCTCTCGCTGTGCAGCTAATATCTTTTCAATTAAATTGTTCTTGACCTCAATGCTTTTGGCATTGATTCGAATAGGTTTTACCCTTTCTTTTCTACTCAAGGCATCGGCGACTACATTCTCTTTGCCGGGATGGTACCTGATCTCGCAATCGTAGTCATTCAAGGTTTCCATCCAACGGCGCTGCCTCATGTTCAACTCCTTCTGGTTGAACAGGTGCTGGAGGCTTTTGTGATCAGAATAAATCACAAATTTAATACCATAGAGGTAATGCCTCCATAATTTCAGTGCAAATACAACGGCACCCAACTCTAAATCATGGGTGGTGTAATTCTTTTCATGCACCTTTAATTGCCTTGAAGCATAGGCAATCACCTTGCCTTTCTGCATAAGCACACACCCCATGCCCGTGTGTGATGCATCGCAGAATACTACGAATTCATCAATACCTTCTGGTAATGTCAACACAGGTGCGTTGCTTAGCTTTTGCTTCAGTATTTCGAAGGACTCTTGCTGCCTTGGGCCCCAAATAAACTTTTCTTTCTTCTTGGTTAGGGAAGTCAAGGGCGCAGCAATCCTCGAAAAATTTTCAATAAACCTCCGGTAGTATCCTGCTAATCCCAGGAAACTACGAATTTCGGTAGGCGTCCTTGGCTCTTGCCAGTTCATGACTGCCTCTACCTTAGCGGGATCCACTTGGATACCACGCTCACTCAAAACGTGACCTAAAAACTGAACCTCTCGTAGCTAGAATTCATACTTCGAGAATTTGGCGTAGAGTTTCTCACGCTGTAGTAATTCGAGAATGCAACGGAGGTGCTTCTCGTGGTCAGCTTGGTTCTTGGAATATATAAGGATATCGTCGATGAAGACTATGACAAATTTGTCCAAATACGGCTTGCAGATGCGATTCATGAGATCCATGAACGCAGCCGGTGCATTTGTGAGCCCAAAAGGCATCACTAGGAACTCGTAATGACCATAGCGAGTCCTAAATGTTGTCTTATGTACATCCTCATCTCTGACCCTTAGCTGATGATAGCCCGACCTCAAGTCGATCTTCGAGAAGTAGCTTGCTCCTTGCAGCTGATCGAATAGATCATCGATCCTTGGTAAAGGATATCTATTCTTTATGGTAACTTTATTTAGCTCTCGATAGTCGATGCACAACCGCATCGATCCGTCCTTCTTCTTTACGAATAGGACTGGTGCTCCCCAGGGAGATGAACTAGGTCTGATAAAACCTTTCGCCAGCAGTTCATCCAACTGGGTCCTCAGTTCTTTCATTTCCGTTGGAGCTAGCCTGTAAGGTGCTCTTGCTATCGGAGCCGCTCCAGGAATGATGTCTATTCTGAACTCCACTTGTCTATCTGGTGGCAAACCAGGTAGTTCTTCAGGAAAAACCTCGGGGTATTCAGAAATGACAGGAAGATCCTCGATCTTCGGCTTAGGTTCTTCTATTATCACCTGAGCCATGTAAATTACACAGCCTCTGTTTAAACACCTTGAAGCTTTGAGCATAGATACGTCCTCGGGTAACCCGTACTGCGTATCTCCTCGAATGGTAAGAGATTCACCACTCGGAGTCTTTAAAACTATCCGCCTTTTGCCGCAAATGATTTGGGCCTGGTTATGGGATAACCAGTCCATGCCTAGCACAATGTCAAAACCCGCTAATTTGAAAGGGAGTAGAGATAAAAGAAAAGAATGGTTCCTAATGGACATTTCACATCCTTCTAAAACAGTTGAGACGGTTTCTATCGTGCCGTCTGCTAACTCTACTTCGTATTTCACGTCAAGGGTTTTGATAGGCATATTTAGTAGTTGGCAAAATTTCTGGTCTACAAAGGATTTATCAGCGCCAGAATCGAATAGTACTCTTGCAAATATATTATTTACGAGAAAAGTACCTGTGAGCACATTGTCGTTCTGAACCGCTTCCTTTGCATCCATGCGAAAAACTCTCGCATTTGACTTCTTGGTCTCTTCCGCCTTCCTGGCGTTCTTAGGGCAGTTACTCTTGATATGCCCCTTTTCGTTACAACCATAGCAGGTTGCATCCTTGATCCTTTTGCATTCCACAGTCTTATGATCCTTGGACTTGCATAGTCCACAGGAAGGAGCCTTTGATTGCGACTGTGAGTTCGATGCAAATCTACATTTCCCAGAGTGGGGTTTCTTGCAGATTTTGCAGTTGGGCCTTTCACCAGCTTGCCCATCTTTCTTTGTCTCAGCCCCTCTCTTGCCGTCACCGTTTCCACGGTGCTTCTTTCCAGATTTTCGTGAGGTATCATCCTCACGTTTTCTCTTCTCAGCCTCCTTGCTCCTTAGTTTCCTCAGACGGACAGCGTCTAAGGTGAGAGACAAGGAGAGGTCAGTAACTGACCTGAAGGTCGTCGGCCGAGAGGCCTTTACACTCGCCTTTATTGCGGGCTCCAAGCCCCCAATGAAACGGGCGATTCTTCGGGGTTCTGGTGTCACAAGGTATGGGACTAGGCGAGACATCGTATTGAAGCTCGTCAAATATGCCTGGCAGTCCAGGTTCGTCATCACCAGTGACACAAAGTCAGCCTCGATCTTCTCAACCTCATGCTGAGGGCAGTAGTTTTCCTTAATGAGAGCAATAAATTCCTCCCATGTCATCTTGTATAAAGCAGACTTACCTGATGCCTGCACCAACGCTCTCCACCATGCCAGGGCCTCGCCCTTAAATGACTGGGACACATACTTCACCACATCCCTCTCTGCACACCCGCTGATGTCCACAATAGTGTCCATCTCATCTAGCCAGGTGATACAATCAACAGCACCTTTCTCCCCTGTAAATTCCCGGGGCTTACAAGATACAAAGTATTTGTAGGTGCAACCCTTAGCATTTGATGCATCAGTATATTCCCTATCGCGATGAACGCTGTTCTCAGTGGACGAGTGTTTGTCGTCATCTTTCTTGGGTTGAGAGGGTGGTTTGGAGTGTGTCTTTGGTTTAGAGGGTGGTTTTGACACGGTTCTGCCTTGGGACTCAGTATATTGACGATCAAGAGCTGCCTGAACAGCATTGTCAATCAGAGCCTTCAGTTGTGCGCCTGTCAAATGCACTGGCGTATTGTCGTAGTCATCTTCATTAGTATGGCTATTCTCTCCGTTGGGATCCGCCATTGTAACTTGAATCTGTTACAGAAGATAACAAAATTTTATTCAGGAGATTATTATATAATTGTCTTTTATGACAATTTGCCAACCATGGTACAGAGACCATATTTGGTTAACTTATTATTTCATTATATATTAGGATTTGAATATATCCTATTTCAGCTATATAAATAGTATTGGCGGCATAAAGCCTAATCACGAGGATGTTTTATAATTTTAGCCGAGATTTCAGAGAATCAAAGGCATAGAGATTTGAACCGTAGTTCTTTTATCTCTTTCTGACAGAGGGTCATAGACTACCACTGCCGTTTGTCTTTATAAGACAATTATTATGGCCCATAGGCACTACACCTCTAATGGATGTTCCAATATGGTTGGCCCGTAGGCACTACATCACTAATGGATGTTTTAATAAGGTTGGCCCGTAGGCACTACATCACTAATGGATGTTTTAATAAGATTGGCCCGTAGGCACTACATCACTAATGAATGTTTTAATAATATTGGCCCGTAGGCACTACATCTCTAATGGATGTTTTAATATGATTGATCACCTTCATTGGTGATTTAACCCACGATTTATAAATCATTTAGTTGGGTTTTGAAATCCTTAAAGGATTATTGTATAAGAATGACGTGCGTGATTTTAACGAATCACATCTGCCATGATTGTTAACATGCGTACAGAGGTTAACAGGGAATCAGAATCTTTTCAATTAGGTCGTACCATCTTGACTGGATCTTAAAAGACACCAAGCTAGGTTTCACCTTTTAGGACTCTTTATTTAGGCAGATCAATTAAAAGGATTGGTTTTGATTTATTTCATACATATTAAAACAAAACTCATAACATACATTCCATAATCTCAAATACAATTACATATTGCCCTAAACGGGTCTTTCAAATAGTACATACCTCCATAGAGGTATAAAATAAGTGACAAGTCCACGCAGGGACTAACATAAGATAAGTGTCCATGTAAGGACTAAAAGATAAGTCCACGTAGGGACTGAAATGCGATAAGTGTCCGCGCAGGGACTTATTTCAAAATAGAAATTACATTAGTACAACTATTAAGGGCTAATGGTCACGTTTCTTCTTCTTTCCCTTTAGTAGGTTTGCCAAGCCTTTGAGAAATCCTCGGTGGCTTTTCTTTTCTTCCTCGAACTCTCTCTCCACACGATCTAGTCGATGGAGTATCTCTTCCTGTTCAGGAGGAGAGAAACGTGGTTGTGGCGCTTGATGCGGAACTGGAGGTCTGGGAGGTATTAGATACCCATGAGCTGAGTAGTCCGGTGGTCCCATGTTTCCATGTGCTCCGTCAGGGTAGCGCGCATTATATCTTGCCGACACCACATATGGGTCGCGCTCATAGCCGTAGTTGTATTGTGCTTGTGACGGTTCGAAGGGGTTGTAAGCCGTTGGACCTGTGTAAGCAGGTATGGGTTGGTCATACCCAAATGATGGCGAATTTTGTGCAGCTGGTGCGGAGTTCGCCTCCTGTATAGGACTTGAAGGTCCTTCTTCTTGTAGTGGCGGATAGTGGCTACTACTAGAGTGTCGAGGAGTGCTGAAGTGGATACCCCCTCCTCCTCGTGTAGACATACGAGCATTTGTCCTCCTACGCCTTGGCGGATCAGGCATTACTGGTTGCGCTGGTGGCGGAGGTGGTGGCGTAACTGCCTCAAAGCGTGAATCCTCAGAGGGATCCTGTGGATGTCGTGGTTGTTGTGATGTCTGTTGAGGTGGCGTGTAGTACCACTCATGTCGGTCAAACAACGCTTGGAAACTGTCTGGTCCCTGATAGGGTGTGCCATGGAAGGATGACCCATCAGAGACTTCTATCGGATGCGTGGGCGTACCCCGAGCAGGTTCTGTTGGATCAGTATCTTCATCCATATGGTCTTCGGAGAAGTGATCTTGCGGCCCTAATGGAACAAAGCCTGAAGGTTCCTGTATGTAGTCAGCCGGATTAAACTGACCTATGAAGTATGGAGTAGGGTCGTCGTAATTTCGGTGCGATACCGAACGTTGTAGAGGTATGAAGGAAGGTTGTGGGTTGTTGGGATCATTCTCTGAGTTTGGCCCAAAGGAGTGCCGATAAGATGGCGTCGAGCTGTGCGAGGTGGAATGCCTCGCGGGTTCGTAAAGATCTCTTCGTCGTTGTGGCTCTTTGCTCCGTGTCATCGAAGGATGTCTTGTACCAGATGGTCCAGCTTCGTTATCGTGATGTGTCACGACTTCTTCTCTGCCTCTTCTTCCCCTTCCTCTTCCTCGGAATATAACAGGTGGCATTTTCCTGCTTTATAAAACTTTAAATTCCAATAATAAGAAAAAGACAAAATTGGAATAACAATTCGAATTTGTCCTAAGTTCTTGTCTAGACTCAAGTATGTGCAATTGTGTCATTGAGATTAAACACATTAGGATAGTGTTTAATTCACTCAATGTTGGCTCTGATACCAACCTGTCACACCCCGATTTCCACGTGTTTCACCGGTGGGCCCGGTGGGGGATTACCGTGACAATGTTGGCAACAATATAGTCAAACCACACAATTATATAATGCACAGCGGAAGCTTAAGATAAATATAAAAACTTCAACCTCTGGTTGTAATATCAAATGTATTACAGAAGTTGAATATATCCACAGTGGATCAAAATAATAAATATTGTTCATTCAGATGCAGCATCGAGTTTGCGAGACTATGTACGATGCTTAGGACGCCTATACCAGCCCATTTCGTATAGTACCTGCACTTAATCTTTTTGGGGAAATTACGTCAGTTTACACTGGTAAATACATTCAACTGACACATTTGAAAATGTTTATTAAAATTGATTTGAATGCACAAGGCACAAACTCTTTTATAACGTGGGAAAATTATTAAAATCTTGTGAACGTTTTACATGTTCTTTTATGCGTTCAGTAGCTCGGGTCGTGCCGGGTTAAAGATGTATAGACACACCACATTGCGTAAAACCGTAGTATAAAAACCAACGGCTACGTCTTTTAATTTAATGTCGACAATATATACCGGGTGTACGCCTACACCGGGATGTCGATGGTCGTGGCCATTTCGTAAAATGATGCCAAGGATATCCGGGACAACGGTCATTAAACCCCCCAAAGGCTTTTAAGAAACAAAACTGTTTAAATGAGCCGATCATATTATTTAATTAACCACCTAAGCGATGGAAAAATATAATGCTCAATCAAGCGGTATCAACATACCGTAACCCAAGCCCATATAGGGGAAATAAGTTAAACTATTTACCTTTGCAAGTATATTTCCTTAATTTGGATTAAATCACCGATAGCTTTTACTGGGGCTCCTAATCTGGAACGAAGGTTTTAATTAACCTCTTAGAATCCTAACGAGTCGTTATAATGGCCGTAGCCTAGACTGGTTGGTTCCGATATGTGAATACGGTTTAATCGCGTGAAAAGGCGAAAACCGAGAATGGAGTGCGATTCTAACCCAACAAGTTCAGAGACTTGTTTTATATGGGTTTATGGTTCACACTCTGGATTTTGGGGTTCAAATAATATAATTTGACCCGTATCGGCTAAATTATGAAAACTAGTTTCATAAGCCGATCCGTGCGCGCAATAGGCGAAACGGTTAACCATGAGAGTCTTACGCTTATTTCCTAAGTCAATATGCCTTAAAGAGGTTGTGGTATCAGTAGGATACCTTCCGTGATGCCCGTAACGAGTTTAAGTTAATATTATGCCCCGTAGGGGCTTTTTGGTCATTTTAAAGACTTTCAAAAGAGCTTTTCGAGTTCTACTGGAAATCTGAGTTTCCCGAACAGCTTATAAGTCTTAAAATACTTTATTTATTATTTAAAATCAGTAGCAACTGGAATCGGGTCAAAAGACCTTGTAGAACTCATGTTTTGGCCGAAAAAGGGCATATTCGGTATTTACCGAACCGTAGCCATAACCGCAGGTTATGAGCGAGGTAAAAATTATTAAAAATCTTTAAAATTCCCAAAATATTATTTTAATACAGTGGGTAAAAGTTTTGGTGACGAAATCTTGGTTTAGATAGGTGTTATGCTAATTGCGCCGTTAATTACTAAAGTTTACTTTAAATGCGCCATTTAGCATAACTCTCATTCTAGACCTCGGATTGACGTGAAACTTTTAAGGACATGCTTATAATTTAATAAGCAAGGTTCTGGTCCGTTCACGTGTCCGAAATACTCGTTTTATTTTCAAAATGGCGTTACGGTCAACTTTTAGGCGATTAACGGAAATGCGTAAAAGACTCGGATAACTCATGAACCGATCACAGAGGTTTATACCATCATGTAACCTGGTCCTAAGAGAGTCCTAAGGTATGTCTATACCTCACTAAAACGGGTCAGAACTGAAGTCAATGCAAAAGTCAAACTTTTGCGACATTCGGCTCCGAACCGGGTCAATATAGCAAATGGTCGATTCAAACGAGCGCAAACAAGTTTATATACTTAGTATCATATTTTATGAGTGTCAAAACAGGTTTCTTAGTATGTACATTACATATTATGCATAAATCGCTAAAATAGCTTTCTGTTGACTTTTTAAGTGCGCGTTTGACTCGATATTTGACATAGTTAGAGTGGTGATCAGGGGGAACCCTTTTAGAGGTTTATTACCCACATAAATACCAACTCAAAACCACTTTTGATTCATCATAAGATTGAACCATTTGCAAGTTATTGTAATGACAACTGTTAGTTACGACGGTTGTGTTTATAAGCTATAACTATGGAAATGCAAGACCATATTGATTGTGAACGACTTACAGAAGTTGTTTCTTGCTTATAGAGCAGAGATGGATGCTTGGGAGCTTAGAATGATCAGGAGATGAGTTGTTTTAGTGTGGTGAACATATGCTCACAATGTGGCTATTTATAATGTTCAAAAAGCCTCAAGATCATCACAACTCAGCCTACAGCTGATTATGGATGATGGGCATGTGTCCCCTGGAGCTATGGGTCAAGTGTAGGGTGCCCATGCCTCATTTATTGGAGATTTGGTCGTTCATAATGCTCAAAAGGCAAGAAGTTACAACTTTCTGCATCTGGGCGTTGTACGCGGCCCGCATGGGAGTTCCATGCTTGTTTAATGCGGGTCGCCTGGGATTCAAATAACAGGCACGTAAAACAGGAGGCTCGCGGCCCGCCTTAACTTAGGCCAAAACATCACGCGGGTCGCGAGGGGCCTGTTTTTCAGATTTTTAAAATCTTTTGTAATGATTATCAGAATCCGGTAATTAATAACGAAATCTTTCGTAATGATTTACCTGACCTTTCGGGTTTGGAAGGGGTAACTTTGCGGTTTGGCCCTCGGTTAATTACAACTAGGGACCTCGTGTTATTTACCCGCGTTGTTAAGTCCCCGATTAGTTTATTAATTGTTCAGAAAGCCTTAACTTTCATTATTGACGCTTTTAACCCTTCTCCTACGAATTCGATCGTAACTTTCTCGTTTCATAACGAAACTTCGCGAAATTTATATATTATATTTTAGTGAGTGTATAATACCGTTACAAAGCCTTGGGAACGTTAAAGGGTCACTCAGAGGTATAATTAAACATGTTGACACGGTTAACCCCTGTAGCTTGTAATCTCTCACTTTCTTTCGCGTTTCGCTTCTGTACGATCTATGATTTATTCGTTTGAAGGTTCAAGCATTATTTAGGGTTACTTTACAGTATATTTACCCTTGTTGACATTTATAACCCTCGAATTTATATACTTTCAAGGTTTGTCAAAATTAGTCCTTTATTTAATATCAATGCCACGTGTAAACAAATGACACGTGTTAACACATTATTGGACACAAAAATTCGAGGTGTTACACCTTTCTTGGTTAAGTTTTGCTTAGTTTTAGCCCAAAAGTCAATCCGTCGTAATTAACGATTGACTTTACGATAAATCACAAATGGTCCAGTGATTTGCCGAATCAAAGGTAGTTATATGTTGGTAATCATGTGGGCATTAAACCCCTAAAAGGGCACCCTCTGATTCCCACTCTAACTAGTCCGAATGTCGACTCAAACTTGCTTAGAAAAAGTCAACAGAATGCTATTTTACGATTTTATGCATAATCAGTAATGTAGATGGCGTGTAACCTGTTTTAACACTCATGTAACATGATAATAAGTATATTAACTAGTCTAAGCTTGTTTGATCCGACCATTTACTGTTTAGACCCGGTTCGGAATCGAAAGTCGCAAAACTTTGACTTTTGCTTTGACTTCAGTTCTGACCCGTTATGGTATGAATTAGATATGCCTTAGGACTCTCTTAGGACCAGGTTACATGATGGTATAACCCTCTGTGACCGGTTCACTGTTTGTCCGAGTCTTTAGCACATTTCCGTTAAACGCCTAAAAGTTGACCTTAACGCCCTTTTAACTTTAAAACGAGAATTTTGGACATGTGAAGGGACAATAACCTTAATTACTGATTTCTAAGCATGTACCTAAAATTTCACGTCAATCCGAGGTCTAGAATGGGAGTTATGCTAAATAGCGCAATTACGGAAACTTTAGTAATTAAACGGCGCAATTAGCATAAAGCCTATCTAAACCCAAATTTCGACACCAAACCTTTTACACACTGGTGTAAAATAACATTTTGAGATTTTTAAAGATTTTTAATCATTTTTAACCTGCTCATAACCTGCGGTTATGGCATCGGTTCGGTAAATACCGAATATACCCTTTTTGGACATAACTTGAGTTCTACAAGGTATTTTGACCCGATTCCAGTTGCTACTGATTTTAAATAATAAATAGAGTATTTTGGACTTTATAAACTGTTCGGAAAACTCAGATTTCCTGTAGGACTCAGAAACCTCTTTTATAATCTTTAAAGTGACCGAAATACCCCTACGGGGCATTTATTGGATTTAAACTCATTATGGGCATTATGGAAGGTATCCTACTGATACCACAACCTCTTTAGAGCATATTAACCTAGGAAACCTATGTAGGACTCTCACGGTTACCCGTTACGCCTTTTGCGCTCACGGTTCGGTTTATGTAACTAGTTTACATAAACTAGCCGAAACGGGTCAAACCTTATCGTTTATACCTTAAAATCCAGAGTGTGGTTATTATACCCATATAAAACAAGTCTTCAAGCTTGTTGGGTCCAAACCACATTCCATTCCCGGTTTTCGCCTTTCACGCGATTAAACCGTATATATCCTTTGAAACTGACCGGTCTATGCTAAGGCTAAATTAAAGACCCGTTAGGATTCTAATAGGTTGTTTAAACCTTCGTTCCAGAGTAGGAGACCAGTAAAAGAAACTTGCATTTATTTGATTGAGGTTATTACTTGCTCAGGTAAATACTTTTAACTTATTTTCCGTTATACGGGCTTGGGTTAAGGTATTTAAAATACCGCTTGGTCGGGCAATTGACCCCAACTCATTAGTAGTTGGGTATTATCAATGTGACCCGTTTAAAAATTGGTTTTGTTGGCTTTACGCCTTTGGGAGCTTAATGACCATGTCTCGGATATCCTTGACATCATTTTACGAAATGGCCACGCCCCCGACACGCGGGTGTAGGCGTACACCCGACAATGTGTCTATAATTATAAAGGTGTAACCGTTAGTTTTCCCGCCATGGCTTTATGCTTTGTGGCGTGTCTATTAACCTTAAACCCGGCACGACCCGGGCGACCGAACGCATAGTGAACATGTAATTCTTTTACAAGATTTGATTGATAAATTATCCCAAGTTATAAAGAGTTTGTGCCTTGTGCATTCAAATCAATTTTTATTAAACATTTTACAAAGTGTCGGTTGAATGTATTTACCAGTGTAAACTGACGTATTTTCCCCAAAAGATTAAATGCAGGTTCTGTACGAAATAGGCTGGCCACTCCTTAAGCATCGTTAGAGTCTCGCAAGCTTGGGATGCCATATCTATTGAACAATATTTATATTTTTATGTTGATCCCCTGTGGATTATATTCAACTATTTGTGATACTTGGATATTACATTTAAGGGTTGGAATATATCTATCTTTATGCTTCTGCTGTGCATTTAAATATTGTGGTTTGACTATATTGTTGCCAACTACGTCACGGTAATCCCCCACCGGGCCCACCGGTGAAACACGTGCAAATCGGGGTGTGACAGGTTGGTATCAGAGCCAACCTTGAGTGAATTAAACACTATCCTTATGTGTTTAATCTCAATGACACAATTGCACATACTTGAGTCTAGACAAGAACATAGGACAAATTCGAATTTGTTATTCCAGTTGTCTTTTATTGTTTATTGTGATTTAAAGAATTGTTAAGCAGGAAATATGCCACCAGCAATTAGAAGAGGAGGAAGAGGCAAAGGGCCGATCACTACTCATAATGATCACGAGGCCGACCTTCGAACATGCGAGCTCCTTCCAGCACGAGGAGCGAAGAGCCTCAGAGACGTAGAAGAAACCTCTTTGAGCCAGCAAGACGGTCTACCTCACACAGTTCGACACCTTCATACCGTCACTCTTTTGGACCAAATTCGGAGATCGAGCCCAGTAACCCTCAACCTTCGTTTATACCTCTCCAGCGATCTGCTTCGCACCGTTCCTATGGAGATCCTACTCCTTTCTTCCAAGGCCAGTTCTACCGGCTGATTATGTCTAAGAACCAATAGGTTATAACCCTTTAGGACCCGAAGACCATTTCTCCGAAGATAATGCGGTAGATATGGATGAAGACACGGATCCCATAGAACCTGCACGAGGTACTCCCAACCACCCTATCGAGATCTCTGATGGGTCATCCTTTCATGGAACACCCTATCAAGGTCCCGACAGTTACCAGGCGAGGTTTAACCAGTGTGATTGGTACTTCAAACCTTCTCACCACTTCTCGCCTCATGAGCAGCAGCAGCAGGATCCCTCCGAGGATTCGTGTTTCGTGGCAGTTACGCCACCGCCTCCACCGCCAGCAGTTCAACCAGCACCTCCTGATCCGCCAAGGCGTAGGAGATCAGTAGCGCGGATGTCTACCTGAGGAGGGGAATTCCACTTTAGCACCCCTCGCCACTCGAGTGCAAGTCACTTTCCGCCAGTTCCTGAAGAACCACAGTTAGGGGAACCTTCGGGTCACCCTGCAGAGGTGAATTCTGCACCAGTTGCACCACCTCCGCCACCATTCGGCTATGACAATCCGATACCAGCGTACGCCGGTTCCACCGCGTACAATCCGTTTGAGCAGCCGACTCACACGCACTACAACTATAATTATGATGCCGACCCATACGTAGTAGCGGCCAATTACAATGCTCTCCTTCCTGAAGGGCCATATGGAAATCCTTGGGGACTAGGATACTCAGCTCATGGTATCCAGCACCTCCTAGACCTCCGGTTCAGCAGCCGTCGCAGCAGCCACGTTTTTCTCCACCGGAGCAAGAAGAAATCCTCCACCGTCTAAACCGAGTGGAACGAGACTTTGAGCAAGAACGTAAAAGTAATCGTGGATTCCTCAAAGGCCTAGCAAACCTACTAAAAGGGAGGAAGAAACGAGATCATTAGTCCCTTTATGTACTATGGTATTTACTATTACAATCAAGTCCCTGCGTGGACATTTATCGTGTTTAGTCCCTGCGTGGACAATTGCTTTCAGTCCCTGCGTGGACAATTGCTTTTGAGTCCCTGCGTGGACTTTTCTTTTAGTCCATGTGTGGACATCTATCCTTGTATTTGGTCCCTGCGTGGACTTGTTTTCTGTAAACCTCTGCATAGGTATTTTGTCTATTTAAAAGTCCCGTTTAGGGCAGCGTGTAATCATTATTATGATTAATGGAATGTTAAGTTATAAAATTCATTTTTGTGATTAGATACATTCTTATATGAAATAAATCAAAAATCATTCCTTTTAAATTAATCTGCCTACTAAATAAAGAATCTTAATGGTGAAACCTAGCCTGGTGTCATTATAAGTGTAACGCCCGGCTCTTTTGTACTTCCCATTTATAGAAAGTTTTGTTCGCATTTCTATTTTTGGAAACCTTGTATTCTTGTATTTGTTCCTTTCTTTGTAATCATTATCAAACCGAGACTTGGATCATTAATGAAGCTTGCATTTTGTTACATTTATGTCATACACACTCTATGTATGCTCGTGTGTTCGACTTCGTGAATCAATCAATGTCTAATCGTTATTCTTGGAAACTATGTGCGAAACTTGTAATTGATCTAAACTTATGCATTGAACGTCTTTTGAACGAGAACGATAATTGAATATGACTCTTATACGCTTAAATATACTTTGGTTATGATCATCATGCTTAACTACACCTTATACTATGCTTTTATATCAAAACAAGTCCCTAAACTCTCAAGTTTGCACCAAAAGGGATTAAAAACAAACTTCAGGGACTAAAGTGTCACAAAACGAAAGATGGGAGACCATACCCGCCGCGTGACGCCTAGGTCCCTCGCGTCACGCGAGGCCCTTGTTTCGGCAGATTGTGTTTTCTTCCAGCTTTGTGCACGAAATCCCATTAATCTAACCCACCTAATCACCTTTAATCCACCTCTAATCACCTCCAATCACCTTCTAACTCATTCATTATAAATACCCACCTTCTCCAACCCATTTGACACTTTCACAACTCTCTAATCTTCACAAATTCACTCTCAATCTGCAGTAAATCTGAGTTCTTGGACAGATTCTTGTAACTTCACTAAAGTGAGTGTAACTTGCTTACTTCTTAGCCAAATCACTTGATTCTTCTTCCTATTGCTTTGTTATGTCCTTGGGTTTGAATCCTTGGTTTTTCCTTGGAAGAATCATGCTTGGATTTGCCCTAAAATGGACTAAAACTTTCTGTTTTGTTTAATATTAATCAACAACTTGTTATTTCTTATCCAACTTGTGTCTAACACATCTCACACCAATGTCCTAATGCTTACAACCTCTCTTATGGTTGGTTAAGCTTAAAAACATGGTTGAGACACTTAAATCAGAGGTTAAAACCTCACAAACTTTATGTTTTAATTAGGGTTTTACCCACAAGTAATGTTCAAGTGTGAAACTTGATGTATGTGTGATAGTTGGTTAAGCCTAGGCTATCCTTCATAAGAATCCACTCATTACTTGATGTTTTTCTATAGATTAGTTATTGTTATTACCTTAATACTTGTAATGACCTTAGTTCAAGACCCTCCTTGGTTGTTCTTACATCAAGTGTAGTGGTGAACACCTAAGGGGTACCTAAACGGAAGCTTGTCTTCCTACCCCATACATGACATCTATGACGTAAACTTGAGGTACCTAAATGAAGGATAAACCTTCTACCTCTTACTTGAATATCTAAAATACATATATTCTACAAATTAAATAACATATATGTACATACACCTCTTTGATAATCATCTAAGGACCAAAACCTTGCCATGATTCTTATGAGTGTTTAACTCATGAAATCATTATAACCCTTGTGGTTACCAAGTGTCATGCAAGTGTTAAAGGGAAGATGAGTACTTTGATATTATATTCTATTACATTTCCGTATTACTTAAATTCCGAATCTTCCGAACTCCCCAAACTCATACGCTTTGTTTCTTTGTGTAGAGGAACAAGGTGCTCCAACTAGCTAACTCAACCACCAACTTGCTCTCGGATTCTCAAGTTTAAAGACTTGCAAAACCGTGAGTATACTCGTATTTCCCCCTTTTTACCTTTACCACTTTTGGGGTGTAACATGTTTATCTATCAACAAACTTACACATGAACATTTTACTTAAACACATGAACATTCCTATAACATGCTTGTATACGTGATGACTTGATGCTTTAAACTTGGATTTATCTTATGTGTTGAATTTATCATTAACTTCGTACGAGCCAAACCGTGACATATGTAGCGCTATAGGATTAACGACCCGCCCCTTTATCTCGGTAATGTCATGAGCATATTGCGTTTCCTTGGTTTGATATGTTAGACACATACCATGTTTAGATGTTTATCTTGAATCACATGCTTGCTATGAGGAATTGTTCACACTTTTATCTTATGCTATGTATGTATCAAACTTGTATACTCGCCTTTGCTTTTTCATTGAATTGTATTTTTAAACATGTTACAGGTTGATGATGATGAAATGAAAACGGATAGCAAAGATGCCTAGATACTCACTTAGACGTTTAGGTTTAAAGTGTTGTATCAATTTTGTTTATGCTATGTTGAACAATGTTGTTATTTGCGTTTCTTGTAATGTTTTGACAATTTATTTTGGAAATGAAATTTGGATTATTAAATTATTATCACAAATAGCGTTATGACGTCTCGAGCAATCTTCACACTTCGTCTCATCCCGATGTTTCCGCCATTGGTTGGGGTGTGACAGATTGGTATCAGAGCCATAACTATAGGGAATTAGGAAAATTGCCATGCTTTTGCCCTAGTCTATAGTTTTAGGAACTTTGTCTCTTATTTGTTGTTTAAAACATTTGTGCTCTATCTTACATGCTTCCTAGCTACAATTCTTGTTATTAAACTTATGCGCCTTTCCTAAGGCTAACACGAATACACTTATGCTATTTTATACTCTTGTAACATCAACGAGACAACTTTACCAAAATAGGCGTGAAACCCACAATTTGGTAAACGACTCTCACTCTACCTTTAATCTATTTTTGCACGAAATTTCACCATTAAGCTAGGAGTGACATCCACAACTTAATGGTAATTTCCATTTCAACTCTAGTGGACCCTTGTCAAAGTGTCAAAATTTTATTTTGGCCGACAAGTACCAACCACATTTAGGGTACGAAATCGTCAAGTTAGGGGTGAAACCCGCATCTTGTCGATTAAGTCCCATTCCTTGATTTTCATTCTCGCCAAAGTACCGAATGTTCCAATCATTTAGAGATGTGTAGTAACCGGAAGGGTAAGATACCGTTAATCGCTTCTCGACGAGAGTATCTTACTTATAGGCCAAAGCACAATATCCCTAAATCGAAAGGACTTCCGACCCACTTTGGAATTGTCGACGTTCCTCTACCCGGAACACTTCCATGTTTTATTGAGCCTCTCTTTTATGTATCTCAATTTATATGTGAGTTTATACTTGAACGTTCATTCGTTTCGAAATGTCGTATTAATCATTTCGCACGTTATCGCAATCACAAACAATAATAATCTCTCGTGAGCGAACTAAATTTACAATGCTTTCATTTACTCATGTTATGTGGAATTCATGATTATGCTATATGAGACGTTTAAACTTTTATACTATGCAAATCAACTTGAATCTTTACGCTATGTGACCCTTTATGCTATGTGATCAATTTCATTTTCTTAAACAAACATTATGACCAAGTCTCATCTACTCCCTCTTTTCGAATTCGAATTATTTTTTTGAAATTTCATTTTCTACGCATATATCGTATAAATACTTTATCATACATTTATACATTATTTACATGCATGATTTCACCCCTTGTAACAATAAATGAAGACATATCATCAAGATGGGAGTGATTTCCTTACCTTGACGACTAACTCCGTTCTTTCCTCATCTTACAATGGCCTCGCCAACGTATTAGGGGTGATTCCCTTACTTAGGTGATCGATACCAATATTTTCCTTAATAGACTATATTACGTAAACATGATCACGTTTATATCTAAATCTTTTACCATTAGCCAAATCCCTATTTATTTCAACATGCATTGTTTATATGAACGAATTTCTTATTCTACAATCTATTTTTATATAGCTCATACACACAAAATTCTTAACCTATACCATAAACGCTCATTCCTCGATTTTCAAAATTTACGAAATGCTACTTATCAACCTAGTTGGTTTAATAAATCCATTGCCCACGAAATTTTGTATTCAACGTAACTATTGAAAAAAAAGCTCATTTTATGTCCTTAAACTAGAGATTTTCTATTTTCAATTGGGAATCAACCAACTTCAACGTATGTAAATTTTCTTTTTTTAAAACAAGAGTAGCATTTCCTTTCTTTCACAAAGTATAACACGCATAACCAATAAATATTTTATGCTCTCTTTACATTTAGACTTTATATTTCATGTCAACTCGATCTATTCTGATTTTTAATTAAACGTCACGTTTTGCTCAAAACAACTATATATGTATATCATTTTATGTGCTTTAGTTTATATCTCGTGACAATTACACTTATACCCTCATTTTTACCTTCATACTCAAAACTTCTTGGCCTTTCTTTTCATGTTTAAATTCGTATATTACGATTCATATCATAAACAAAATCATTACGTATTACACTCATATCCATATTCGTATTTCTACATCTTATGTCTACACCTATATTTATATTTACACATTTATGTTAATTTTCATAATCATATCTATATTCATACGTTTTATATTATACTCGTGTTCCCAAATTATACATTTACATCATACTTATGTCCAAGTTTATATTCATATTAATACGATTATACTTACACTCACATTTATACAATTACGTCTACACTAATATTCATATTCGTGTTTGTACTCATATATCCTACTTGTACCTGTACCTATACAACTATGCTTAAACTTATATTCACATCCATATATTTTCCTCATACCAATACAATTATGTTTATACGTAAATTCATAGTTATACTCGCATTTATACAATTTATGATAGACTCATACTTATACATATACTCTCATTTATACGATTTACGTTTATGCTCACGCTCATTCGTTTATGCTCAAAATTGTACTCACATATATATACTCGTATTTTTACTCATACTCCTGGCATGCGTTTTGTGTTTATGCTCTCATGCGTGTTCGTATTTAAACTTATCCTAGACTCATGCTTTTTACACAAAATTTATACTTTCGCACTATACGCGGGCGAAACCCGAGAGATTCGCTTACGTTGTTATACTATTTGGAACACAAGCATGCTTATATGCTATGCCTCTATGCACGCAATCTTATTTTTAGAATTTATTTATACCTTAATTCATACGCAACTAGTACAAGTTATGCGGATCATGTGACGATCAATGTAATCGCGGGTGCACACGGGATTATAGTGATAGTCGTATGAGAACCATAGAGTGTACTATTGTGTATGGTAAGACACGGAACGTAACATGACACCGGATACGAAACGGACGTCACATGGTCAAAACATGGTGGATACGCCGCTGGTACTTCCTATATATAAGTGTTTTCACCATGTACCAAACTCTCGTAAAACGTGCCATGAGAAATTCAGTGTTTTACAGACCATTTAGACCTGTTACAACCTTAGACAACTCACAAACGCATTATATTCGATTATCCTTGACGAGACCTCATCTTTTCCCTACGTCTTCCTAAATTTCGGGACGAAATTTCCTAAAGGAGGGGAGACTGTAACGCCCGGCTCTTTTGTACTTCCCATTTATAGAAAGTTTTGTTCGCATTTCTATTTTTGGAAACCTTGTATTCTTGTATTTGTTCCTTTCTTTGTAATCATTATCAAACCGAGACTTGGATCATTAATGAAGCTTGCATTTTGTTACATTTATGTCATACACACTCTATGTATGCTCGTGTGTTCGACTTCGTGAATCAATCAATGTCTAATCGTTATTCTTGGAAACTATGTGCGAAACTTGTAATTGATCTAAACTTATGCATTGAACGTCTTTTGAACGAGAACGATAATTGAATATGACTCTTATATGCTTAAATATACTTTGGTTATGATCATCATGCTTAACTACACCTTATACTATGCTTTTATATCAAAACAAGTCCCTAAACTCTCAAGTTTGCACCAAAAGGGATTAAAAACAAACTTCAGGGACTAAAGTGTCACAAAACGAAAGATGGGAGACCATACCCGCCGCGTGACGCCTAGGTCCCTCGCGTCACGCGAGGCCCTTGTTTCGGCAGATTGTGTTTTCTTCCAGCTTTGTGCACGAAATCCCATTAATCTAACCCACCCAATCACCTTTAATCCACCTCTAATCACCTCCAATCACCTTCTAACTCATTCATTATAAATACCCACCTTCTCCAACCCATTTGACACTTTCACAACTCTCTAATCTTCACAAATTCACTCTCAATCTGCAGTAAATCTGAGTTCTTGGACAGATTCTTGTAACTTCACTAAAGTGAGTGTAACTTGCTTACTTCTTAGCCAAATCACTTGATTCTTCTTCCTATTGCTTTGTTATGTCCTTGGGTTTGAATCCTTGGTTTTTCCTTGGAAGAATCATGCTTGGATTTGCCCTAAAATGGACTAAAACTTTCTGTTTTGTTTAATATTAATCAACAACTTGTTATTTCTTATCCAACTTGTGTCTAACACATCTCACACCAATGTCCTAATGCTTACAACCTCTCTTATGGTTGGTTAAGCTTAAAAACATGGTTGAGACACTTAAATCAGAGGTTAAAACCTCACAAACTTTCTGTTTTAATTAGGGTTTTACCCACAAGTAATGTTCAAGTGTGAAACTTGATGTATGTGTGATAGTTGGTTTAGCCTAGGCTATCCTTCATAAGAATCCACTCATTACTTGATGTTTTTCTATAGATTAGTTATTGTTATTACCTTAATACTTGTAATGACCTTAGTTCAAGACCCTCCTTGGTTGTTCTTACATCAAGTGTAGTGGTGAACACCTAAGGGGTACCTAAACGGAAGCTTGTCTTCCTACCCCATACATGACATCTATGACGTAAACTTGAGGTACCTAAATGAAGGATAAACCTTCTACCTCTTACTTGAATATCTAAAATACATATATTCTACAAATTAAATAACATATATGTACATACACCTCTTTGATAATCATCTAAGGACCAAAACCTTGCCATGATTCTTATGAGTGTTTAACTCATGAAATCATTATAACCCTTGTGGTTACCAAGTGTCATGCAAGTGTTAAAGGGAAGATGAGTACTTTGATATTATATTCTATTACATTTCCGTATTACTTAAATTCCGAATCTTCCGAACTCCCCAAACTCATACGCTTTGTTTCTTTGTGTAGAGGAACAAGGTGCTCCAACTAGCTAACTCAACCACCAACTTGCTCTCGGATTCTCAAGTTTAAAGACTTGCAAAACCGTGAGTATACTCGTATTTCCCCCTTTTTACCTTTACCACTTTTGGGGTGTAACATGTTTATCTATCAACAAACTTACACATGAACATTTTACTTAAACACATGAACATTCCTATAACATGCTTGTATACGTGATGACTTGATGCTTTAAACTTGGATTTATCTTATGTGTTGAATTTATCATTAACTTCGTACGAGCCAAACCGTGACATATGTAGCGCTATAGGATTAACGACCCGCCCCTTTATCTCGGTAATGTCATGAGCATATTGCGTTTCCTTGGTTTGATATGTTAGACACATACCATGTTTAGATGTTTATCTTGAATCACATGCTTGCTATGAGGAATTGTTCACACTTTTATCTTATGCTATGTATGTATCAAACTTGTATACTCGCCTTTGCTTTTGCATTGAATTGTATTTTTAAACATGTTACAGGTTGATGATGATGAAATGAAAACGGATAGCAAAGATGCCTAGATACTCACTTAGACGTTTAGGTTTAAAGTGTTGTATCAATTTTGTTTATGCTATGTTGAACAATGTTGTTATTTGCGTTTCTTGTAATGTTTTGACAATTTATTTTGGAAATGAAATTTGGATTATTAAATTATTGTCACAAATAGCGTTATGACGTCTCGAGCAATCTTCACACTTCGTCTCATCCCGATGTTTCCGCCATTGGTTGGGGTGTGACAATAAGACCCGGCCAAGATGGTAAGACCTGATTAAAAGATTCAGATTCCTGTTAACCTCTGTAAACATGTTAACGTTCTTGGCAGATGTGATTCATTAAAATCGCACGCGCCATTCTTATATAAGAATCCTTCAAAGGATTCCAAAACCCAAATTAATGATTTGTAAATCAAGGGTTAAGTCGTCAATAAAGATGATCAATTATCAAACATACATTAGTGATGAAGTGCCTACGGGCCATGCTTATTGTCATATAAGACAAAAGGCAGTTGTAGTCTATGACTCCCTGTCAGAAAAGGTAAAAGGACTACGGTTCAAGCCTTCATGCCTTGATTCTCTGTAATCCCGGCTTATATTATAAAAAACGTCCTTGTGACTAGGCTTTTGTGCCACTAACAATATTATTTGTAAGTAGGATAAGTTATATTCAAATCCTAAATAAAAGTGAGTAACAAATTAACCAAATATGGTCTATGTTTACCATGTTTAATGAATTGCCACAAAAGACAATTCCATAATAAACTCCTAATTAAAATTCTGTCATGTTCCTTGTAGCAGATCAAGATCTCGGTGGCTGACCCAAGTGGAGTTAATAGTCAATCAAAGGAGGATGAAAATGATAACGCCCAAATTCATATAACGGGCGCTGAATTGAAACCTTTGGTAGACAACGCTGTGAAGACGGCCTTAGATCGTCAATATGAAGAGTACAGCGAGTCTCGAAGCAGGACCTTATCTCCACCACACTCAAAGCCAAAAACCCACTCTAAATCTCACAGCAAACCACCCTCGAATCCGTCTAAGCCTAAGAAGGACGACGATAGGCACTCATCCAATGAGAATAGTGTTCGTCCTAAGGAGAAAGTGTTCGATAATGCATCTCGCGCCAAGGGTTGCACGTATAAGTACTTTGTTTCCTGCAAACCCCGAGATTTTACTGGGGAAAAGGGCGCGGTGGATTGTATGACCTGGTTAGACGAAATGGACACTGTCGTGGACATTAGTGGTTGTGCTGAGAGAGATGTGGTGAAGTTTGTATCACAGTCGTTCAAGGGTGAAGCCCTAGCGTGGTGGAGATCTCTGGTTCAAGCCTCTGGGAAGGCTATTTTGTATAGCATGACATGGGAGGAATTTATTGCTCTCATCAAAGAAAACTACTACCCTCAGCACGAGGTTGAGAAGATAGAATCTGATTTCCTATCGTTGGTCATGAAGAACCTGGATTGCCAGGCTTATCTCACAACTTTCAACACTCTGTCGAGATTGGTTCCGTACCTTGTTACACCGGAACCCAAACGGATCGCGCGTTTCATTGGGGGTTTGGCCCCGGAGATAAAAGCTAGCGTGAAGGCTTCTAGGCCTGCTACCTTCAGATCCGTGGCAGATATATCTCTGTCTCTCACCCTAGATGCAGTGAGGCAGAGATCATTGAGAAATGCTGATAGTGAGAAGAGGAAACGTGAAGATGATGATTCACGTAGATCTAACAAGAAGCACCGGGGCAATCGTGACCACAAGAAGGGGTCAGAGAACAAGAAGAATGATCGACAGTCGGGCGATAAGCCCATGTGCAAGGTCTGTCAGAAGCACCATTTCGGAAGGTGCAGGTTTGAAAAGAAATCCCAGCCGGAGGCATGTGGGATATGCAAGTCCTCTGAGCATAGGACCCTTGAGTGCAAGAAACTCAAGGATGCAACTTGCTATAGTTGCAACGAGAAAGGGCACATCAAGACTAACTGCCCGAAGATAGCGTAGAAGACTGATGAAGGGAGAAAGACCAATGCGAGGGTCTTTCAGATGGATGTTAAAGAGGCTATCCAGAACGACAACGTCATAACCGGTACGTTTCTTATCAATGATGTATTCGTAAGAGTATTGTTTGATTCTGGAGCAGATAAATCCTTTGTGGATGATAAGTTCTGTGAGTTGTTAAAATTGCCTGTTAAAACCTTGAATGTAAAATACGAAGTAGAACTAGCTGATGGGACTATGGGAACAGTCTCAACTGTTTTAGATGGATGTGTTATATCCATTAGGAATCACTCATTTCCTTTATCCCTATTACCCTTTAAACTAGCTGGTTTCGACGTAGTGTTGGGTATGGACTGGTTATCGCATAACCAAGCCCAAATCGTGTGCAACCAGAAACAAGTGGTAATCAAGACTTCGTCTGGAGAACCACTTATCATCCAGGGAGATACTCGACATGGATTGCCTGCACATGTATCTATGCTAAAGGCATCCAGATGTTTGAAGAAAGGATGTGTCATTTATATGGCACAGGTGACTATCAGTGAGGAGAAACCCAGAATTGAAGACATCCCAGTCATCTCTGACTATCCTGAAGTTTTCCCGGAAGAATTGCCTGGTTTGCCACCAGACAGGCAAGTGGAATTCAGTATCGACATCATTCCAGGAGCCGCGCCTATTGCGAAAGCACCTTATAGATTGGCACCCACGGAAATGAAAGAATTGAGGACGCAGCTAGATGATCTGCTGGCCAAGGGATTTGTTAGACCAAGTTCATCTCCTTGGGGAGCACCAATCCTGTTCGTCAAGAAGAAAGACGGTTCGATGCGTCTATGCATCGATTACCATGAGCTGAATAAAGTTACAATCAAGAATACGTATCCCTTGCCTAGGATCGACGATCTGTTCGATCAGTTGCAAGGAGCGAGCTACTTTTCCAAGATTGACCTAAGGTCAGGGTACCATCAATTGAAGGTCAAGGATGAAGATGTGCACAAAACTGCATTTAGGACTTGTTATGGTCATTTCGAATTCTTAGTGATGCATTTTGGACTCACCAATGCACCTGCCGCATTCATGGATCTCATGAATCGCGTTTGTAAGCCTTATTTGGATAAATTTGTCATTGTCTTCATCGATGACATCCTCATCTATTCAAAAAGTCAAGCTGACCACGAGAAACATCTTCGATGTATTCTCAAACTGCTTCATCAAGAAAAGCTCTATGCCAAATTCTCTAAATGTGAATTTTGGCTACGAGAAGTTCAGTTCCTTGGACATGTAGTCAGCGGGCGTGGTATCCAGGTGGATCCCACCAAAGTTGAAGCCATCATGAATTGGCAGGAGCCAAAGACACCTATGGAGATTCGCAGTTTCCTAGGTCTAGCAGGATACTACAGACGCTTCATCGAAAATTTTTCAAGAATTGCTGCACCCCTAACTTCTCTAACTAGAAAGAGTATAAAGTTTAATTGGGGCCCAAAGCAGCAAGAAGCTTTTGATATCCTCAAACAAAAGCTGAGCAATGCTCCAGTGTTGATATTGCCGGAAGGAATGGAAGAATTTGTCGTATATTGTGATGCATCGCACACCGGTATGCATTGTGTGCTTATGCAGAGGGGCAAGGTGATTGCCTATGCTTCGCGACAATTGAAAGTGCATGAAAAGAACTACACCACCCATGACTTGGAGTTAGGTGCCGTTGTATTTGCACTAAAGCTTTGGAGGTATTACCTTTATGGCATTAGATTTGTGATTTATTCTGATCACAAAAGCCTTCAGCATCTGTGCAATCAGAAAGATTTGAATATGAGACAGCGACGTTGGATGGAAACTCTGAACAACTATGACTGGGAAATAAGATACCATCCAGGAAAGGCCAACGTAGTCGCAGATGCCTTGAGCAGAAAAGAAAGAGTGAAACCAATTAGGATCAATGCCAAGAGCATTGAAATCAAGAACAGTCTGAATGAGAGATTGTTAGCTGCACAGAAAGAAGCTGTGACAGAAGCTAACTATCCTCACGAGAAGCTAGGAGTAACTGAAGAACAGTTATCCTATGGCAAAGACGGAATTCTGAGATTGAATGGAAGGATATGGGTTCCTGTTTATTGAGGTCTTCGTGACGTTATCCTTCAGAAAGCCCACAGTTCCCGATATTCCATTCATCCTGGTGCTGATAAGATGTACCAGGACTTGAAGGCAAATTTCCAGTGGATAGGCTTGAAGAAGTCTATAGCCACCTATGTAGCAAAGTGCTTGACTTGTGTGCAAGTAAACGCTGAACATAAAAAACCGTCAGGCTTGCTACAACAGCCTGAACTTCCCGAGTGGAAATGGGAAATGGTGACGATGGATTTCATCACCAAGTTGCCAAAGACAAAGAAGGGAAACGATACAATATGGGTAATAGTTGATAGACTGACTAAGTCAGCACATTTCCTACCCATAAAGGAGACTCATAGCTCCGATATTCTAGCCCAGTTGTTTGTAGATAAGATTGTAGCCCTTCATGGCATGCCTGTGTCTATCATCTCTGATAGAGATACCAGGTACACGTCACACTTTTGGAAAAGTTTCCAACAATCTTTGGACACACGTTTGAACTTCAGTACGGCTTACCACCCTCAGACAGATGGACAGAGTGAGCGTACAATCCAAACATTGGAAGACATGCTTCACGCATGTACGATCGACTTAGGTGGTAGTTGGGATAACCACCTACCATTGGTCGAGTTCTCCTATAACAACAGCTACCATACCAGCATTAAGGTTGCACCTTTTGAAGCTTTATATGGTAGAAAATGTAG
Organism: Helianthus annuus; assembly: GCF_002127325.2. NCBI lineage: Eukaryota > Viridiplantae > Streptophyta > Magnoliopsida > Asterales > Asteraceae > Helianthus > Helianthus annuus. The sequence continues at coordinate 46,040,499 of NC_035445.2, read as the reverse complement.
AATGCCCGTTTGTTGGGCAAAAGTTGTAGATTTCCAAATGACAGGACCTGATATAATATTTGAAACAACGGACAAGATTGTCCAAATTCGCGATCGATTGAAAGCTGCCCGAGACAGGCAGAAAAGCTACGCAGATTTGAAGCGTAAGCCTTTCAACTTCGAAGTAGGCGACAAGGTTTTGCTTAAAGTATCACCCTGGAAGGGGGTGATGCGATTCGGTAAGAAAGGCAAGTTAAGCCCGAGATATATTGGACCCTTCGAAGTAATCGAACGTGTCGGATCGGTTGCCTACAAATTAAACTTACCGGAAGAGCTCAGTGGTATCCACAATGTGTTCCACATCTGTAACCTGAAGAAGTGTTTCGCTGACGAATCACTGGTTATACCGCATACAGATGTACACATCGATGAGAGCTTAAAGTTCGTTGAGAAACCTGTGTCGATCGAGGATCGACAGGTTAAGAAACTTCGCAGGAAGTATATACCGATAGTGAAGGTAAAATGGGATGCCCGTAGAGGTCCCGAGTACACGTGGGAGGTAGAGTCCACGATGAAGGAGAAGTACCCTCATTTATTTCAATAAATCTCGAGGTCGAGATTTCTTCTAAGGGGGTGAGGATGTGACACCTCGAAATTTTGCGTCCAATAATGTATTGACACGTGTCATAAGTTTACACGTGGTATTAAATACTAATTAAAGGACTAAAGTTGACAAACATTGGAAGTATGTAAATTCGAGGGTTAAAATGTCAACAAGAGATAAATATACTGTATAGTAACCCCAAATGATGCTTGTACCTTCAAACGAATAAATCATGAATCGTACGGAACGAATTGCGGAAGAAAGTGAGAGATTACAAACTACAGGGGTTAAATGTGTCAACATGTTTAATTTATACCTCTGAGTGACCCTTTGACAAACCCGATACTTTGTAACAGTAAATTACGCTCACTAGAATATACGATATAAATTTCGCGAAGTTCCGTTTTAAAACGAGAAAGTTATGATCGAATTCGTATGAGAAGGGTTAAAAGCGTCAGACATTGAAAGTTATGACTTTTCGGGTAGTAATAAATTAACCAAGGGTTAATAAGTTGGGTAAAAGTTCCGAGGCCCTTATTCGTAAATAAACGAGGCCCTAAAACGCAAAGTTACCCCTTCGAAACCGAAAGGCCAGGGCAATAATTACAAAAGATTTGAAATTCTTGAAAAATTGGTCTCAGGCGGGCCGCGTTAACGAACCAAGCAATCTTACGCGGGCCGCATGGTCAGTAGAAAATATGGGTTTGTCAGAAGGATTCAGGCGACCCGCGTAAGAGTTAAGTGATCTCTTACGCGGGCCGCGTCAGCCCCCCAGTTGCAAATAATGCGGACAGGTTCACTGTTTGCTGTTTCAACCGACTTAGAATGCCATTATGAGAGCACGGGCGCCCCCTAAACGTCCCCTAGCACTCAGGGACACATGTTGATGATCCAAGAGCACTTATAGCACTTGTTGTCAAGGATCTAAAGGCTAATGAACACTATAAAAGGCCACCTTGTAACCACAAGTTCTTCACACCTTCAATCAACTCTTCTGATCATTTCTGGAGCTCAAGTACCTTCTTTGCTCATCCCTGGTCGTACATAGGACTCTTGTAAGTATGCTCCACCCTTTCTTGGTTAAGTTTTGCTTAGTTTTAGCCCAAAAGTCAATCCGTCGTAATTAACGATCGACTTTACGATAAATCACAAATGGTCCAGTGATTTGCTGAATAAAAGGTAGTTATATGTTGGTAATCATGTGGGCATTTAACCCCTAAAAGGGCACCCTCTGATTCCCACTCTAACTAGTCCGAATGTCGAGTCAAACTTGCTTAGAAAAAGTCAACAAAATGCTATTTTGCGATTTTATGCATAATCAGTAATGTAGATGGCGTGTAACCTGTTTTAACACTCATTTAACATGATAATAAGTATATTAACTAGTCTAAGCTTGTTTGATCCGACCATTTACTATTTACTGTTTAGACCCGGTTCGGAACCGAAAGTCGCAAAACTTTGACTTTTGCTTTGACTTCAGTTCTGACCCGTTATGGTATGACTTAGATATGCCTTATGACTCTCTTAGGACCAGGTTACATGATGGTATAACCCTCTGTGACCGGTTCATTGTTTGTCCGAGTCTTTAGCACATTTCCGTTAAACGCCTAAAAGTTGACCTTAACGCCCTTTTAACTTTAAAACGAGAATTTTGGACATATGAAGGGACAATAACCTTAGTTACTGATTTCTAAGCATGTCCCTAAAATTTCACGTCAATCCGAGGTCTAGAATGGGAGTTATGCTAAATAGCGCAATTACGGAAACTTTAGTAATTAAACGACGCAATTAGCATAAAGCCTATCTAAACCCAAATTTCGACACCAAACCTTTTACACACTGGTGTAAAATAATACTTTGAGATTTTTAAAGATTTTTAATCATTTTTAGCCTGCTCATAACCTGCGGTTATGGCATCGGTTCGGTAAATACCGAATATACACTTTTTGGACATAACTTGAGTTCTACAAGGTATTTTGACCCAATTCCAGTTGCTACTAATTTTAAATAATAAATAGAGTATTTTGGACTTTATAAACTGTTCGGAAAACTCAGATTTTCTGTAGGACTCAGAAACCTCTTTTATAATCTTTAAAGTGACCGAAATACCCCTACGGGGCATTTATTGGATTTAAACTCATTACGGGCATTATGGAAGGTATCCTACTGATACCACAACCTCTTTAGAGCATATTAACTTAGGAAACCTGTGTAGGACTCTCACGGTTACCCGTTACGCCTTTTGCGCGCACGGTTCGGTTTATGTAACTAGTTTACATAAACTAGCTGAAATGGGTCAAACCTTATCGTTTATACCTCAAAATCCAGAGTGTGGTTATTATACCCATATAAAACAAGTCTTCAAACTTGTTGTCCAAACCACATTCCATTCCCGGTTTTCGCCTTTCACGCGATTAAACCGTATATATCCTTTGAAACTGACCGGTCTAAGCTAAGGCTAAATTAAAGACCCGTTAGGATTCTAATAGGTTGTTTAAACCTTCGTTCCAGAGTAGGAGACCAGTAAAAGAAACTTGCATTTATTTGATTGAGGTTATTACTTGCTCAGGTAAATACTTTTAACTTATTTTTCGTTATACGGGCTTGGGTTACGGTATTTAAAATACCGCTTGGTCGGGCAATTGACCCCAACTCATTAGTAGTTGGGTATTATCAATGTGACCCGTTTAAAAATTGGTTTTGTTGGCTTTACGCCTTTGGGAGCTTAATGACCATGTCCCAGATATCCTTGGCATCATTTTACGAAATGGCCACGCCCCCGACACGCGGGTGTAGGCGTACACCCGACAATGTGTCTATAATTATAAAGGTGTAACCGTTGGTTTTCCCGCCACGGCTTTATGCTTTGTGGCATGTCTATTAACCTTAAACCCGGCACGACCCGGGCGACCGAACGCATAGTGAACATGTAATTCTTTTACAAGATTTGATTGATAAATTATCCCAAGTTATAAAGAGTTTGTGCCTTGTGCATTCAAATCAATTTTTATTAAACATTTTACAAAGTGTCGGTTGAATGTATTTACCAGTGTAAACTGACGTATTTTCCCCAAAAGATTAAATGCAGGTTCTGTACGAAATAGGCTGGCCACTCCTTAAGCATCGTTAGAGTCTCGCAAGCTTGGGATGCCATATCTGTTGAACAATATTTATATTTTTATTTTGATCCCCTGTGGATTATATTCAACTATTTGTGATACTTGGATATTACATTTAACGGTTGGAATATATCTATCTTTATGCTTCCGCTGTGCATTTAAATATTTTGGTTTGACTATATTGTTGCCAACTACGTCACGGTAATCCCCCACCGGGCCCACCGGTGAAACGCGTGGAAATCGGGGTGTGACACTTTTACATTATATCACCGTTCCCTGAGTTGTCGTTATACAAACATACATAAAATTACATACATATACACAAAAGATATACACAGTACAATATAAGACTCAATGCTGATGGAAGCTACAGACATATAAACTAACAGACTCCCCTTTGGATATAGTTGTAGTTCCTTCCAGCATAGTCTTCAGTCTTTCCCCTTGCGTCTTCGTTCCTTTGCCCTCTGCCTCCTTTGTTCTGCCTTTTCTTCAAGCATTTTCCTTCTAAGCGGGCTCCCAACTTCATTCCAGTACTTTCTGTACTCTGGATCACCGTTGCGCTTTCTATCCCAACGCGGAATCTTGTTTTCTTCCTTCTCGATCGGTGTCTGGTCAGTTGGAGGTGGTCTCATCAATTTGTACTTTCCAAGCCTTGCAGCCTTATCGGCAATCTCTTTGAATCTCTGACTGTGCTTGTACCTCTTCAAGAATTCATCGATCTATAAATCTCTCCACTTTGTATTCCAATATCTTCTAGAATTGATCTCTTTCGCAAAGCATACATCCACTATCTTTTAATACTGCATTGCTTGAACTTTATCAGGCTTTTCGCAAACAATTTTGTTGTAGAACAAGCAATCTATATCATTCTTCGAGCAATTCACCAGCCACATAGGATCCAATATGCAGATCCTTCGAGATTCACCCTTTGACTTGTCGAACAGAGAGATCGCCGCTTCCGATGTGCTTTGATTGTATAACCACCCTTGAAAGTCTTCATGGAAATCTTGTTCCATAGCACGTAGCGGCATGTTCTTTAAGCACCTCGGCGGCTTGATATCCAAAGTAATGTCTTTCTCACAATTCTCCAAGATAGTAACGCTCTGCTTTGGATACTGAGGCTTCCAATCTGGATATCTTGCCTTTGCCCGTTTCTTTAAATAATCCCACAAATGTTGGTCGTGTTGTTTCACATCCAAACCATGATAAAACTGCTTGATGTTCTTTGTTTGGACCAATTCATCAACATCCCACCACGGGAGGGTCTTTATATCTGACAAGAATTCAAAATACTGTACCCCTTGCTCCCGTCTAATGGCAGACACTTGCAAATCTTCCAGATAGCCCCAAGACAATATATCTCCCCATTAAATATCAGCATCATGCGTAAAGTACTGTAAAGGCCTTAGGAATTTTCTTTCTTTAGGCATCACCTTGAACCACTTCTTCCTTTCTTCAACAAGATTTTCTCGAGGAATGGTTCTCAATACACCTTCAGTTGTTATCTTCTCCACAATCTTTCTTCTGACTTCGTCTTCATTCTGATCTTTAAACATTTCAGCGAGAGACGGAAATGTATCATCAACACCAGCATAATGAATATTCGTTTCTTCATGAGACGAATCAGATCCTTCTTCAACAAGCACATCATTATACTTATCAGCTTCTTAGGCATACTTAAACTCATACTCTCTTTTAGGCGACGAAGGTATTTCATCTTCTATATCAAACTTAAATCTGCCATCGTCTATGCCCAACTCTTCTAACATCTCTGCCCTTGACCTAGGTACCTCTAGCTCCCCCTCAAATCTAGCATGTAAGTATATAACAGTTGGTTGTGTGAGGAATACCTGGTCGACATGTTGTTTCCCTAAAGAAGAAGACTCATGTTGATGATCTTCTTGCTCGTTGATCTCGTCATTCATAAAGTCTTCAATCCTTTGTTGAACTGAAGGATTCACAATTAATAAACCAGATGAGCCTTGATCATCATCATCATCTTCATTACCTTCTGGATAGTTGTCTATATAATCAAACAAATCATCATCTATCTTTTCTTCTTCCTCTTCTTCTTCATCTACTATTTCTTCATCTTTCCATTTAAGTAACATCATTTCAGGTTCTTTCGCCTTTCGCCTTCTTTGCTCTACTTGCACTCGGCGAATAATATCATCAAAATCATAAGAAAGAGAAGTAGCTTTACCAATAAGCACAAACCCCTGAACTTAATCAGCTTCAGCATCAACCATTTCTACGTCAGCTTGACTCGAAGAACCTCCGGCTTCTTGAGTCTCAACGATAACACTTTTCTTTCTTTGTGTTACTTCTTCAGCCAACCTTCTTTCTCTTCCAACTCTTCGCTCTTCGGCCTTTTTGACTTCAATGTTGTTGAAGACAGAATGAGCGTCGATTCCCAAATTACTTTCCATCACTGTGTATAACATTGTAAGTTGTTCATCTTTCATGGCTTTGTCAGCCTTCATTGCTTCCATCTCCAACTCCATAGCTTTGAACTCATTTGCCGATGCTTCATGTAGTTCACTTATCAACTGATTGTGCGACTTGTTTATATCATTCATCTTCACCAGCTTCACATGCATATCGGAAATTTCTTGTTGTAAAACATCAAAAAGCTTTGCATTATCCTCAACATCACCTTCCATTGTTTTTATCTTCTTTGCTTGCTTAATCATAACGGTCTTTATCTCTTCATTTTCTTTCATCAGCTCTTCAAGCTTTTTCTTTAACTCGTCACGATCAGCTTCAGCTTTGGCCTTTTCTTTCTCAAGTTCGCTAACTTTCTTTTCCAAGGCTTTGACAGCCGCATTATTAAACATACCAAAATCATCATCAAGAATTAAATCATCTTTATATTCTCCACTAGCATGAGGAAGATCTTCAAACAGATCAGGAAAAACTGTTTTCTTTGGTCTTGAAGATTCACCACTTTCTGGAATAGGTTGATCTTGTGGTGGTGGTGGTGGTGGTGGAGGTGTAGCTACCCTAACTTCAACATAATCATCATCACCAACATTTTTCTGAACCTCAACTTCCGGCACTTCAACACTTTGTACTTCAGGCTCTTTGGGAATCTCAACACTTTGAACTTTTTCTGCTTCAGGCCTTTTAGAAGTTGTAACATGTTTTTCACTCTTTCCACCTTGATCTTTAGGCAATGAAGCACCACCTTTCTTTGCTCTGACGTTCCTAGGAATAACTCCTGTCTGGACTGCCTTTCGCTTTATTCTTAGCTTCTTTTGCTCATCAACTGATGGAGTATAGGTAGAATCTTCATCGTCAGATCCTTTCTTCTTCTTTTTAGGCTTCTTTTTCAACTGAACCTTTCCTTTACCAAGCGTTGCCATATCAATCTCTGGCTCTGTATCTGTTGCTTCATCATCAGCCTCACTTGAATCATCACGAGCAACACCTTCAGGCTCTGTCTCTTTAACACCTTCACCTTGAACACTTGTACTTTGATCTTTCTGAGTTATTTCTTCAGTAATCTTTATGTACTGTTCAAATGTTGCCTTTGTCAAATCAATGCCTTGTTGTTTTATATCAGCGGGATCCACCACAGGCTCATCTATCAATCTTGATTGTGACTCCTTTGAAGGCCCTACAAAACATACATTGAAGCATTCATTAGAATAATATAACAATTTAAAGTTCTAGCTTCTCTTATGACTTCCCCTTTCACTATACCCTTAACAACAATCTTCGGTGTTGGCTCCTTAGGAATAGGAACAACTGGGGATGTCTTCGAAGTTCTTTTTCTCTTGCCATCTTTCACATACCAATAACGCAGTTTCTTCTCAACCATTTCATTCATCTTGTCATCTTCATTTTCAGAATTACTATTGTCGTGTCTTCATGCGTCATTCTCAGGAGCTACATATGCTGGATTGTCGATCTTGCATATCATTCTCCTTACTCTTGGTTCAGGTCCTTTAGCTAATATGCTTATAGTGTCTGTTGTCGTGTTCCGTACACCTAATACATCATCATCATCCTTCGGAATATCTTTAACCAAATCATCTATCATCATCATGATGAATCTAGGATACATGATGTACTTTCCATTTCCAGCTCCCAAATTTTCTACCAAATAGTTAAATATTACTTGCAATACATTGTATGGCCTGTTCAGCACCAGACAAGTAATAGTGTTCATGATGTAATCAGAAGTTTCATCATAAACACCCTTCCTATGAGATAAAGCATGTAGTACACAGTGGATCATGAACTTGTAGGGTTTGTTGAACATTGTTTTAATCATTTTCCCGTTTAAGTGTCCTGTAAAACCCATCCTGCACCATAAACCCTTGCATAGACGTTCAGGAATAATGGTAGGATCACTATCAGAATCACCTAAATCCAACACTCTTCTTAAATCACCAACATTAAACTTAATCTCTAAATCCACATCCTGACCACTCTCGTCCTTCTTTCTCACTGCTGAATAGATCATTTTCTCCTTCTCCTCATACCTCACCGAACACCAGAACCGTCTAACATGTGATTCATATACTATAGTCTTATCGGTTAAGGCCTTAGAAATCTTGCTTTCTCTCAAAAATTTTGCTATCACTTTAAAAGGAGTATTGTCTGTATAATGTGCAGCCAGCAGACAATAGATGTTGTGAGATTTATCCCAATCTGATGCTTTTCCCTGCAAAAATATACATAGTTAACATTTACACGAAGTTCGAGACATAAAGTGACAAGTAATAAAATCTTTGAAAACTCAATTTTTTTCTAACACTGTAGCTCTTCACTATGTATAGTACTAAGAATTGGATGGTCATCTGATCGGATTGCCATCCGATCCGATGAACCATCTTGTGCAATGAAAAGTCAAACTAAGTCAAAAGCATGTGGATCGGGTGGGCATCCAATCGGATTGCCATCCGATCGGATTGTCACTCGTTTCATGTGACAAGACATGAAAGAATCTTTGACCAGTCAACCTTCTGAGAGTGAATGCCATGAATCGGATGGCCATCCGATCGGATTGTCACTCGATCATTGTGACAATTTTTTAAACAGTTGGCAATTTTGTCGTTTTGTGATGAGGATCGGATGGCTGTCCGGTCGGATTGCCACTCGATCATTGGCATGTGATAAACAGTTGATGAATGTGTGCTTTGGATCGGATGGTCATCCGATCGGATTGCCACCCGATCGAGTTGCTAAACTATCCAAATCACTTGTGACAAATAATGGCACGGAAAATTAGGTAAATTATTAGAATATTTTTCAATCAAGAAATGTTATGGATCGGATGGCTGTCCGATTGGATTGCCACCCGATCAAGTTGCCAAACAACCCAAACAACACTTTAACAGATTAATGCACAAGTTCCAAGATACATACCAATCAGATAAAGCACAAGTTTCAAGGCACAAAGACTTAGAAAAATTTTAAATATGAAAGGCAGTGGATTGGATGGTCACTCGATCGGATTGTCACCCGATTGAGTTGCCACTCGATTCATCAGACATGAAGAACAGTATCAACAAAACATGAACTCCAAAATTTTTCTAAGCTAAACAACAAATTGAACACAGATCTACGTAGAGAATTCAAAGGCGATCAAAACCCTATGTTCATCTTGGTCTAATTTGGCCTAAACAATGATTAATTTAACAATAAGTACATCGACATCCGACTCCTTCAATCATCAATTCAACAGATTTTAACAAGTTTTGGCACAAATTGAGACGGTAAACTTGTAGATCTAAGGCTCGTGAACAAAACCCTATGCTTGATTTCTATCAAAACATCCTAAAATTGCCTAGATCTAAGTTCAAAGGTCCGAACAGTCGCCGAAGGCAATTTATCAGTTAAAAATCAGAGATCTTACCTTTCCCATTGTGGAGGTTGAGTATGCCTATAATCCAATGTAGAATGGAAAGAAAAAATGAAGAATCAAGATCAAAGAAAGTGAGAGTGTTTGAGAGTATCGGATGGTCGCCCGATCGAGTAAAGGTTTGACTGATGACATTGACCAACTATTTATAGGGTGACCATGTATCGGATGGCCATCCGATCAGATTGTCACCCGATCCCAAACACTTCTCGTTGACTTTTAGTGTTTTGACCTTTTGAGATTTTGCCATTTTTATCAGATTTGATCAGTTTTAGAAATCCACTTAAGTATCTAGGTCCAAGTTAATGACCCTAGGCACTTAATTTGCCTACCAAGTCTAACTTAATGACCTTGGTTGACACGAAACAAAGCAAACTGACATTTTGTTCAAATTTTTCAAACACTTTTTCATGAAAAATTACAAGTGTCAACTTAATGAACTTTCTTTGACTTTGAATTTTACCAAGTTTTTTCATGATTAGCTCCCAACCCTTTTGTCCAGTTCAGAAACTTCCTGCATCTGCTTCAAGACTGTGAGTCTGAAGATCAGCTTTCTACCTTGGTTTGTCTATAAAACTAAAGTAGAAATGTAAAATCTTTTTGGAATTTTAAGAAAGTTTAAACTAGAAAACTATGAAATCCTTTTTTTTGGGTTTAAATGCTAACTGAAATGAAATGAAATGCAATGAAAGTAAACTATTTACAAACATATTTTTGGTGAGTGTGTTAGGGGATCATATCAGCTACCGACAAGCTACAAGTACCGTTAAGCTTGATTGCATACTCAGTGTTAAACAATTCACTTAGATTGCCGATATACTGATCCATTTAAATTTTCATACAAAATTCAATCTATTCAGGATACGAATTAGTATTTTAATAGCTTAACTTATACGCGTGTCCCACCTTAGAGTATACTCTCATATCCAGACTTCTATATTCAGTCTTACAAGTGAACGTACAATAATGATATCTGTAAACGGGTAATGCGAGGCAATGAGAGCTCAGGTTAGAACTTCCGTTCAATACTTAGTATGTTAATTATCTATTAAGAAAACCCTAATTGAGAAACCCAAGTAATTCTACATAAACCCTAAAATTTTCAGAACAATCGAAATCAGGATCAGGGCCCCTAAAACTCAGGGGGGGTAAAACCTAGCTGACGATTATCCTTCGAATTCGTTGTCTAAGTAGAATTTATCGAAACTGTCGACTCAGCAAGGCTAGGCAGGTGACTAACCTACCCTACCCTACTTTGTCACCCCAGGCGATACGCGGCACAGGCCACGTATTCTTCCACGACACGCGGGAGGTGCAAAAATCCAGTATAAATAGGGGGGTTTGGGACTTGAAATTAGGCGTTAATTTGACGAGAAAATTCACTTCGTAGACGAAGTTATACATCGTTTACTACAAATCACACACCGCATGAATCGCTACCGCAATCAGGGTAATAACTCGATCGCTATTACGATTCAACGTCCGATCGATTGAAACTATCCAACGATTGTTTGAGTACTGCTCAAATTGAGCTTATACTTTGTTATTCGTCGTGATTTCAACTTGAATATTTGAGTGCTGTTCGAATTCGGACTATGCTCTGTTATTCGTTGTGAATCCGTTGAATTATTAAGTATTGCACTTTGTTAATCGTTGTGAGGGTTTGATCTCGTGAATTGACGTAACTGCTGTATTAGTTACTAACCCCCAATTGCGTGTATTGTGAATTAAATTAGGTTAATCAAGGCTAATCAGTAGGCTTATACACTGCTCGTTAAATCTGCAATCTGTTTTACAATACTCCAAATTATTTTCAAAAGTTATAATTACAGGGACTAAGTCGTGGATATCTTGAATCACTGGCTATTGGGGTATTGTGCACATTACTAATTTTCTCCCAGTTAGGTTCATTGACCTACTAGGGATAATCATCACTATTTAGGTTCATTGATCTAATAGTGGTATGACCATCGTCACCATTGTGACTTGTCACCATTGTGACAAAGCGCCAGATAAAAATAAGATAGAAGCCATTGTAATCGCTCTTATGCTGTAATTAATAACTATGTATCATTTTATAAAACCTGAATGAACTCACTCAGTATTTCCCCGCTGACAAAACCTTTTTCAAACATGTTTCAGGTGATCTGTTGTGAGCTAAGAAAAGTGCCGTGGAGCACTACCAGCTTAGAGAAGTGGCTCAATGTAAATAAATAAAGAAACATGTTTTGAAAAATTATGATTTCCCAGTGAAATCACCTTATTGTAAATTACAGGGTTTTATCCCTAAATTATGTAACGTGCAGTTTTAATATTGAAAGATCCTGTTTTAAAAAGACTTCCGCTGTCGCCTAAATTAAATACCACGGGATTTCTGTCCCACGGCTCCTGAAACGGGTCAAACCGGGTCAGGGGCCGTGACAGAAAAAGGTGGTATCAGAGCCACTGATCGAGCCACTGATTTAAGCCAATTAAGTATTTAGGAAATACTTAATTTTTATTAATTGCTATTTTGTGATTATGTGTTTTATTATCTGACTAATTGTGTACAGTATGGGCAGATCTTTATATGCTAGCCAATGTAGCGATTAACACAAATCTGACCCAAGTTTTAGCACCTTTATTATCTACAGTCTAGAAGCCTTATTCAGTAAATAAATAAAACCTAGTGTGTTTTAAATTTCCGTTGTTTTGGTAATTACCCAGTATGAAATAATATTTAAAAGTTTTCTATAAAATTTTGTTATAAATTTTAACTTAGTAATTGTGTGTATTTTGCTAAACAGCATGAGTGACTTGTCTGACGCCCTTCAGAATTTAAATCTCTATCCAGTAAGAATAAAGGTTTCCAGAGATTTCAATAGGTATATACCAGACATAGAATAACCTATAGAATTCAATGCTTTACCTCTCAAGAAACCCAAGCCTAAGAAAATGGAAATTGGGGAAAGCTCTAGGCAAATTGAAAGGTTACCATCTCAGGAAGAGCTAGATTTTATATTGGCAAGCCATAATACTATTAAGCCTGTTAATGAAAATGTTTTTGCTCACTCTCTTGAAACACAACTACCAATGAACTTAGAACCAGCTATTCCAAATCCTTCAATCCACTTGCAACCTTTCGGAATAGACGAATGGTTGACTAATGAAATACAGTTACAAAACAATCCCTATAAGCTTTTTCCTCAGTTCAATCTAGAACCTTTACCAAATCCACCAATGAGTAACGAGAATATGGCTTAACTTCGCCACCTTGGCAAAGAACTAATGGATACTGGGGATAGAATCCAAGAGATTGGGGGACAGATCTCCTGGAAATACGATGAGAGGGAACGCCATTACTAGAATATCATCTAACAAAAGATAGGGGATTTATGGAACTGTTGTTGTGTAATAGTAATTGTCAAAAAAAATCAGTCTGTAAAATAACTACAAATAAAACTTTGTAAGATAAAAATATGTATTGATGCCTATTATAAAATATAAAAATAGGAATCGAGAAATCGATAGTTTTGGCTATATGTATATTGTGAAATTTGTATGATGATTTTGTGTATAATTGTTATTTATTTGATACTAATAAAATTATATATATATACATATATATATATATATATACATTAATTATCAGATGGAGAACGCGAATAATGAACCAGTTAATGAGGTACTCAATCTGAGCAACAACCGGGGGATCAATATATGACTAGGCAGGATATAGAAAATATTGTTGCTCAAGGGATAGCCAACACTATTCCAACAATAATTGCTCAAGGGATAGCCAATGCTATTCCAGTAATTGTTACTGCTGTTAAAAATCCAATAGAACCTCAACAAATCGTTCCTAGCAAACGTATTTCTGAAGATAACTTCAGTAATAGCGTAAACGGAGGCAATGATCATGTTAATCATGATAATGAACCACGACAAGCTTCGCTCCCTAAGAAAATGAAAGTTGCAACGCCTGGTTGCACTTACAAAGAATTTCTTGCTTGTAAACCCATTGAGTTTGCAGGCAATGAAGGAGCAACTGCGGCACTGCGTTGGTTAGAAAAAACCGAGGCAGTAATTGCCATAAGTAAATGCGCTCAGGATGATCAGGTCATGTACGCGTCAAACCTTTTCAAAGAAGGGGCGCTAGAATGGTGGAATACGGTGTTACAAGCAAAAGGAAGAAGGATGGCGTATGCAATGAACTGGGAGGAATTTAAGAGCTTTGTAGAAAGAAAATTATGTCCTGAATATGAAAAGGAACAAATGACAAATAAGTTTCTAACCCACCGGATGGTGGATGTAGATTGTCGAAAGTATACTTCGACATTTTTCGAGTATGCTCGAGTAGTACCAACCCTGGCTTCGCCAGGGCCAGTACTTATTTCCCGTTATATTTGGGGATTGATTCCTGAAATCTGTAATATCGTCAAGGCTGCGAAACCTCGAACAATTGATGATGCGGTGGATTTAGCCAATACTCTGGCTGACGAACTAGTACGGACAAGAGAAGAAAATAGAAGAAAGGAAGTAGCCCAAAAGATTACCCAAGGATTCCGTCCGGGTAACCATAACAATTTCAAGAAAGGAGGGAATGGGCAATCTTCCACTAGCCCATTTTGCAATTCTTGCAAAAGAAAGCATTTTGGAAGATGCAAAGGATATTGCAATTTTTGCAAAATTCCGGGGCATCAAGAAGAAGACTGCATGAGGAAGAGATTTTCAGTCTGCTACAACTGTGGATAAACTGGACATCTTAGGCCGGATTGTCCAAAACTTAACAAACTATCTAACAATAAAGCTAAACCTGCAGAAGAAGCAAAAAGGAATGTAAGAGCCTTCCAACTAACTGCTCAGGAAGCAGAGCTCATTCCAGATGTAATAGTCGGTACGTTCTTAGTTCACAACGTTTACACAAAAGTATTATTTGACTCTGGTGCAAGCCAAAGTTTTATAAATATTTCATTCTGCCAAACTCTTAACTTACTTTTAACCAGCATTAGGCAAAATTCTACAGTCTAAACGGCAGACGGAAAATCTGTCAGCATAGATAAAGTTTTGCAAAAAGAAAATATAGAAATCTCAGGTCATAAATTCTTTGCAAACCTATTACCTATGAAATTAGCTGAATTTGATGTTGTGTTAGGAATGGATTGGTTAGTAGCCAACCATGCTCGAATTATCTGTGATAAGAATTTTATAGAAATTCAGGCACCCGCTGGAGAAATAATAATGATTACAGGAGATAAGCCATGTAAACCCATAAAGTTCATGTCAGTAATGAAAGTTGCTAATTATGAACAAAAACAAGGAATAGTTTCAGTAATCATTGATATTAAAGATAAAGAACTTAAGGAAATTTCTGTAGTTTCAGAATACTCAGATGTATTCCCAGAAGAATTACCAGGATTACCACCAAATAGGAAGGTAGAATTTAGGATTTATCTAATTCCAGAAACTATACGATAGCCAAGGCACTTTATCGGTTAGCACCCACAGAAATATTAAAACTGAAGAATCAATTAGATGAATTATTAAGTAAAGGTTTCATACAACCTAGTTTATCCCCATGGGAGGGGGCACCAGTGTTGTTTATTAAGAAAAAGGATGGTCCGATAAGAATGTGTATTGATTATAGAGAATTGAATAATGTTACAATTAAGAATCAACACCCATTACCTAGGATTGATGATCTTTTTGATCAACTTCAAGGAGCTAGATATTTTTCTAAGATATACCTACGTTCCGGATATCATCAATTAAAAGTACAAGAGAAAGACATACCTAAAACTGCTTTCAGAACTAGATATGGTCATTACAAGTTTACAGTCATGTCCTTCGGATTAATGAATGCACCTGCAGCATTCATGGACAAAATGAATAGGATCTGTAAACCATATTTGGATAAATTTGTAATTATCTTCATCGACGATATACTTATTTATGCCAAAAGTCAGGAAAAACATTATCAGCACTTGCATGCAGTATTAACTTTGTTAAGAAAAGAGAAGCTTTTCGCCAAATTTTTCGAAGTGTGAATTTTGACTGCCAGAAGTACAATTTCTAGGTCATATGGTGAATCATGAAGGTATTCACATAGATCCTGATAAGATAGCAGCAATTACCAAATGGCAGGTTCCACAATCTGCAATGGAAATTAGGAGTTTTGTAGGTTTAGCCAGATACTATAAATGGTTTATTAAGGATTTTTCCAAGGTAGTTATATCATTAAATAAGCTAACCTGTAAAAACAGTTAAGTTTGAATAAGGACCTAAACAAAAAGAAGCCTTTAGGATCTTAAAGTATAAATTAACAAATGTCCCAATACTAGCCTTACTAGAAGGAACAGAAGATTTTAAAGTATATGGTGATGTTTCAAAGTTAGGATTTGGATGCGTGTTAATGCAACGCAAAAAGGTAATTGCGTATGCATCAAGACAATTGAAAAAGCACGAAGAAAACTATACCACTCATGACTTAGAATTAGGAACCATAATTTTGCCCTTAAGATTTGGAGACATTATCTGCATGGAAGTAAGTTTACTGTCTATACGGGTCATAAGAACTTAAGATATATATTTGAGCAAAAAGACTTAAACATAAGGCAAAGGAGATGGATGAAAATCCTAAGTGACTACGACTGTGATATTCAGTATCACGAAGAAAAGGCTGAAGACGGCTAGAGATCGCCAGAAGTGTTATACAGATAAAAGACGAAAGCCATTGGAGTTTCAAGTTGGAGACAAAATGCTATTAAAAGTATCTTCTTAGAAAGGAGTTGTTAGATTCGGTAAGAAAGAAAAGTTAAATCCAAGGTACGTAGGACCATTTTCAGTGATCCAACGTATAGGACCAGTTGCTTATCATTTACAACTACCAGAAGAACTAGTTGGAGTACATAATGTATTTCATGTATCCAATCTTAAGAAATGTTCATCAAATGAATCCCTGGTAGTACCTCTTCAAGATGTAGAGGTAAATAAAAAGCTGAAATCGTAGAGAAACCACTGCAAATAGAAGACAAGAAAGTCAAGTTTCTCAAACACAAACGACTAGTATTGGTCAAAGTCAAGTAGAATTCAAAGAGAGGACCAGAATACACTTTGGGAGTTGGAATCATAAATGAAGCAGAAATACCCTCATCTATTCCAGTAAATCTCGAGGACGAGATTTTTCTTAAGGTGGGGAGGATGTAACAACTCTCGCTAAAATCAATACTTAGTATGTTAATTATCTATTAAGAAAACCCTAATTGAGAAACCTAAGTAATTCTACATAAACCCTAAAATTTTCAGAACAATCGAAATCAGGATCAAGGACCCTAAAACTCAGGGGGGGTAAAACCTAGCTGACGATTATCCTTCGAATTCGTTGTCTAAGTAGAATTTATCGAAACTGTCGACTCAGCAAGGCTAGGCAGGTGACTAACCTACCCTACCCTACTTTGTCACCCCAGGCGATACGCGGCACAGGCCACGTATTCTTCCGCGACACGCGGGAGGTGCAAAAATCCAGTATAAATAGGGGGTTTGGGACTTGAAATTTGGCGTTAATTCGACAAGAAAATTCACTTCGTAGATGAAGTTATACATCGTTTACTACAACTCACACACCGCACGAATCGCTGCCGCAATCAGGGTAATAACTCGATCGCTATTACGATTCAACGTCCGATCGATTGAAACTATCCAACGATTGTTTGAGTGCTGCTCAAATTGAGCTTATACTTTGTTATTCGTCGTGATTTCAACTTGAATATTTGAGTGCTGTTCGAATTCGGACTATGCTCTGTTATTCGTTGTGAATCCGTTGAATTATTAAGTATTGCACTTTGTTAATCGTTGTGAGGGTTTGATCTCGTGAATTGACGTAACTGCTGTATTAGTTACTAACCCCCAGTTGCGTGTATTGTGAATTAAATTAGGTTAATCAAGGCTAATCAGTAGGCTTATACACTGCTCGTTAAATCTACAATGTGAGTCATTCTCTTTTTATCAACTATTTTACAATACTCCAAATTATTTTCAAAAGTTATAATTACAGGGACTAAGTCGTGGATATCTTGAATCACTGGCTATTGGGGTATTGTGCACATTACTAATTTTCTCCCAGTTAGGTTCATTGACCTACTAGGGATAATCATCACTATTTAGGTTCATTGATCTAATAGTGGTATGACCATCGTCACCATTGTGACTTGTCACCATTGTGACAGAGCGCCAGATAAAAATAAGATAGAAGCCATTGTAATCGCTCTTATGCTGTAATTAATAACTATGTATCATTTTATAAAACCTGAATGAACTCACTCAGTATTTCCCCGCTGACAAAACCTTTTTCAAACATGTTTCAGGTGATCTGTTGTGAGCTAAGAAAAGTGTCGTGGAGCACTACCAGCTTAGAGAAGTGGCTCAATGTAAATAAATAAAGAAACATGTTTTGAAAAATAAAGATTTCCCAGTGAAATCACCTTATTGTAAATTACAGGGTTTTATCCCTAAATTATGTAACGTGCAGTTTTAATATTGAAAGATCCTGTTTTAAAAAGACTTCCGCTGTCGCCTAAATTAAATACCACGGGATTTCTGTCCCGTGGCTCCTGAAACGGGTCAAACCGGGTCAGGGGCCATGACACAGAGAGATGATGGCTCGACTTTGGGTGTGTCCCGTTTGGGGATCTTTTCTTCAACAGCACATGATTAGCATTTTGCAATGTTTCATCATTTTTTATGCTGAGGGCTAGCTTTAAGAATAAAGCAGTGCAGAGTATTATATGAGGACTAGGTTATTGCTTCCGCAAAATCAAAAGTCCTGGTAAAATACCCCATATATCATTATGCACATAGACCTAGTATGTCAGAAATAGAAAATCTTTCAAACAAGATTTCAGGGGTTACCTATATATCCGAGAGATGTTCCCCACGAAATAAGCAAGAAATGAGTTTACGTTTATATCCCGAATAAATCTACTAAATGTATAAAACCCTACCGGCATATCATCAGCGAGACTGCTTAACATCTTTTAAACGATACATTTCTTTAGCGTACTGTAACTGTCTAGCTGATGTACTATCATTTCCCCTTTTTACACAAACTCTTTTTCGGTTTTCTATTGTTTTTGGATTTTGAAAATATCTCATGTTTTTGGGTTTTTTGTATTTTTTATTGTTTTTGTATTTTCTGAAAATATTATCTATCTCCCCCTAAATACCAAAACAACTAAAAATACGACAAACCAGTGCAGATTGCTTCTCAACATCATCTACAGTGGTACCTTCATCAACGCCAAGTATCCCTTCCGCAACCGACAACAGCTTCATACCATTTAGTTTTAAAAGATATTGAAAACGTGATCTATGAAAAGCTTTGGTATATAAGTCAGTTTTTTGTTTGTCGGTGTGGATTTTGTCAATTCGTATCAACTTCTTCTCGAAGCAATCTCAGATGAAGTGATGACGAATTTCAATATGTTTGGTTTTAGCGTGATGTACCGGATTCTTTGTTATGTTAATGGCTGCCTCATTATCAACAAAAATATTTGAAGTAAGAAATTACAAACCATAGTCGCGCATATGTTGCTGAATCCACAGGATCTGAGAGCAGCAGCTGCTGGCAGATACATACTCTGCTTCACATGTAGACAAAGCAACAGAGGTTTGCTTCTTACATTGCCACGTGACCAGTCGGGGTCCGAGATCCTGCAGTTTTTGATTTAGCATTGAGTTTGCAGCAACCAAAGTCAGAATAAGAGTACCCTTCAAGTGTGAAGTCACCATCCTTTGGATACCACAACCCCAAGCTTGGAGTTCCTTTCAGGTAGCGTAATATCCTTTTGACAATCGACATATGTGTAGGATTGTTTGCACGACCAAACGAGTCGTTCAGAAGAGATCTCGTCCAATATGAAAGGCGGAAATAGACGTATCGGAGTTATTTCAGCTGTATACACACTAGAATCACTTTAACTATCTCTTGTATTGATTTGATGACGATTTTCAACCTGGAGATACTTCGGCAGAGCTTCGCTACCGGAATTGCAAAAGTTACAAATGAAATGATCAAGGCACATATTTATAGGGAGGCCCAGTTCGCATGGAATGGGCTCATGCGATCTGGCCAGTGTCATTTCGTACGAAATGGCAACACCATTTCGTGCGAAATGGCTATACCCTACATGATTCTCGTTTTTCTCATTCTACGTGCCCTAGTCTATCATTCTAGATACAAGACTCGATACAAGACGAAGTCGACAGACATATGCACCAACAGACTCCCCCTTGGATGTTGACGAAGTCTTCGGTGTCGAGTCTTCAGTGTGACACGTCTTTAGTCTTGATCAGTCTTCATGCTCTACCAAAGTATCTGACACTGTAAGCATCTTTCAATCTCTATCATCTTTCTTAACAACATCAGCAGCTAAGCTCTCCCTTGGATGTTGATCTTATAATCTTCAATCTCCTCTTTCTCTCACTCAGAATCTCAATCTGTCTCTTCACATTCTCTTGATCAGATCTCTTGATTCTTTAAATTCTTCAGCATTAGTAGCTGGCGTGATCATCAGGATTCGAATCTGGCTCTAAGCAGCTTCAAACTCCCCTTTGCTAGTAGACTCCCCCTTAAGCTGTTCCGGGATCGTAATCTGACATAGCACTTTCACAAGTTCAAGAACGTCTCCTAGCTTTCCATAGCAACAGGATCTGAAACCTTGCTCAAATTTTTATATCTTCAGGAGTCGAAACCTGGCTGCTTCTGCCTGCACAATCTCTACCCAAAACATAAGTTTCACAATAGTTAAGATTTAACAAATTTAGAATCCCTGCTAACCACTTGTAATCGAAACATTTAAATTTGGTTTCAACTTAATGAACCATTTAATCTATTCAAAAACATTTATCAACTCAAACAAACTCTCCCAAACCATTGTTCATCATGTTTAGCACTCGAAATTTTGAAAATCAGCTTTTCAACATCAGTTGTCGAAAATAAGATGAACTAAAATCTTTTTAATTTTTCAAAATTTTATGCTAAAACACACTCTTTTTGGATTTTTTTTTTAATGAAAAGCAGCAAAGAAATATTTACAAACAATATTTTTGTGAGTTTGTGTAAGAGGATCATTCAGTTTTTTAGACAAATCACTAACACCGTTAAGCTTTTAACATTTTAAGTTCTAAACGATTCACTTAGATTGTCAGTATACTGATCCACTTAAATTTTCACACAAAGTTCAATTGTTTCAAGATACGAGTTTAGTGTTTTAAGCACTTAAACTTATTCGCGTGTCCCATCTCAGAATATACTCCCGTATCCAGACTCCTATATTCAGTCTTACAGGTGAATGTACACTAATGATATCTGTAAACGGGTAAATGCGAGACCATGAGAGCTCAGGTTAGAACTTCCGATCAGACAAAGAGATGATGGCTCGTCTTTTAGGTGTGTCCCGTTTGGGGATCTTTTCTTCAACAACACATGATTAGCATTTTTCAATGTTTCATCATTTTTTATGCTGAGGGTGGGCTTAATGATTTAAGCAGTGCAGAACATTATACGAGGACTAGGCTATTGCTTTCGCAAAATCAGAAGTCCTGGTATAATACCCCATATATCATCACGCACAAAGACCTAGTATGTAAGAAATAGAAAGTCCTTCAAACAAGATTTCAGGGGTTACCTATATATCCGAGAGATGTTCCCCACGATATAAGTAAGTATTTGATATTTAGGTTTATATCTCGAAAACATCCTACTAAGCGTGTAAAAACCTACTGGCATATCATCAGTGAGATCGTTTATTACATTTGACTTTCCAATTCTTTAGCGTGCTGTGATAGTCCACCGATGTACTATCATTTCCTCTTTTTCACAACAAAACTTGTTTTTGAATTTTTTAATGTTTTTGGTTTTTTAGATTTTATCATGTTTTTGGATTTTTCAAATTTTCTAATGTTTCTGGATTTTCTGAAATTTCTTACTCCCCCTAAAATTCAAAATCATTTAAAGAAAATTTGACAAACCGATGAGAATCGCTTCAATTCTCCATTCTTTTGGTATAAACAATCAGAACTCCCCCTGACAACAAACTATTTTCCCATTATGATTTCAAAACTCAAATTTTAATCAAAATGGTTTTTCCGGAAAATTAGTTTGTAGGGTTTCTTCACATTGTTTTCTCATTACCACTTGTAGGTTCACTTTTCCTTTTCTTTCACCACTTGAAAAATTTAACACTTATAAGATTTTTCAAAAAAACATTTTCCAAGAATGATGCCGATTCCTGCTCCACGATTACCAACTTGGGAGCTCCGGCAAGTCAGGATTTTAAGTAGAGAATGCTGTCACCCAAGCCTGACCAGTCTTGGGTGCATCCGAGTTATTTTCACTCGGTGGATAACTCCATCTTTTTTATTTATAAAATTCTTTTTGATATGTTTCAGTTTTCAATTAAACGCTTTTTCGACATCAAATTCTTTCTTCTCAGAATAGAATTGATTCAAAATTTCAACCTTTTCAACTTTTTGTTTAAAGTTTTCAGTCCGCAATGGTGGAAAGTTGACATCATCCAATGGCGGAACTGACTTTTCATCTTTTTGCACAACAGATGACTCCTCTGACTTTGACGAATCAGATTCATTGCCAGAACTAACATCTGATTTAACAACCAATTTTTGTTTGTTTAAATCGACTTTTCTTTTATAAAAACATTTCGAACTTTCACCAACCTCGAAATTCGAATTTTTGAACTCTTTAAACTTTTCTATTGGTTGTTCTGTTTTATCAACATGCTTTTCTTTCAACTTTGAGTTAGAAGAAACTCCCTGTTTTGTGTTGGTTTGCTTTGAACAACTCCAAGCAATGTGTCCGACCTCTTGACATTTGAAACAGGTTCTTCTTTCAACTCTTCGCTTTGATTCCATCATCATATTCTTTTTCTTTTCAGCGAGAAACTCTTTTTTTTGACTGTTTCCTGGACATTTTCTCCTTCTCCTCTTCTGAACTTGTACCTGAAACAAATTTAGTTTTTGGTTTATAATTTTTCTCATTTTTATTATTTTCAGGTGGAATAAAACCTAAACCTTTCTTTTTGAAATTACTGTTATGGTTTGGTTTCTTTTGAAAACCAAAACCAGAACTGTAACATTTTTTCTTGTTCAATCTATGTTGAACTCTTGAAGTGTATTTTTTAGGTTTTTCATTAAGATTTACATCTTTTATTTCAGAAATATTAATATCTGTTATTTTGAAAACCTTATTTATCATTTCAGTTTTGACACTTCTTATTGGAAATTCCTCATCAGAAAATAATTTATCAGAATCATTCAAAGTATATGCTACTTTGAATGTTTCGTCATTCAAATTATTTTTCGACATCAGAAATTCTTTATTGTAAACCCTTTTGACCGGTGAACTCGGACTCTTGTCTGATGAACTCGAACTTCCAGATTTAGACTCTGACTTTGACTCTTCATCCATATCCAACACCTGATCGACCACTTTCTTTAATAACTCATACTCATGATCAGTGTCAGACGTTGTGAATGTGACGTCAATGTTGTCTGGTAACTCATCAGATGTTTCAGGATTTAACTTTATATTGACTGCTTTTTTAATTGTTCCTCATTTGGTTTTCTAGTAGAATAACTTTCTCAGATCGGAGGCGGACACTTGTTATACTTGACACTTTGTTTCTTACCAGTATCCGTAGCTTCCGTCTTTTTATCTTGAAAAGCTTCAAGACCTGTAACAGTAGGATAAAATCTATCAATCAAATAATCACAAGTTGAATAACTCAGCAGCAATCGTCTGATTCTTTCATTTTCAATCTTTTCGGTCTCCAAATCCTGCTTCAGCTTTGCACACTCTTCAATATAATGATTGATGGCCTTCTACTTAGTCATTAAAGTTGAACTCATCATCGTCGAAGCAGCTTCTACTTCTAAGTTTGTCTTGTTCAAACTATCAACTGTTCTGTTCAGCACATCATATGATTCTTTTACGTACTTAACATCAAACAATAATTTTTCTTTCAACTCGTCTAGTTCACTATACTTCTTGTCTTTCTCTTCACAATGTTTGCATGGTTCCAAACATTTTAGACAATGTTTCATGACCTCGACAATCTTTTCAACTTCGACAATCTTTTCAACTTCGATAATTTTCTCAACTATTTTCTCAATCACCTTTTCAGTCATCGGTTCTTCATCAAATTCTATTTTTACTTCACTCTCTTCAACTTCGGCTTTCTCTGTCGGTTTTTCTTCAAATTTTGCTTTCTCAGCTTCCATTTTTGCCTTTTCTTCAGCAATCCTTCTTGCTTCCAATTCTCTCTTCAGTCAAGCAACCCTTTTCTCTTTCAACATCTCGATCTTATCTGCAAAAAACAAATTAAAACTACAAGGATCCAATTCTAATCTAGCGTTATTAATATACTCTTCCTCATCGTCAGTGTCTTCATCACTTTCTGATGACTTGAAAATCTTCTTTCTTTTTGGCTTAGATTTGACTGATTCTTCTTCCAAGATTCGAGCCACAAAGGCTTTATTTTCTAAATCAGCCGGAATGTATTTATCCCAACTAAATCCTTTTGGCAATCTCTCATCTTCTTGATTAACTAGATAAGCTTTCTTCTTTCCATCTTCAATTTTAATAGTATTTGAGCTTGAAGGTTGTTGTTGATATGGTTGTTGAGCAACCTGATGATAAGTTGCTTTTCGATGATAATCGTTGTTTCCAAATGGATCTTGTCTTTCGGTTGCTACTCTGTTTGTGCACTCTCGTTTAAAATGCCTTTTTTCTCGGCAACAAAAACAAGTAACCTTTGATTTGTCAAAACCTAGCTGAGATGTAGCAGCATCACGAAGATCATCTCTTCCGGTGATTTGTTTGAATTTTTCTGCTCTTCTCAAAACACTAGCTAAACACCACTTGATGTCCATCAACTCAAGTTCTTCAGAATCAATCTGATCATAATCCTCTTTGGTGAGCATCAGATTTCCGATTCTTCCAGCAACTAAACTTTCATACAACTCTAACACAGTGACAAGCGATGCCATGTGTTGCTTTGCGGTTTCTGGAGAAAAATTTTGACCATTTTGAATATTCAATGTAACATTGCATTGCAGATTTGTTGAACTCTGTCGTTGAGAACTTGGTGTTGAGAAACTTGGATCAAAACTTGAATAAGACGAAGAGTATCCACCACTCTGAGTTGTAGTGCTAACATTTGTTTCGGAAGTACCATCAGCACTGAAAGCAGTCTGAATCTTTGTACTCAGAGTAGTCTCAAATTTGCTTCCTCTATAGTATAAACTAACATCTTGTTGAGCACTTGGATTATCCATGATAGCAGTTTTCTGAATATCTAATTCATGTTCTTCAAGCTTCTGAATGAACTTACACAAATTCATACTTTCAGATTTTCTCATATGTTTTAAAATCAACAGATATGTTCCCCATTTATCTTGTGGTAATGCATCAGATAGCTTATCAACCCATTCATCATCCTCCTTTTTGATGTCCAATCTTTTCATTTCCTGGACAAGATGACAATATTTATCGATAGTCTTCTTAGTCGTTTCGCCTTTACAAGCTGTAAACATATCAAAAGATTTCTTTAATAATGCACGTTTATTTTTTATCATATCAGCACTTCCCTTAAACTTTTGAATCAACGCTAACCAAATTGATCTAGCAGTTTCCTCATGTTGAAGCAAAACAAAAATATCTTCTTTTATCACTTGTTGGAGAATGCTAATCATCATTTTTTCACTGGTGTATTTTAATTTCTCAATTGCTGAAAAATCACATAAAGGTTTTTCATTTCCACGTTCATTTGTCGGTTTAACGTAATCTTTGTCTAACGAAACCCATGCATCAAACTTATAAGCTTGCACCCAGTTTTCAAAACGATTCTGCCATCCTTTGAAATCCTCAATGTATATAAGCTTCGAAGGCTTTTGGAAGGTTCCCGTTTCATTTTCGATTTCAACAGTTTCTGTAGGATCGTGATCTGACCCGAATGAGTCGTTCAGAGGCGTTCTTCTCTGTTTCAGGTGCGGAATAACAAGAAACAAAGGTAGAAATAGCAGTGTCTTCACTTAATCTATTGTTTTCATTGATTTAACGTTGATTACAGCCCGATCTTCACACCGGCAACACTTCGGTATTGGATACCCGGTCTCTCTCTATGATTCGCTCAAAATGACCACTATATATAGGACATGGAGGTTCGCTTATGTGTCATATGTACATATGAGCGGACCTAAACTATACATTCTCATATTTTCTCGTAATTCGTGCCCTAAACTATACAAAACAATGTAAGACTCGATCCAAGACGAAGTCGACAGATGTAGTGCACCAACAGACTCCCCCTCAGATGTTGACGAAGTTGTTCATCGAGTCACGACAAAGCTGTGTCTTCATATCTTCAGTCTTGATCAGTCTCTGGGCTATTCTCTTTTTTGTCTTCACACCCCCCCCCCCTCTCGATTTGCTGGCATTCCTTTGTTCTTCAGCAACTTCTGCTTCAAGATCATTGTCTGGCTCTTCATGTTCCAAGATCGAAACCTGGCCCAAACTACAGAAACTTCAATTTCCAGGATCGAAACTTGGATAAACCTGCACATACTTAACCCAGAAGTAAATCTTCTATATTTAACAATTCGTAGTGCACCAACTCCTGACATATTCAGATAACTCCCTCTCATAACATATTCACCAACAATTACTCTATCTCAGATTACACACATATGATGAACCACTTGTTGATTTAGAAAACATATTTTGACACTCGAAAACACACTCCCCCTTACAACAATGTCATCATGTTTAGCATTCAGAACTTTGAAAATCAGCTTTCCAACATCAGTTGTCGAAAATCTTTTTGACTTTTTCAAAAGTTTATGCTAAAACACACACAAAATCTTTTTGGATTTTTCTGAAAGAAAAGTAAATGACACCATTTGTAAAAACAAAATAAAGCAGAAACTGAAATATTTACAATCAATATTTTTGTGAGTTTGTGTAAGAGGATCATATCAGTTTATGAGACATGTCACTAACACCATTAAGCTTGATTACATTTTAAGCTCTAAACAATTCACCTAGATTGTCAGTATGTTTGTCCACTTAAATTTTCACACAAACTTCAACTGCTTCGAGATACTATATTAATGTCTTAGATACTAACTTATTCGTGTGTCCTACTTCTTGAATATACTCCCGTATCCAGATCCCAATATTCAGTCTTACAGGTGAGTATACCACAGCTGATATCTGTCAGGGGTTAGATGCGAGGGCCGTGAGAGCTCAGGTCGATACTTCCGTATACGCAAAGAGATGACGGCTTCGACTTTTGGTGTGTCCCCTTTAGAGGATCTTTTGATTACAACAGCAGCGACTATCAATTTTATTGTTTCATCAGCTTGCTGAGGGCGATGCTATGTTTCAAGCATTTGCAGAAAGCATTATCCGGGGACTAGGTCAGTACTTCCATACAGCAGAAGTCCCGGGATAATACCCCAGATATCACTGAGCATAAAGACCTAGTATCTCAGAATAAGGGACCTTTCAAACAAGATTTCAGGGGTTACCTATATATCCAAGCAGTTTGTTAACCCACAGAATAAGCAAGTTTGAATTTTTAGGTTTATATCTCGTCACGATCTACTAAATGTGCAAAAATCTACTGGCATACCCTCAGTGAGATTGTTTATCACATTTTCTCATTACATTTCTTTAGCATGTTATGACAGTCTACTGATGTACTATCATTTCCTCTTTTTCACAACAAAACTCATTTTGATTTTATCATGTTTTTGTATTTTTCAAATTTTTCTAATGTTTTTGGATTTTCTGAAAATTTTCTACTCCCCCTAAAATGCAAACACATTAAAGAAAAATTGAAAAACACATTAAGCTCTTGACCCACTAGAATACAAAACAAACTGTACAAAACTTGACAACCGATATGGAATTGCATCAATTCGCCATTCACTAGCGCATAAACAATCAGAACTCTCCCTTTCACAAACCATTTTCTCATTTAGATCTCAAAACATTTAAGTTTGTTTTAATCAAAATGATTTTTCCGGAAAATGAGTTTGTTTTTACCACTTGTAGATTACACATGGGTTAAAATCGGGGTTATGGTTCATCATCTTGTCAGTTTTTATGTTAGTAAATCAAGTACAACTTAATGTCCCTGATTTACCGTTTTGCACTCAAGTAATTACTGTTCCACTTGCAAAAATAATCACTTGTAAGATCACCATCAATACCACTAGTAGGTATGACCAATCAAAAACCACTTGTAGGAATGAGTCATCTACATTAACCTCTTTACCACTTGTAAAATTAACCACAAAGATGTCGATTCCTGCTTCTCAATTACCAACCTGGAAGCTCCGGCGTAGTCCTTTCACCTATAAAATTTAAACACTTTCAAAATCTTTCATGCAAACTTTACAATCACTAGAATGATGCCGATTCCTGATCCACAATATAAACTTGGGATCTCCGGCGTAGTCCTAAGACTATTATGGGAAACAGACTTCCATCCAAGTCTTTTCAGACTTGATGGCCTTCAGTTCTTGTGCAGTGGGGTTGTAAGTCGCCTTTTTAGTCGCATAAAAATCTTTAACCCCCTTAGCTTTCCCATTTAACATTTTCCCAAAGATTTTCTTTACACTTCCATTAAACGTTTTCTCTACATCAAATTTGTTTTTCTCGTTGTAAAATTGATTCGAGATTTCAATTTTACCAACTTTCTTTTTAACTTCTTCAAACTTCAGTGATGGAAACTCTTCATCATTCACTGAAATTTTCACCTCAACCTGTGGCTCTTCTGGCTTTGTGGAACCAGATTCATCGCCGATTTTCTCACTAACCTTTTTAATAACCCACACTTGATTGTTCTCAGCTTTTTGTTTGATAACATTCTTTTTAGAACATTCACCGACCTCATAAGTTGAGTTTTCAAAAACTTTAAGTTTTTCGGTTGGCGGTTCAACATCAACAACCTTTTCTTTCAATTTCCTAGAAACTCCCTATTTTGATTTGGCACTTTTTGAACAGTTCCATGCAATGTGACCAGCTTCATTGCATTTGTAACAGGTACGAGTTTCTTTTGGTTGCCACACTTCAGTTCCATTCTTTCTTTTATCAGCAAGAAACTCTTGATTTGACTGTCTCCAGAATGGTTTCTTCTGTTCATCTTCTGAGCTTCCACCTAACACAAATTCTGTTTTTGTTTTAGAATTTTTCATATTTTTATGATTTTCTGGTGGAATAAAACCAAGACCTTTCTTTTTGTAGCTACGATTCTGGTTTGGTTTCTGTTGAGAACCCAGACCTGAATTGTAACCTTTTTTCTTGTTTAATTGTTGTTGAACTCTTGAAGTGTACTTTTTAGGTTTTTCAGTAAGATTTAAATCTTTTATTTCAGAAATCTTAATTTCTGTCATTTTGAAAACCTTTTTGATCCTGTCAAAGCGAACACTTCTTATTGGAAATTCTTTGTCAGAATATAATTTGTCTGAATCATTTAAAGTGTATGCTACTTCAAATGTTTCATCATCCAAATTTGCTTTTGATAACAAAAATTCTTTACTATAAGACCGTTTGACCGACGATTTTGAACTGTTGACTGACGAATTTGACCCTCCAGACTCAGACTTTGACTCATCGTCATCAGTATCCAACACCTGATCGACCACCTTTTTTATTAACTCCAACTCATGATCAGTGTCAGACGAGGTAAACGTGACATCAATGTTATCTGGTAAAACGTCAGTTGTGTCGGTTTTTAGCTTTATATTGACTGCTTTTTCAAGTTGCTCCTCGTTTGGTTTTCTAGGTGAATACCCTTCCCAAATTGGAGGCGAACACTTGTTATAACTAACAGTGGGTTTCTTACCACAATCATTCTTCTTCTTTGGCTTCTCATCTTGAAAAGCTTCCATTCCTGCAATAGTTGGGTAAATACGATCAATGAGATAATCAGAACTAGAATAGCTTTGCAATAAACGTCTAATCCTCTCATCTCGATTTTCTCTGTCTCCAACTCTTGCTTCCATTTAGCACTTTCTTCGATGTAAAAGTTGATGGCTTTCTGCTTTGTCATCATCACAGCATTCATTATCGTTAGTGCTTGTTCTCTCTCTGAGTTTGTCTTTTGGAGACCAGTTACTGTTTTGTTCAAGACATCATAAGATTCTTTCACATAGTTGAGGTTGAACAGTAACTGCTCCTTCTTCTTCTCATACTCAGCAATAATTTCGTCTTTTGCTGCACAATCTTTGCAAGCTTCCAAACACTTCATGCAAGGCTTGACAATTTCAATAATCTTTTCAACTTCGATTGCTTTCACTACTTCTATCACTTTTTCTTCTTCTTTCACCTTCTCAGCTTCAGTTACTTTCTTATCTTCACTCACCAGCTTAGTCTCATCATTTTCCTCAGCAACATTTTCAATCTTCATTTCCATGTGCTCTTTTGCAGCTCTTTTTGCCTTCAACTTTTCCATGCGATCTGCAAAATAGAAATGAAAACTTTCAGGAGAAAGATGAGTCTTAGAAATATTGATATGTTTCTCTTCCTCATCATCACTACTGCTATCAATTGGTGATTGATCAAACTGTACAGATTTTTCAGAATCAGCATCTGATACACCAGAATCTGACGGTGCTTGATCAAATACAACTTCTTTTTCTGAAGTAACATCATTCTGAACACTCTCATCAGCACTCTGAGCACTCTGAGAACTTTCATCATCACTTTCTAAACTTTCATCAGACGTAAGAGACTGTTCCTCCACACTATCCACTGTCTTACCAATAGACTTCATCCAGGTGGTAAACATGTCTGGTTCTCTGACAACCTTGGCAATGAAAGCTTTGAACTCTCCCTTTTCATCAACAAACATATCCCAGCTGAAGCTTTCAGGTAGTTGTTCATCATGTTGATCAACTAAACAGACTTTGCTATCAGGAGATATGTAGTTGCTCCAGTTGAAGTCCACCAAACATGCTCTCTTAGAATCCTCAATCTTCCTACCATGAGCCGTCTGTGAGTCTTGTGATTGACCAACCTGCTGATAAATGGCTTTTCGGTAGTAATCGTCTTTTCCGAACGGATTCTGAGCACCACTAGCTTCTCTATCCTTGCACTCCCGTTTGAAATGGCCTTTCTCCCTGCATCGAAAACAAGTAACTTTAGATTCATCAAAACCTAAAGTAGATACATGAGCATCAAGAAAGTCATTTCTCCCGGTAATTGTTTTGAACTTTTCAGCACGTCTGAGTACACTTGCAAGACACCATTTAA
The DNA here is from genome assembly GCF_002127325.2 of Helianthus annuus. Taxonomy (NCBI): domain Eukaryota; kingdom Viridiplantae; phylum Streptophyta; class Magnoliopsida; order Asterales; family Asteraceae; genus Helianthus; species Helianthus annuus. Next base: position 46,009,606 of record NC_035445.2, on the reverse strand, counting down.
TATCCATTAATTCCATCTCTTCAGCGTCTATCTGATCGTAATCCTCCTTTGTTAGCATAGGATTTCTGATCCGACCAGCTACAAGACCCTCAAATGACAACAACACAGAACCAAGTAGAGCCATGTGGTCTTTAGCAGTATCCTTAGAAAAACTTTGACCTTCTGGAAGATTTAGAGCTATGTTACACTGAATCACATAACCATTTCCTGTTTTAGTGCTTTGAGACTGAAAACTTGAATTTGACTCTTTAGGATTAACACTCGGAAATGATGAGAATCCACTGCTGCTTTTGCTTGAACCCTGATCAGCTTTTTCTGATGAATCTCCAGCACTGAATGCAGTTTGGATTTTCGGACTTCTCTCAGATTCTGGAACCGGAACACTGCCTTTGTAATACATCTTTACATCCTGTTGACCACTCGGACTGTTCATGCTAGCAATCTTCTACTGTTCCAGATCCTGACTCGCGATCTTTTCAATAAACTGAGAAATCGTTAATCCATCATAAACACCCGTGTTTTTCAGAATCATCAAATACGTTCCCCATTCTTTCTGTGGCAGTGCATCAGCAAGCTTGTCTAGCCACTCTTCACGATCTTTGGTAATACTTAACATCGACATTGATCGCACAAGGTGACAGTATCTCTCAATCAGCTTCTTTGTATTTCCACCCGGTAGACTGCTGAACAGATCAAACTCTTTCTTAAGCAACGCTTTCTTGCTCTTTATCATTTTCTCGCTTCCCTCAAATTTGACTTTAAGTGCATCCCAGATTGACTTTGCAGTTTTGTCATGCTGTAGCAAAATGAAGATGTCTTCTTTGATCGCTTGTTGCAGCAGACTGATCATCATTTCCTCCGCTTTGTACATAACTCGTTCCTGATCCGTGACCTCTGATAACTCTTTGAGAACCTGCAAATCTGTTCTAGGCAACACGTATTTCTTCAATATGCATTCCCATGACCTAAGATGGTTCGCCTTAACCCAGTTCTCGAATCGATCTTTCCACCCGTAATATTCTTCAATACTCATCAATTTCGGGGGCTTTTGGGTGGTTCCCGTTTCGTTTTCTAAATTCATAGCTTGAACAACGGCAGCTGGACTAGACGGTGTTGCAAATGCATTATAGAACTCGGTATCCATGATGAATTTACGTGTTTTTCAAATTTAGTGACAAATAAGCGAAACAACTGATGTTCAGATAAGCGGATCTACTGATGACCAAATAAGCGGATCTACTGATGATCAAATAAGCGAACCTACTGAACTTTGTCACTAAAAGCGGACCAGGTTGACCAGATGATCAGAACTACTGATAAAGTGTCTTTGGAGCGGACCTTACACTATCACATGAGCGGAACTTCTCAAAATGTTCGAATAAGCGGACTTGAACTATTATCCAGGAGCGGAACTTCAGAAAATGTGACAAATGAGCGGACTTGAGCTTGTCAAATAAGCGGAACTACCAAATGTCCAAATAAGCGAAACCTAGTTCGAGTTCAATTTTGTCCATTTTTACTTTGATTTTAAGTCTCAAATTCTCAGGGATTTGTCTATGTTCAATTACGTACAGTCTGTGAAATTTTGAGTGAATTGCGACCGGTAAAATTTTCTGAATAGATGAAAGAAGGTGTAGAAGCAAGAAATGATGATGAAATCCAGCTATTCTCTGCAGAACTCCTCCTCCTGAGCTCTGATACCAATTGTAGGATCGTGATCTGACCCGAATGAGTCGTTCAGAGGCGTTCTTCTCTGTTTCAGGTGCGGAATAACAAGAAACAAAGGTAGAAATAGCAGTGTCTTCACTTAATCTACTGTTTTCATTGATTTAACGTTGATTACAGCTCGATCTTCACACCGGCAGCACTTCGGTATGGGATACCCGGTCTCTCTCTATGATTCGCTCAAAATGACCACTATATATAGGACATGGAGGACCTCATATGTACATATAAGCGGACCTCCTCACAAATGTCCATATGAGCGGACCTCCAATCTAATTACATACATTCTCATATTTTCTCGTAATTCGTGCCCTAAACTATACAAAACAATGTAAGACTCGATCCAAGACGAAGTCGACAGATGTAGTGCACCAACAGTTTCGGCAACTGTAACTGGGGCAGTTGGAGCGGTAGCAAACGCGTTGTAAAACACTTCTTCCATGTTTTGGTAAAGTGTTTCACAAAATCACAAGATTCAACCAAACTGGAGATTCAAACTAACTAAGTTCAAACGGCATGATGACATTGTTCAAACGATCTGCTCACCTTTAAACAACCTGAACTGGATTTCGTGCGACCCGGGGTTCTGTCACACCCCCAAAATCCACTTGCGGAGTACTACCGCTTGGGAGCGTGACATGACCAGGATCAAGCCACCAATTATATCAAACATAGCATTTAATAATAATCATAGACATAATTGATGTTCAAAACCAAACGTTGTATATGTAGCGGAAGCATTAAATGTAAAACCCAAAACATAAGTATCAATGTGTGAATGTAAAAGTGTTTAATAAGCATTCACGAGTTCTTGTCCACAACGACCCGCTTCTCCTCTGGTGCAAGCTCCAAGTATACCTAAGGTCCTGCAAGGCATGCAGCAAATAATCAACAAACTAGTTGAGCGAGTTCACAGAAAGTAAGTTCATAACATAGTGCATAAGTATAACTAGTGGGGGCTTCCCATACTAGTGTGTACTAAAGGTGGGGGCTTCCCAAACCTTGTGTTTATATTACCGGTGGGGGCTTCCCACGTTTATCCTTACTAATGAGGGCTTCTCATTAGTGGTACTTACTAGACTAACTTCCAACCATGTGTTCTTCTTTACCGAGAACAGGAATACGTACAGGGTCACGTAGGCTTTACGTGACGTGCCCTTCCCCGAGGACAGTGGTACGCGTGGGGGCTACGTAGGCTTTACGCAGCGTGTCCTTCCGACCCGGAAGACAGTAGAAGGTATTGGGTTACGTAGGCTTTACGTAACGTGTCCTCCCGGCCCGGGAGACAAATGGCAAATACTGGGTTACGTAGGCTTTACGTAACGTGTCCTGACTATCCTGAGGACGATGGTCTATAGTCTAGTGAATGCGTAAGTACGAGTAACTCTTTCATTATCAACATATCCAACCCAATTCCCAACCCGGGAATCCCATGCCTTGGCTGTGTGAACTCACCTTGGTTTGCTCGGCAGATACACAAAGAGAAAAGGGTTCTTGAACTAACAGTGGTCAACCACGTCCTAACAGGGTTACCACACGAGTCAGGTTTTGACTAAGGTAATACACGTATGCATCACATAAGTTAACACGTTACTGTCACATATAATTCATGGCAACATTTGATAGTTAAGCAATACATACAATTTGTACGGTAAAAACAAGTAAGCCCAATGCGTTCGGCCCAAACAATTAGACATCACCCGGCTTGTGCGATTCAAATCTGTTTGTGCGACTGGCCTTGGGCTTGCACGGCCCAAACAATTTAACAGCTTAACATGTGCGACAAGCCTAATACTCAGCCCAAAACACTCATTCGGCCCAACAGTTAATGAACATAAAGCTTTGTGCGATCTAGTTCGTGTTGTGCGACAGTTGGATTGTGCGATCAGGGACATGGGCTTTGTGGCCCAACAGTCAACAATAGTTCGGTATAAGTGTATGGCCCAACATCTTGTGTGATCCGCACCAGCTTGTGCGATCCACAGATGTTGTGCGATCAGACAATGATTAAAAGTATTGTGCGTTTGGGACCTTATGCGACTAAATCGGTTGTGCGATTGGCCTGTTTGTACGTGTGGAACCTTGGGCGGTCCAGCCCAACACAACACAGCGTAACAGGCCCAAATAATCAGACCTTGTGCGATCCAGGAACCTTGTACGGGTGGGCTCCCTTGTGCGATCGGTCGGTCTTGTGTGATCAGGTCCACTTGTGCGAGTGGACCTGTTGTACGTGTGATCTTGTGCGGCCGATTAACAACTTTTCGCAAATCAAGCAATCAGTTACATCATTACTATAGTTTCCAAATTTACCATTCAATTAACACGTTTTCCATAATCCAACAAGCATATCATCGATCAAACTAGGGTTTCTACAACTAATTCACATAACCCTAATATCATACATATGAACACTATACAACCGATCCAACTAAGCTCAAGCATGATCATGCAGCCGACAACCATTACTCTATCCTTAGAACAATAATATGGAACCCAAATCAGACACACATATGGCCGATTACATTTATACATTCATAATCACAATTACTCAAAACAAGCATAACAATTCATCATCGATCATATTGAGCACACATCATAATACTATCATCCAATAGTTAATCAAACTAACCGAATAGTAAAGGAACGAGGATTGATCCGGCAGGAGAATGATCCGAATCCTGTGCACTTCGATGAAGGGGATGCTTGGCTGCCTTCGGTTAGAGAGAGAGAGAGAGAGAGAGAGAGAGAGAGAGTGTGAAGCTAGGGTTTGTGTGTGTTGATGTGTTGCCACTAGAATGAGAGAACAACCCCTAGGTGGGTGTTTGTTCACGTGAAAGTGGAGAGGGCCGGCCCTTGCTTGGGCTGCCCTTGGGCCGTGTGCGAGTGAAGTAACCTAACATGGGCTTGTGCGATTTGTTGTGTATGTGTGTGTTGTGCGGTCGGGTCATAACCATACATAATACATACGTTACATCATGCACTCAATAACGAAACATTCATTAAAACACACATGTCACATAACATTCAATAAATATTCGCTTAATCAATCAAGTTCATATAGTTGTGTCGTGTTCATAACGTTACACAAAAATAGGTCTAAAGTTCGAGTTGTCAGATTATCCCCAACTAATTGGAAATTTCGTCCCGAAATTTGGTATGCACTCACTGAGGAAGCTAGGTAAACTGTATTGTTCACTGATTTTCCTGGGGTGTCACATCCTCCCCCCGTTGATCTAGAATTTCGTCTCGAAATTCCGAAGTAGTAGCTTCAACCTCAGTAGTGGTTGCATTGGTTTCGAATAACTGGGGGTACTTTTCTGTCATCCTGTCTTCGCGTTCCCAGGTGTACTCTGGGCCACGTTTGGAGTTCCAACGAACTCGAACAAGAGGGATTCTCTTGTGTTTGAGGACCTTCACATCCCGGTCCGTGATTTCTACTGGTTCCTCGACGAACTGCAACCGCTCGTCGATAGTGAGTTCCTTAAAAGGAATGATGAGGTTTTCATCTGATAGGCACTTCTTTAGGTTCGACACATGAAAAACATTGTGAACTGCCCCGAGTTCAGCTGGTAGGTTCAACTTGTATGCCACTTTGCCAATGTTTTCTATGATTTCGAATGGTCCGACGTACCGCGGATTCAGTTTGCCCCGTTTGCCAAAACGTACTACACCCTTCCAGGGTGAAACTTTCAATAATACCCGGTCCCCGACCTGAAATTCCAAAGGCTTTCTACGCTTGTCCGCGTAGGCTTTCTGACGGTCGCGTGCTGCCGCCATGCGTTGTCGTATCTGTGCAATCTTCTCTGTGGCGTCCACTACGATCTCTGGACCCGTGATCTGACTATCCCCCACCTCTGCCCAGCAGAGGAGTGACCGGCATTTACGCCCGTACAATGCCTCAAATGGAGCGGCTTGAATGCTGGTGTGATAACTGTTATTGTAAGAAAACTCCACCAAAGGGAGATGCTTTTCCCAGCCGTTGCCGAAATCGATAACGCATGCCCGAAGCATGTCTTCTAGAGTTTGGATCGTTCGCTCAGACTGCCCATCCGTCTGAGGATGATATGCTGTGCTCATGTCTAATCGTGAGCCGAAAGATTTGTGCATCGCTTGCCATAGTTCTGACGTGAGTCGTGCATCGCGATCCGAAATGATGGATGTGGGCACCCCGTGCCTCGAAACAACTTCTTTTAGATATACGTCTGCGAGAGTGGAGAACTTGTCCGTTTCCTTTATAGGTAGGAAGTGTGCAGACTTGGTGAGTCGATCCACGATCACCCATATGGTATCATTCCCACGCTGGGATCTAGGTAGGCCTGTAACGAAATCCATGGAAATTTCTTCCCATTTCCATTGCGGTATCTTAGGCTGCTGAAGTAGGCCAGCTGGTTTCTGATATTCAACCTTGACTCTCGCACAGGTCAAGCATTTTCCAACGTATGTAGCGATGTGGGCCTTCATACTAGGCCACCAGTAAGTAGTGCTAATATCGTGGTACATTTTGTCCGACCCTGGATGTACCGAGTAGCGAGACTTGTGAGCTTCATCCATCACAAGTTCGCGTAGACCGCCATAAAGTGGGACCCAAATACGCCCCGTTACATAGTAGGCGTCGTCTGCCTTCTGTTCCATTTGCTGTCGTGAGCCGCGTAAGGCTTCAGCCTTGACGTTTTCGGGCTTCAATGCTTCTATCTGAGCATTTCGTATCTGTGTAGGAAGGCTAGACTGAATTGTAAGCTGTAGCGCTCGCACGCGCCGAGGTAAAGTGTCTTTCCGACTGAGGGCATCAGCCACAACGTTGGCTTTGCCTGGATGGTACTTGATAGCGCATTCGTAATCGTTCAGTAACTCAACCCATCGCCGTTGACGCATGTTCAAATCCTTCTGCTTAAGGATATGCTCGAGACTCCTGTGATCGGTGTAAATCGTGCACCTGGTACCGTACAGGTAGTGTCGCCATATCTTAAGCGCGAAAACAACAGCTCCCAGCTCTAAATCGTGCGTCGTGTAGTTCCGTTCGTGAATCTTGAGTTGACGTGAAGCGTAAGCAATAACCTTGCCGCGCTGCATTAACACACATCCAAGTCCCCGAATGGATGCATCACAATAAACCACGAAGTCATCTGTGCCCTCTGGCAAGGAGAGAATAGGTGTACTGCAAAGCCTATCCTTTAGGTGCTGAAATGCAGTCTCCTGGGGCTCTCCCCAGCGATAGGTGACACCCTTCTGTGTCAGTAGCGTAAGTGGTTGCGCGATCTTGGAAAAGTCCTTGATGAACCGCCGATAATAACCTGCCAAACCCAAGAATTGGCGTATTTCTATCGGTGTCCGCGGTGCAGGCCAGTTTCTGATCGAATCTACCTTGGATGGATCGACATGGATCCCATCCTTGTTCACTACGTGGCCTAAGAAGTGGACTTCACGAAGCCAGAAGTCGCATTTCGAAAACTTGGCGTACAGCTGTTCCTTCCGAAGGAGTTCCAAAATGAAGCGTAGATGCTGCTCGTGTTCCTCCTGACTCCTGGAGTAAATCAGAATGTCGTCGATGAAAACAATGACGAACTTGTCGAGATAGGGTTTGCACACCCTGTTCATAAGATCCATAAATACAGCAGGCGCGTTCGTTAACCCAAACGGCATGACAAGAAACTCGTAGTGGCCATAACGAGTTCTGAAGGCTGTCTTAGAGACGTCCTCATCCCGGACTCTCAGCTGATGGTACCCCGACCTCAAATCTATCTTCGAATAGTAGCACGACCCTTGCAACTGGTCGAATAAGTCGTCGATGCGTGGAAGAGGATAACGGTTCTTCACCGTCACCTTGTTGAGTTCACGGTAGTCGATACACATTCTGAACGTACCGTCTTTCTTTTTCACGAAAAGTACTGGAGCTCCCCAAGGCGAAGAGGTTGGACGAATGAAACCCTTTTCCAAGAGCTCTTGCAGCTGTTTCGACAGTTCTTCCAATTCCGATGGAGCTAGACGATATGGTGCGCGAGCTATGGGTGCTTCTCCAGGAGCGAGCTCGATCTGAAATTCGACCTGACGATGAGGCGGTAATCCAGGTAAGTCTTCAGGAAACACCTGAGGAAAATCACGTACAATCGGAATATCCTCCAATTTCTTTTCCTTCGTCGATGTATCTGAAACAAGAGCCAAAATGGTTGTGTGACCCTTACGTAAGCATTTCTGAGCCTTCAAGAAAGAGATGATGCCGACCACTGCACCCCTCTTGTCACCTTGAACTACGAGAGGTTCCTGACCAGAACGAGGAATGCGAATAATCTTCTCGCTGCATAAGATCTCTGCTTGATGTTGGGACAACCAATCCATCCCAATCACAACGTCGAAACTACCCAAAACTATGGGAATGAGATCGATAGAGAAAGCTTGACCAGCTAGGATAAGATTACAACCCTGAACTACGTGCGTGGCTTCTAGACTTTTACCGTTAGCTAACTCTACTACATGTTTGGTGGGTAAAAGTGTTGGTGCACGTTTTAGCAGTTGACACATTTTCACAGACATATAGCTTGTATCCGCACCCGAATCAAATAAAACAGTAACGTAAATATTGTCGAGGAGAAACTTACCCATGACTACGTTGGGATCGTTCACTGCGTCGCCTCAACCTAGCACAAAAGCGCGTCCCCTAGCCTCGTTGCCATTATTGTTGTTGTTTCCCCCGTTGTTACGCCCATTGCCCTGGTTGTTGTTGTTGTTGCGGTTCTGGTTCTGGTTCAACTGAGGGCAATCGCGTTTGTAATGACCTTCAGCCCCACACTGGAAACATCCCCGGTTTCCACGCTGTGGCTGCTGCTGCTGGTTCTGTGGAGCTGGTTGCTGAGGCTGCTGATTCTGATTCGCAGGCCGTGGACTCCTACAGTCCTTGGCCTCGTGACCCATCTTAAGACACCTTTGACAACGACCCTTGCTACACGGGCCATTGTGATGTCTGTGGCAATTGTGGCACTTAGGTTGACTTCCCTGATATCTCCTCTGTCTGTGACCACCAGAGGATTGCTGACTGGGACTCTGATAGTGGTCAATCTTCTGCTGCTGAGCTTGTGGCTGAACAGTCGCTGAACCCCTGCTGGAATCTCCATCCCATTTTCTTTTGCTTTCGCTAGTAGTAGCAGGAGTAGCTGAAGGTGTGACTGTAGCGGTAGTGCTGACACGCTTAGGCAGTTTATTCTGATCCACTGCCTAGTCGGTGATACGATGAGCGAGACGCTGGATTTCCTGGATGTTGTCGAGGTTAGCCGAAGTAACATGGCTCTGGATTTCTGGTGCCAACCCCTTGAGATACATCTCGATGCGCTTGTATGGAGGGTCCACCATAGTTAGGCACAGTACGGCCAGCTCATTCGACCGTTTAGTATACGCTTCGATCTCTGACCCAACCATTTTCAGATTGTACAGCTCGTCTTCCAACTTGTGAATATCTTCACGCGTGCAATACTCCCTCTTGATAAGTTCCTTAAAGTCGTTCCAGGGTGTGGCGTTAGCAGCTGCCAACCCCAGAATTTGCACCTGCGCGTTCCACCAGGTTAGCGCGATTCCTTCCAAGGTGCCAGTGGCAAACTTGACCTTGCGAGCCTCAGGGCACTCGCACATTTCGAATACTGATTCTAGCTTTTCAAACCAATGGAGGAGTCCCACTGCCCCCTCGGTGCCACTGAAAGAATTTGGACGACAGTCCATGAAGTTCTTGAATGTGCAGACAGGCTGCTGCGCGTGTTGACCTATTGTGTACGAATAGGACGAAGTTAAATACGAGAGTTAATGTAGGATCTAAAGATCCTAGTGTGTGCCTATACTGCAGGATATACTACCTGCTTGAGCAGCTGCAACTGCCGCAGCAACTTGAGCTTGAACGAGAGCCTCTAGCTGGGCTTGTGTCATGTTGATTCGTCCAGACATGATCTTCATTGTAACAAGTAGCATAGGTAAGAATGGTTCGCGAATAGGGCGATGGCAGGAAAGTGTAAGCACGTAGGGATTCTCATGCTATAGTATCATGTGTATCTAAGCGTAATGCGAGCAACGTTCTAAACAGTTCTAACAAACAGGCAATAAACATAAACCTTATTACCTAGGATGTCGAGTCTTGCACGTGGAGCGAAGCGTCGTTGTGGATCGTTGAGAGCACTGTTCTGGTTATAGTCCGGTTTTAATAAAAACGTTTTCCCATATTAAAACCAAGTTCTCTATAACCAATGGCTCTGATACCAATCTGTCACACCCCCAAAATCCACTTGCGGAGTACTACCGCTTGGGAGCGTGACATGACCAGGATCAAGCCACCAATTATATCAAACATAGCATTTAATAATAATCATAGACATAATTGATGTTCAAAACCAAACGTTGTATATGTAGCGGAAGCATTAAATGTAAAACCCAAAACATAAGTATCAATGTGTGAATGTAAAAGTGTTTAATAAGCATTCACGAGTTCTTGTCCACAACGACCCGCTTCTCCTCTGGTGCAAGCTCCAAGTATACCTAAGGTCCTGCAAGGCATGCAGCAAATAATCAACAAACTAGTTGAGCGAGTTCACAGAAAGTAAGTTCATAACATAGTGCATAAGTATAACTAGTGGGGGCTTCCCATACTAGTGTGTACTAAAGGTGGGGGCTTCCCAAACCTTGTGTTTATATTACCGGTGGGGGCTTCCCACGTTTATCCTTACTAATGAGGGCTTCTCATTAGTGGTACTTACTAGACTAACTTCCAACCATGTGTTCTTCTTTACCGAGAACAGGAATACGTACAGGGTCACGTAGGCTTTACGTGACGTGCCCTTCCCCGAGGACAGTGGTACGCGTGGGGGCTACGTAGGCTTTACGCAGCGTGTCCTTCCGACCCGGAAGACAGTAGAAGGTATTGGGTTACGTAGGCTTTACGTAACGTGTCCTCCCGGCCCGGGAGACAAATGGCAAATACTGGGTTACGTAGGCTTTACGTAACGTGTCCTGACTATCCTGAGGACGATGGTCTATAGTCTAGTGAATGCGTAAGTACGAGTAACTCTTTCATTATCAACATATCCAACCCAATTCCCAACCCGGGAATCCCATGCCTTGGCTGTGTGAACTCACCTTGGTTTGCTCGGCAGATACACAAAGAGAAAAGGGTTCTTGAACTAACAGTGGTCAACCACGTCCTAACAGGGTTACCACACGAGTCAGGTTTTGACTAAGGTAATACACGTATGCATCACATAAGTTAACACGTTACTGTCACATATAATTCATGGCAACATTTGATAGTTAAGCAATACATACAATTTGTACGGTAAAAACAAGTAAGCCCAATGCGTTCGGCCCAAACAATTAGACATCACCCGGCTTGTGCGATTCAAATCTGTTTGTGCGACTGGCCTTGGGCTTGCACGGCCCAAACAATTTAACAGCTTAACATGTGCGACAAGCCTAATACTCAGCCCAAAACACTCATTCGGCCCAACAGTTAATGAACATAAAGCTTTGTGCGATCTAGTTCGTGTTGTGCGACAGTTGGATTGTGCGATCAGGGACATGGGCTTTGTGGCCCAACAGTCAACAATAGTTCGGTATAAGTGTATGGCCCAACATCTTGTGCGATCCGCACCAGCTTGTGCGATCCACAGATGTTGTGCGATCAGACAATGATTAAAAGTATTGTGCGTTTGGGACCTTATGCGACTAAATCGGTTGTGCGATTGGCCTGTTTGTACGTGTGGAACCTTGGGCGGTCCAGCCCAACACAACACAGCGTAACAGGCCCAAATAATCAGACCTTGTGCGATCCAGGAACCTTGTACGGGTGGGCTCCCTTGTGCGATCGGTCGGTCTTGTGTGATCAGGTCCACTTGTGCGAGTGGACCTGTTGTACGTGTGATCTTGTGCGGCCGATTAACAACTTTTCGCAAATCAAGCAATCAGTTACATCATTACTATAGTTTCCAAATTACCATTCAATTAACACGTTTTCCATAATCCAACAAGCATATCATCGATCAAACTAGGGTTTCTATAACTAATTCACATAACCCTAATATCATACATATGAACACTATACAACCGATCCAACTAAGCTCAAGCATGATCATGCAGTCGACAACCATTACTCTATCCTTAGAACAATAATATGGAACCCAAATCAGACACACATATGGCCGATTACATTTATACATTCATAATCACAATTACTCAAAACAAGCATAACAATTCATCATCGATCATATTGAGCACACATCATAATACTATCATCCAATAGTTAATCAAACTAACCGAATAGAAAAGGAACGAGGATTGATCCGGCAGGAGAATGATCCGAATCCTGTGCACTTCGATGAAGGGGATGCTTGGCTGCCTTCGGTTAGAGAGAGAGAGAGAGAGAGAGAGAAAGAGTGAAGCTAGGGTTTGTGTGTGTTGATGTGTTGCCACTAGAATGAGAGAACAACCCCTAGGTGGGTGTTTGTTCACGTGAAAGTGGAGAGGGCCGGCCCTTGCTTGGGCTGCCCTTGGGCCGTGTGCGAGTGAAGTAACCCAACATGGGCTTGTGCGATTTGTTGTGTATGTGTGTGTTGTGCGGTCGGGTCATAACCATACATAATACATACGTTACATCATGCACTCAATAACGAAACATTCATTAAAACACACATGTCACATAACATTCAATAAATATTCGCTTAATCAATCAAGTTCATATAGTTGTGTCGTGTTCATAACGTTACACAAAAATAGGTCTAAAGTTCGAGTTGTCACAGATTCAAATTCAAACGAATTGGAGGCTTCTTGTGTGAACTGAGTTCAAGCCGTGCGAAATGGAGATCTCAAGGTTCAACTTGTGCGAATTGGAGGTCTCAAGGTTTAACTCGTGCGAATTGGAGGTCTCAAGGTTCAACTCGTGCGAATTGGATCAATCAATCACGCGAATTGAGTTCATTTTGTACGAAGTGAATGAATTTCATACGAACTGGGGTCATTTCGTGCGAATTGATGTGCTTTCAAGCGAACTGAAGTCCAATTCGTGCGAAATGAGTGTAATTTCACACGAATTGATGCTGATGTCACACGATGGGGATGTTTTTGACAAAATTGATCAATATTTAGGTCGATTTTAGGTCTAATTCTTTCAAGGATTGTTTAAACCTGTGTTTCGCTTGTTATATGTAAAAATCAGGCCATTTTAACCGTAAAAACTCCGTTAATTTTTGAAAAATGTGAAGAAGAATAAGTAGAAGCCAGAAATTTCGATGAAAACAAGCTGAAATGGTAAGAACTCTTCCTCCTGAGCTCTGATACCACTGGTAGGATCGTTTGCACGACCAAACGAGTTGTTCAGAAGAGATCTCGTCCAATATGAAAGGCGGAAACAGACGTATCGGAGTTATTTCAGCTGTATACACACTAGAATCACTTTAACTATCTCTTGTATTGATTTGATGACGATTTTCAACCTGGAGGTACTTCGGCAGAGCTTCGCTACCGGAATAGCAAAAGTTACAAATGAAATGATCAGGGCACATATTTATAGGGAGGCCCAGTTCGCATGGAATGGGCTCATGCAATCTGGCCAGTGTCATTTCGTACGAAATGGCAACACCATTTCGTGTGAAATGGCTATACCCTACATGATTCTCGTTTTTCTCGTTCTACGTGTCCTAGTCTATCATTCTAGATATAAGACGAAGTCGACAGACATATGCACCAACAATATGTGATGCTCTGGGACTTGACTGAAATCGGGTTGCGAGGCAGGTTGGATACATTATATCAGGCCTTGATGCCATCAAATACATCAGCGACCCGATCATGGAGCGATATAACATTTCATCGACCTTCTCTCCGGTGAGATCAGGGTTTATCCCATGATTCGTTGCCAACGGGGTGGACATAGGAGCAGTCCCGGACATCCCAAATTTCTCTAAGACATCGTGAACATACTTTGTCTGATGTATGAAAGTTCCTTCGGGCATTTGGTCAACCTGGAGCCCTAAGAAGAACTTCATCTCACCCATTAAAGACATTGCGAACTTCTGCTTCATCACTTTTTCAAAATCTTTGAAGAGTTCTTCATTTGTTAACCCGAAAATAATGTCATCCACGTAAATCTGGACTATCAGAAGATGACCATCGACTTCTTTCTTGAAAAGAGTGGCGTCTACCTTGCCTCGCATAAAGCTGTTGGCTAGCAAATGTTGAGAGAGCGTCTCGTACCAGGCTTTCAGGGTTTGATGCAAGCCGTACAACGCCTTGTCCAAGAGGTAAACCTTGTCTTTGTGGATTGGGTTGGTGAAGCCCGGTGGTTGTCCGACATATACCTCCTCTTTCACTTTTCCATAGAGAAATGCCGACTTCACATCTAGCTGATATACTTTAAATCCTTTCCATGAAGCAAATGCTAGGAAAATTCTGATAGCTTCAAGACGAGCAACAGGAGCATATACTTCAGTGAAATCTATCCCCTCATGCTGACTGAAACCCTGGACCACGAGTCGAGCTTTGTTCCGAACAATAACCCCTCGGTCGTCTCTTTTACACTTAAACACCCACTTCGTGTTTATTTTCCTGTGACCATCAGGCAAGTCCACCAACTTCCATACACCCAGCTTTTCAAACTGACTCAGCTCCTCTTGCATTGCGTTGACCCATGAATCTTCAGTTAGTGCTTCCTTGTAGGTTCGCGGCTCAATCTGCGAAATGAAACAACTAAGTGAAAATTATGTTTGTAAAGGGGCGACTTTAGTATAAAAGCAAGTAAGGCCATGGTCAATCTGGCTTCTGGTGCAAACGCCTGACTGCAGCTCTCCTATTATCACCTCTTCTGGATGGTATGAAAGAGTTCTCGGCATAACCTCGCCAGGAACATCCACCTCGCCTTCCAATTTAGTAACGTTCTGATCCGCAAATTGTTCAGTGACAGGAATTGTCTGATCTGAAGATTGGATTTTCTCCCCCTCAGACTCTTAATCACCATGGTCAAATGTAGGAATATCAACACATTCTGAATTATCATTGACTGTCGTCTGATTTTCAGGAGTAGGCTCTCGTTCCGAAGTTGTCGGAGTTTGCTGAGCTTCATCATTCTCTTCAGTATGACTTGGACCAGCTTCACCATCATTGGAAGTTTGTCGTTGACGTCTAGAAGATCTTGCTGGAAATCTTCCCTGAGATGCTTCATGCTCTCTTAGAATATCCAAATCATCAAAGAACTCTGGCTCTTCTTCCAACTCGAATGAATCCCATAAGGTATCGTAGTTGAATCGCCATGAGTCTGCGAGCTTCTGTGGAGGCATAGTATATCCTTGACATTCAACATGCTGTGCTTCGATGATCCGCTTCAGACTTGGAACCAAGACTCTTCTGAGTGGACTGGCATATCCCACGAAGATACCTTCAATGCTCTTTGAACCAAATTTGCCATCGGGATCTAGAACAGTGCAGGGAGACCCGCACGGCTCTAAATACTCGAGATTAGGCTTGCGGTTGTTGATCAATTTGAAACATGTCTTGTTATGCTTCTTCACAGTAAGTAACCTGTTGAGTGTATAGCAAGCGGCTGAAACTGCTTCTGCCTAGAAATTTATCGGTAACTTGGAATCAGCAAGCATCGTTCTCACCTTTTCAATTAGCGTTCTATCTTTTCTCTCTGTGACTCCATTTTGTTGCGGAGTATAAGGTGCGCTGAATTCTTGCAGAATACCTCATCTATCACAAAATTCCTCCATTCTGTTATTCTTAAATTCTATACCGTTGTCACTTCTTAGTCTTCTAATGCGAGTTCGGTACAAATTTTCAATCTTCCTGACTAACCTCAGCAAACTCTCAAATGTCTCGTCTTTTGACTTCAGGAATGACACCCATGAGAATCTCGAATAGTCATCAGTTACTACAAGGCAATATAGATCACCTGTAATGCTCTTGACATTCACAAGACCAAAGAGATCCATGTGAAGTCATTCCAATGGCTTCGAGACTGAGTTCATCTTTTTGCACGGGTGGGATTTCTTTCGTTGTTTACCCTTAATACAACTTATACACTCCCCCTAAAGATGGAAACTCTTCAAGTGAACACCTTTTACCAAGTCGTTATGCACCAGGTAGTTCATCTTGCATAGGTGAATGTGGCCCATCTTCCGGTGCCACAATTGCGACTCCTTTTCAGTGGCTCTTGACATGAAGTAGTGAGTTTGACCCGTGGTAGTCGTAGCAAACCTCATATCCAACACGTACAGATCATTAACTCGTGGTGCTCTCATGATAATCCACTCCTCGGGGATGACAAACCCCGGCTTCAAGATCAGACATTCTTTATCAGTGAAATGTGTCGAATACATTCGGTCACAGATTTGAGAAATGCTCAAAAGATTATTCTCTAGCTCGGAGATGTAGTTGACTCTTTCAAACGTGATAATCCCATTTGATAATGTTCCCTCACCAATGATACGTCCTCCTTGATTACCAGCAAAAACAACGTAACCTCCGTTAAACCCTCTAACATCGTAAAGAAGGCTTTTTCTCCCTGTCATGTGCCTTGAAGCTCCACTATCCATAATCCAACGTGAGATAGATCTTGGGAGCTCCTGCACATTTCAAAACATTCAGTTAGATTTTGAAGCGACCCAAGCCTTTTTCGACTCAGGTAGCTTGACGTTAATGCGTGTGGTTTTGGTGTATAATGGTGGGAAATTCTTGTCATTCATCTTAAGACTTTCTTCAGACCCAATCTCAACCTCCTTATACAAAAAGAAATCATTTTTCGGAGGTTGACCAGATGATTGGTCTTTCTTTGGAACGTACTTCTTCCCTGAAGGGGTCGAAGTTTGTTTCTCAAGTTTCTCATAGTAATCCAAAGATACATTCATCTTCTTAGTTGAAGATGATTGTTTTTCAGAATCAGAAACCTTTGGTTTTTGAACATTTGATATCTTTGTCTCAGATTTTGGCTTCCAAGTTTGCTGCAACGAAGCAACCCGTTTGTAAAATTTATCAGTTTTAGTTGCCGACTGTTTTACGGGTTCAGTTTTGACTTTGATGTTTTCATTTTTCAAAACTTTCTTTTCAGCAAACATTGGTGCTTTACCTTTGACATCGTCTTTCTTCTTCGGACTCTCGACAACCACAGACTTAGGCTTCGAGTTGGTGCACTTTCGTGCAATGTGTCCAACTTTGTTGCATTTAAAGCATGTGCAGGTATCAACTTCCTGACTTTTGCCTACGATCTGAGGCTGTGAGGCCTTTTTCTCAAAGAATTCTTCATTTGATTTTGAAAAAGTTTCAGATTCTTGCTCAGAGTGTGAACTTGATCTTTTCACAAACACTTTCTTTTCGACAAATGTTTTGTTTTGAAAGTTCCTTCTTTGATTGTTCTTACCACCCTGATAACCACCCGACCATCTGTTTTGGTTGTTATTGTTAAAACGTGGCAGTACAGCAGGTTTTTTATAGTAAGATTTATCCTTTTCAAAGTTCAATTGCCTTTTGGAACATTTCAAACCCTCAATTTCAGAAACATCGATTTCAACCAATTTGAAAGCTTTTTCCAACTTGTCAGCATTCACATTCTCAAGTGAAAATTCAACATCCGAATACAACTTATCAGAACCAGACATCTTGTACATCACAAGAGTAGGTCCTTCACTTGAGTTGTTTTGGGATTTTGATTTCAGAATGTAATTATTCAAAAAGCACTCTTCATCCTCAGTCGAATCACTGTCAGATTTTAAAATGTTTTCAACCACATTCTTTACGACTTCGGATTGAACACTGTCTTCATCAGGTGATGAAGTGAATGTGACATCGATTGTTTCTGGAAGTTTTACATCATTTGTTTCATCATCATTAACCAACCAAGACTTTTTCTTTGAAAAATACTTTAACACGGGTGGTGGAACTTAATGATATCCCACTCCCATTCCATCTGAGTATACATCTTCGCCATCTTTGTTCTTCCCAATCGATTTTGGAACTATGTGTTGAAGAACAAAGCTCATGGAGCTGTAACTGTTCAGTTTCAGATTGATTCGTTCATTCTCAATCTTAGCTTCCTGAAATTGAAGCTTAAGATTTGCAATCTCATCCAACTGTTGGTTGATTTGCTTTTCTTTTGACTGTAGAACTCTAGATAATTGAAAATTCTCTTTAGAAGTTTTACTGTTTCTCTCATCAGAATCTTTAACAGTTCTTTTTAGCTTCTCAAAATTTTCAAAAATGTTTCTATTTTCATGAATTAACTTTTCATTTTCTTTCCTAAACCGTTCTAAATCAGTTTTATCTTTCTCAATCTTTTCTATTAATTCTTTTATTCTTTCATTTGAAGCTCTCACAAGTTCATCACGACTTAAGATTTGATCTTCAACCATTTTGACTTTTGTAACCAGTTCTTCAGTCTTTTTGGTGGCGAGATATGCATTTGTGATGCAAACTTTGCAGTCTTTCATGCAATTTTTGCAATCACTCTCAATTTTAGCTTTATCAGTCTTACCTGATTCATGGTTTGAATCACTTTTACTGACCTTGCTCTTTGACTCAGATGCAGACTTAGAATCTACCTCTAATTCCTTTGCCATGAGCACTTTATCTGCCATCTTTGTCAGGTTCTCTGCGGTCATATCTTTTGTTGTGTCGATTATCCCATCATCGACTTTCTTTGACCTTAACTCTTCCTCTTCAGCTTTCCTTGCCTGTTCTCTCTCTCTCTCTCTCTCTCTCTCTCTCTCTCTCTCTTCATCCTCTTGCTTTAACTGTTTAATGAGAGTTTCAATTTCGAGTGTTCCTGGTTCAGCAATTATGTTGCCTTTCGGATCCAAATAGCACTCACGGTCTGGATCCCATCTGTTTGCCTTCTTAGCCTCTTTCCAAGCTCGATAGTTTTTGTCCCTCATGGTTTGAGCTACCAGCTTCCGATAGGTGTATTTTTTCTCTTCAGTTCTTGTATCTTTGTATGGTTCAACTTTTGCCATGAACGCATAACCTACAACATCATCCTCAGGTAAAAACTCACTCCAATCGAAGCCCTCATCATCATAAATTACTGCTAAAGCTCTTGATTTCTCCTTAGGAGTTTCTTCAATTTGTTTCATTCTTGGCGGTTCTTCTTTGTTGCAATGATAAACAGCCTTTTTATAATAATCATCATGAAACAGATTAGTTGTTTCATCTGAAGCTGCATTCTTGCATTCCCTCTTGAAGTGCCCTTTTTGTTTGCACTTAAAGTAGGTAACCTTTGACTTATCGAAGCCCAACTTCGTTGAAGGCCCACCAATTGAATTTCTCCTGGTTATCTCCATGAACCTTTGTGCACGTCCAATTACGCTTGCCATGCACCAGCGTATGTCAATTAATTCCATGTCCTCGGGATTGATTTGATCATAATCTTCTTTGGTCAGGTTCGTGTTCCCGATCTTCCCAACGACTAAGCTTTCATAAGATTCCAGGATTGAAGCAAGAAATACCATCTGCTGCTTAGTTGTTTCTTCATTAAAATTTTGTGCATTGTTAAGATTCACAGCTATGTTGCACTGGAAGACATTTTTGGGAATATTCTGCTGCTGCTGATTCCCTGAAGCTGATGAAGAAGATCCTCCATGATAACCACTGCATGGAACAGAACTACTGCTTTGATTCTCTTGATTCTTTGTAATTTCAGCTGAGAATGCAGTTTTTGGTGAAGCAGTTTTAGGTATCATACTACCCCTGTAATACAGATCGACGTTTTGATGATACGAGGTGTTGTTGACTTTATTCATCTTCCTAATTTCAAGTTCGTGACTTTCAAACCTTTTTATCGGCCAATCAACAGTCATGTCAGACATCTTCATTGTGTTTTTCAAAACCAATGCATAATACTGACAATCCTTTTCGTCTGGCAATGACTCCAACAACTTCTCAACTAACTCTTCTTCAGTGTATGTTATCCCATATCTGACAAGCTCTATCTTGAGGTGACAGAAACGCTCAATCATCTTTAGCACCGACTCATTCTTCATGCACGCAAACAAATCGAACTCTTTCTTCAGAAGGCGCTTCTTGTTCTTCACTATCTTAGCCCCTCCAATACATTTCTGCTTCAACTTGCCCCACAAATCTTTTGCATTTTCGTAACTAATTAAAGAAATGATATCATCCCTAACAGATTGATGTAATAATGCTATACATTTCTGTTCAGCAACAAATGTTTCTTGTTCACCCTCATTCAAATTTTCATAATCTTTCCTACCAATATCATAACAGTTCTTAAGACACTTCCAGCTTTGATAAGCAAACGCTTTCAACCAGTCTTCAAATCTGCCTGCCCATCTGTTATAGTCTTCAATAGCCATGAGCTTTGGTGGCTTGTTGTAAGTACCATAAGCGTTATCAATACTTAGCGAATCTGCAATCGCCTTCTTTGGATTTTGATTGGTACTGGTGGTTGTTGTATTTGTTGAAGCGTCTCCAGTGTTATAAGCAAACACGTCGCTGAATGGGTTTAGAAATTCGTCTCCCATTGTGAGAACACCTGAAAAATTTCAAACACTTAGTCAAATTTTCAAACTTTTTACAAATTTCAAACTGATGCACTTGGATCAGATGGTGATCCGATCGAGTGGCACAGTCAAGTAACAAGTGTCAGACAAACAAGTGTCGTATGGCGAATCGATCGGATGGTGATCCAATCAAGTGGTCGTCCGATCGAGTGACACAAGATTATGAAACTTAAACCTTTAACCTTTCACCAATCGGATGGTGATCCGATCGAGTGACAAGATGACGTCAGCTGATGAAACTTAAACAACAATGCTACACCGATCGGATGGTGATCCGATCGAGTGAGAATGATGACGTCAGCAAGCGATATCAAAAACAGTCTATGCCAATCTGATCGGACAGCTGTCCGATCGATTGGATGACGTCAGCAACAACGAACAGTTCGACATGGTTTTTGCTTGATTTGATTCAGTTTATTTGGAATTTTTCTATGAAAATTTGAAGGATTGATCTTTGTTCAATTGCGAATCTAATGATATGATTTTTATACAATTTTATCCGTGAATTCCCGTTCAATTTTGCGTTTTTTTCTAGTTTTTAAGATGTAAAAATGATAAGAACAGCAAGAAAGATGAGAAATTGATCAAATTTCCGGTGAAATTTGACAAAAATCGGCAAAGAATTGCTGAAATGCCGGTGAATTTGCAGTTGTCGTCTTCGATTCAACCTCCTGTGGCTCTGATACCACTTGTTAAGCCGTTTGGATCAGGGTCTGTTCGTGTGGAATGTGGCTGGAATTGATCAGAATCAATGTGCGGAATCCATTGATTATGTCACAAGATCAACAACAACAGATTCAATGTTTAATCTCGTCTGATTTTCTATTAGAATGATTGTGAAAGTACAGTAGCACCGGTAGAATCTCAGACCAGCAGAGGTTCCTTACAAGTTCAGCCAAAAGTTCTAAATGACTAACACATGCTAGTTGTTTATAGGCAACATCAGGGAGGGTTATAGGTGTCACCCGATCGGATGGTGATCCGATCGGATGGTCATCCGATCGATGACATCAGTCAACCATCGGACTTCACTTTTACATTATATCACCGTTCACTGAGTTGTCGTTATATAAACATACATACAATAACATACATATACACAAAAGACATACACGGTACAAAATAAGACTCAATGCTGACGGAAGCTACAGACATATGAACTAACAAGACCAACACCAACAATGTTTGGTCCAAGATCCAAATAAAGCTCATTTAAGTAATTAGAATTGAAATCCAATACCAATAGTCCATTGTCTAATACTTAAATGTCTATTTGAGTAATTGAGTCAAAATTTCAAATACTCATCTTAAACCCGCCATTCGATTCAGAAGTACAAAACCCTAATCAAAACCCCCCATTGGCCATCGTTATTCGATTTCTCCATCGCCACTCGCCAATACGCCAGCTCGCCAGGGTTTTGATTTAATCAATTCATTCAATTTCAGACTTCCGATAGAACACGGGTATGTTTGAATCGGTCGATGATTTAACTTCTTGCTTAGTTAATCTCAATAGAATTAGTTGAGTGTTTTTGTATTCCTTGTTATTTGTTAAATTTTTACTTGTGTTCTGTTAGACGAAACATAAGGGATAGTTGAGTGTTTTTGTATTCCTTGTTATTTGTTAAATTTTTACTTGTGTTCTATTAGACGAAACATAAGGGACGAAAACTGCACTTTATTCTAATAACTAGCACTCGCATCGTCACTTTCCTTGTCTGTTCTGCGACGCTCGATAGCCTCTCGATGCTCGTTCGAAAAATGCTCGGATTGAAATACGCTCGCTCGACTTTGGCTCGGTTGAAAAAACGCACGACTAGGTTCGGATTAGTTTGTAAACGAACCGAACATAAACAAAGATCTGATCGGTTCGATTCGGCTTGTGAACCGCCTTATTTGAAGCCCCTTTTCTACAAATATAAACTTCACATCATTGCCATTAATGTCTTTTTGAATAGGAGTTTTATAATTAACAGTAACTTTAATAATCAATATCTAATTTATTGCTCTGATTCTCAGTTGAAAATTCATATAAAAAAGGTCCCAAGATTGTTATGAAGAATCAAAATCGGATATTTTGATTTTGATTCAAGAATAAAGTAAAATCTTTTATTTAAACAAACCTACATTATATTGAACGCTTTTAAAATGGCACTTTTAAACATTTTCATCATACCTAATCCATCACTAAATAGTACGAATTGCATCTTTTAAAATTACATTTGCATCACAGGATAATATTCAAATTAACTATTTAAATATAGATTACCTAAATTTACAACTGTTTATTTCCATCTAAACAATTCAAATGTTTAACAACTATGTAAAAATTACACGTTTATTTATTTACTTTATCACTTTAAAATACTTCAAATACCTAATTCTAGTAGTGTGTTTTTGAAATTACCAACTCCAAATAAAAAAAATTAATTAACTATGCCTTCTTAAATAATATACACTTCAATGAAAAGCAACCTTTCTTGTTCTGTCAGAAAACGTAATCTAAATTTGTTATTTTAAATTGTTTTAATATTAGAGCATTCACACCCTTCCATCATATCTATCATATAATTACACTAAAAATAATTACATTTTTTCTTTCATTTCAATTAAATAACATGTTTTTATATGTTTATATTACACTTTCTCTCTCATGTAATCATAACCATTTTTTAAATATATTAAATAATTATAGACGATGACAGTGTCCCTTAAATATACAGATTAACAGTAACATATTTTCTTTTCTTTATTTACAACCACATTTTATAACATAAAAACCACCCTGACGTAAATTTGATGAAAGGAATATGAATGCTCTCTAGACATAAGTGTTTTATTATTATTATTATTATTATTATTATTATTATTATTATTATTATTATTATTATTATTATAATAAGAATATAATTATAAAACTAAGATAGGCTTAGCTATAATCATACATTCATACCAAACAAACCTTATAATAACTATTTTTGCCAACAAAAAACTATTTAAAATAGAGGTAGTAATGATAAAAACGAAGTAGAAGATCGTACAGTACAAACAGCCATTGCACACCTAGCTCTTGTCATCTAAAGAAAGCAACCACAAGCCAGTTGGAAACCAAACCTCTTTCTTTCTCTCTCTCACTAGAACAACTTTCTCTCTCTAAAAACCCCACCTCCATAATAACAATAATCAAAATCCAGAATCAATCCATTTTTGCTTTCACGAAACCCTCTCTCATTTCCAAAAATTCCCCTCAAATGCCTACTCACCCAACTCTTCCCTATTAATATTATTATTATTACATTAACAATCTCACTCGCCGGAATTATAACTCCGGCAACCATGTCGTCAGGCTTCCCCGGCGGCCACCCAGATTACCTCCACCTCAACCCCACCGGAAGATCCATCCCCTTGACAAATTTCAACAACAACGTTGTACCCAACGGTTACCGGTCACCACTCGCCGGAATTCTCTCAGATTCCTCTTCAAATATCGGTCTCCGGCGACCGGACTTGATCGGAAAACGATCTCTGGCTGAGTTTCAACACCACCAGCAACTCCAGCAACAAGCTGCGTTTTTCTTGAGAAACGTGAAGCACCGGAGTTACAATAATAATAATAATACGACGGCGTATGCTTCTCCGGTTTCTCCTATTTCTCTTATAGATTTTCCGACATCCCCTGAGATTTCAACGATTTCATCGGTTTCAAATAATACGACGTCGTCGGGTTATAATATTAATATTAATAATATTAGTAATAATATTGTTAATAATAATAATCATACGACGTCGTCTGCGAGTGCGCCTAGGTACGGTGTGCCTGTTATGCAACCTTTTAATCTGGGTAACGGAAGTTTTAACGGCGTGAACAGTCACACTTTACGTAACGGTTATCCGCGCGTTACGTTACCGGTGAAACTAACGCCGGCAAGTAACGAAACGGAAGGTAAGATGATGAAACGGTTACAAGAGTTGGAGAAAGAGCTTTTGTTAGACGATGAAGACGGAGAAAATAACGTCTCCGGTGTTACTAACAGCGAGTGGTCGGAAACCTATCGGAATATTATAACTCCGGCACCGGTGGTTAAACCGGAAAACGTAGTTTCTCCGTCTCCGACGTCGTCGTCCTCTTCATGCGCATCTTCATCGGCGTCACCGGCCACCGGAGTCTCTCCAACACAGCTGTTCTCCGACGCCGCCGGAGCCATCGCAGACGGAAAGACAGACGCCGCTGTTGAAATAATCAACCGGATTAGCCAGGTGTCGAACGCCGTCGGTACTCCGGAGCAACGGTTGAGTTTTTACATGACGTCAGCACTCCGATCACGCCTGAGTATGACGTCATCCGACTCGTCGGAGTTGTACGGAAAAGATCACATTGTATCAACACAGTTGCTCTATGAAAACTCTTTATGTTTTAAGTTGGCTTTTATGGCGGCTAATGCCGCAATTGTTGACCTTGCCATGGCCGAGAAGACCAAAAATAAAAAGATACATATTGTAGATTTTGATATCGGCAAGGGGAATCAGTATATTTACTTACTCCAGGATATTGCGGCGGCTTGTGAAGCCGACACGAGGGTTAATATTTCGATAAGGCTTACTACTTTTGCGGATTATGGTAACGGGGGTCGTGAAAGGTTGATATTTGTTTGTGACGGGTTAAAATCCGTTGCTGATAAGTTGGGGGTGTGTTTTTGTTATGACGTCTGGAATTTGAGTTTATTTGATGTCAATGCGACGTCGTTGAAAGTGGAGAGCGAGGAATCTTTGGTGGTGAATTTGGGGTTTAAGTTGTATAAGTTGCCAGATGAGAGTGTGAGTACGGAGAATGTAAGAGACGAGTTGTTACGGCGCGTGAAAGGGTTGTCACCCGCGTTGGTGACGGTGGTGGAGCGGGAGTTGAATGCGAATACGGCGTCGTTTGAGACGCGGGTGAGTCAAGTGTCGGGGTATTATGGTGCGTTGATGGAGTCGCTTGACTCCGCCATGGGGAGGGATGACTCGGACCGAGTCAAGATCGAGGAGGGACTGAGTCGGAAAATGACGAACTCGGTTGCGTGTGAAGGGAAAAACAGGGTTGAGAGATGTGAGGTTTTTGGGAAATGGAGGGCCCGGATGAATATGGCTGGGTTCGAGTTGAAACCAATGAGTCAACTCAGGGCTGAGTCGTTGCTTTCGAAGGTGAACTCGGTGGGTTTTACGGCGAAGGAGGAAGCGGGTGGGATTAGTTTTGGGTGGATGGGACGGACACTCACCGTCGCATCGGTGTGGCATTAAGAATTTAAGATGATGAAATTGTAATATTATCATTATCATTATCATTTAAATTTAAAGTTTATATAATATGAAATATGATTTAGTGCGACTTTGTACCATCATATTTGAACTAATTTTTAATATTAAATCTATCATATCAGTTTTAACTTTTTCTTCCCATTTTAGATTCGTTCGACTGATTTGGCAATTCCTTTATCATACCTATTAGTTTATTATAATTCTTTTTTAGTTTTAAAATATCTATTAAACGATTTAAATATCTTCCTTTTATGTATATTCCGTTTATTATTTGCTAATTCTTATAAGGCTGTTTGTAGCATAGTGGTAGGAAGGTTTAGGTTTTTTAATGGAGACCTAAGTTTAATTACTATTTGTGTTATTTTAGTGGATTAGTTAATGATTGATAGAGTATAGCCTCGTTACAAAGTTGTCATTATCTATTCTGAGTCCATTCGGGTTTTCTTCACACTGTGTGTTACGCCAGAGAGTGATCAACTATTGTGGTGGCACAACGGCTGTCAAGTGGCAGACGGCGGTATGGTTTCATGCGGGAACACCCAAGCCAAACTTTGAAGCCAGCGTGAGACTAGTTAAGACAACATAGTCCGGGTGTGGGGCAACGAGGCTCTCAAATTCAGGGAATGCGGTAGCCTAATACAAGAAAGTCGTCGTTCTAAAAAAAAAGTTCTTGTTAGGTTGTGGGGTTTGACTCGGGGAAGGGCTTGAGAGAGCTAGCTGGCATCGACGCCAATGGAGAACACTGCCCCCTCTTCGGTTTCGGAGGGTTTGGGAAATTCTCCCCGACTGGATTCTTTCTCTTTTATGTAGATTGGTTTAGTGAAGAGAAGACACCACCCCTTTGATGGGATGGAGAAGAAGGTGGTGTGAGGTAGAGGTTGTGGGCGATAAGTGGGGTTTTCATGTATAATAAACCACACCCCACAGTCTTACGATGGTTGTAGCTGATTTACACCCCTCTTTAATTGTAGGGTTTTAATTGCCTGTAGCATAACTCAACACAAACCCTCCATGCTTCTCCTCATTATGCCCGTTGTGCTACTCACTGCTAAGACCTTAGCGTCGCTCTCAATCGCCCCGTAATAGTGTCTAATGTCATTCCATACTGACGTGTACGTGCAATTTAACCCACTACACTCAATCTTAGTCCACTTTCCTAAGCATGTATAAATGCATATTTAATTTTTTAAAAGTTTATAGTAAGCTTAAACGAGTCCAAATAAGTAAATAATTAAATATGTTGTTAGATTACCTAAAGCGAAAACGATTTTAATCAATTAATTTAACCCAACATTTTATTTATAATTGTTTTTGCCTGATATAGGTCTGGTTTGGTAAGATGCTTTTAAATGTTTTACCTTTTCTAGCATTGTTTGAAAGAAAAATCCATGGTTTTTAGGTTTTAGCTTTCTATAACTTTTAACCACATTTCCAAACAAATACAAATTGTTGTATAGTATATTTATACTTAAAGTTAATAAAAGTACTAGCTAATGCTAAAAGAAAAAAAAAACCCTCACATTTCAACTACAAGCTCCAATAGATATGAAGATACAATGGATCTAACTTATTGAAGCATAATATAAAAAAGAGACTTTACAATCAAATCTATGTATCTATGTACAACAAATTCCTTAGCATTTTTTTTTTCTATATATATAAGGAAGCCTCAAGATGCTAGTCATGGCATCTCACTAAAGTTTTCTTTTGTAGTTTTGCTCAAATGTGGATTTTACATACTAAGGTCAAATGTGTTGGCTATGTGCTTCATTTATGGTTAGAGTCTTGTAATAGTACGAATGCTTCCTAAATCATTACCAATTTGTCAATCTTTTAACAAAAACCCACTTTTGTTATTAGTTATTTGCTAACCACTTTCTAACTTAACTACTTAAGATCAAAGCCAAACATGCAACATTGTTGAAACCCTAAGGAAATATCTAATTCGTATTTCTAACTTAAGATCATAAGCATAATTGCTAGCTTCAGTTATGAGATTTTTAAAACCATAATCATAACCGAACTTCGGTTTCAGTTAATTAGTTATGAAGCTCACATATGGTGTGAGAATGTTTAGCATGATATTTAATTCGTTTAAATTTGTAATTCCATCATATTAGACCCCGATGTCATATTGTCATTACATCTAAAACACACATATTTGCAGGTGTTATGATAACATTCCTAATGTATCGTTTCGGTTCGGTTAATATTCGGTTATAGGACACTCTTAACTGTAACCATAACTGATTTATCAATTGATCTTAAAACCTTTACTATAACCATCTATTAATCTCGATTACCGGCTAATTTGGTTTGGTGACGGTTCGGTTAAACAATTAATATCGGTTAACGGTTAACGTGTGATCACCTCTATTAGTTAATGTGCCGGTGCCACTTGGTTAAGTACAAGAATTTATTTTTTTTGAACGACAACTTTTATAAGTGAAGACTCAAGAACCAGTTGATACGAGCTGGTCAGAGTATAGCTTCAGATGACCCGACAAGAAACCTGCAAGATCACAAGAGACAAGCACACCGTTAGCCTCGTCACAGGGAGGGAGGCCTCTCTGTGACCAAGCTCGGGCGTGAGAATAAGTATCTGTGAGGAGGAAATAAGTCAGGGAGAGAGAGAGAGAAGTTTAGGGAGAGAGAGTAGCGATTACCCATTGCTGGAAGCCTTGGCGGGGTATTTATAGCTTTTGGGTGTGCTGATGTGGCAAGTTAGTTAGAGTCGGACCAGTCGCTATCATGGCAGTTATGGAGGTGGGACCCAGTTAGTTATACCGCACCATCATAATTTCCGGCCCGTTTTATGATGCAAGGTCCGGTCCGATCTTAGTAGGCCGTGGTTCGGCTCTGTTTATGGCGATGATTCGGTCCGGTCAGGGACGTATCCTCATCAAGTCCCCCTAGTTCGTGGTGTTTCTTAGATAACAGCTTCGAACTAAGACGGCGTTATTTTGGCGGTTTAAAGTCTCTGATTTGCTATTTTGTAGAAATATTTTGAATTTTAAATTTCTAGGCGGTGACCCTAGTTGGGTAACCGACAGTCGTTTTTACGTTTTTCACCTGATGTGACGGTTGGTGGGCGTCAGTTGTCATGACGTGTCACCGTTTGATTGGTAGTTCGAAGTCGGTTCCCTTATCCCTATATAAAGGGGGAGTAATAATCCGATTTTACTTTTTACTTTTCCCTTTTTTTCTTTCACTCTTCATCTTCTTCACCCTTCTCATTCCTTCTTCTCTGAGAACAAGTGGTCTGCAAAACAGGTTAGCTTCTTCCTTATATGGCGTCGAAAAACAACCTGTCCGGTTGCTTTAACGTTTTGAATAAAAGCGGTTTAGCTTGGTATGTTGAAAGATATGCAATCCCTGCATCTCTGCACCCTGTTCTTCCCGAAAAGGATACACCTATTTATCCGTTTCCTCCGGGAAAAATAGGGGTTTACACCCGTTTATTCGATTATTGTAACTATCGTTTCCCTCTGACGAAGTTCTTGATCGGAGTTCTTACGTTCCACGAGGTTCACATTTCTCAAATGAACCCCTTCGGCCTTGCCAAGGTGAGTCATTTTGAGCTGGCTTGTCGTGGTTTGGGGTCCGACCCGGACTTGGATGTGTTCCGGGCTTTTTACAAATTGAATCGGTCCGGCAACTGGTACACCTTTGAGGTCAGAGATAAGAATTCCTGCTGCTATACATGGATTACTACTAGCATAAAGGACTGGAAAGAACGATTTTTCTATGTTGATGACCGGTGCGTTCCGGAGTTTATGGTCTGGAGAACCAAGAAGATGAAGCTCCCGTCTTCTCTTCCTGAGGACTTTGAATTTAATAGGGACTTATACACAAACTTGATTAAGGAAGCGGGTCGCATTCAAAGTTATCCAGAACACATTCTTGTTATGGGACGGATCAGCACGATTTGGTCCGAGCTAGCGTGGTATCCTACCCTTAGGTGGAACGGAGAGGGTTAGTCATGTCCTTTTACTTTTGACATGATGCTCGTCGTATCACTTGCATAATTATTTTACTTTTGCTTTTATTTTTTCTTTTGTTATACCGGACTTTGGATATTACTTGCTTACGTTTTTTTTTTTTTTTTTTTTTGCAGTTATGGGTTTGAGGGAAGCTTTAAGATTGAAGTCCTTCGATTCCAAGGAGCTTGAGATTCGGGCCACGAGGACACCGAAAGGTGACCCTCCGTATTTAAACGTGGTGCAGGAGAATCTTTATCAGATCCGAGAACCGGAAGTTCCGAATGATCAAGGAGGTTTAGCCGGTCAGGGGGGTTCAGGCCCAAATCCTTCGGCACAAACAGCAAATGTTGCTCCGGCTCAAATTGTGACGGCGACCAGTAGTGGTAAGGGCAAGGGTAAGGGTACTGGTTCGATTGGATCGAAAGGATCCGGCTCCAAGTTTGTGATTGAAGATGAGGGTGTCCACCTATCTGTGGGAGACGAAGGAGAACGTGTTGAAAATTTGAAGGAGGGTGATGATGATGGTGATGAGGAGGAGGGAAATGAAGATGAGCAGCCTCAGATTAGTTTGAAGAGAAAAAAGGCTCCATCTAAGTCTGGTCCGAAACCTAGACAAAAGAAGACGAAGACAGATTTTAAGACTATTACTCTGGATGACGATGATGATCAAGTTACTGGATTCTCTGCTGCTGGGGGCGTGCTAGAAAACTTAAATGCTCATCTTCATGAGGGTCGTACCCCTAGGGACCATCCAAAAAACATTCCGTCGAGCCCCTTGTCTTTCGGAGGCGGAGTCATCAAGGTTGTTGCTGATGTTCGTACCTCCGATCCTAAGAAGATCGAGCCTTCTCCTTCGGGTAAGTTCACCACGGGGGTTGCTTCTAATGTGTCAAGGCCGAGTCCCAAGCCTGTTGATGGTGGGGACAGTGCCTCTTCGTCCCCTTTATGGTTTAACACTGAAGCTGTTTTCTTATCACGGGAGTTAGGTTTGGGCGGCATTGAGGATATGGATTCAACTCGAGCATTGGAGAAGTATGTCCCGGAGTGGTCGTTGACGAACAAGGACCGGATAGTGGATGCTTTGTCAGCGAAAATGGCGTTATTCCATTTTGGGACTCCGGCCGAACACTCTCATTATCGGAAGATGAGTGGTCCGGAGCTTGGAAATGCCCTTATGGTAAACCAAGCCCGGTCTAACTCGTTGGTGGTAGAGTCATATAAACGTTGGATTGAGTCTGAATCGACTTGTAACAAACTCCGACGCGAGATTGCCAATTTGGAAAAGGAAGATAATGTTCGCTCGAAGACAAAGCAAGAACTTAGCTCCCTTCGGTCTCAAATTGATCGTTTAAAAGAGCAAAACTTGGAAGCTAAGGAAGTTAACAAGTCTTCCCAGGCCTCGGCTGCGGCCGCTTATGAGGCTCGAGATAAAGCCCTTCAAGATTTGGAAACTTCTAAATCAAAATTTGCCGACTTGGAGAAGAAGTTATCTGGTGTAGAGAAAAAACATGCGGCCGAGCTGAAGGAGATGCAGACATCTCATGATCAACTTCTGGCTGATTATCACCGCCTAGTTGATGGTATGTTCACAACCTTCTTATATTATTTTTTTTATTATTATTATTTTTTTTTACTCCCCTTTTTTGACCCATTGAATCGTGTTTCTTTGCAGCTAAGGATGAGGTAGAGAGGGCTCGTGACAGGGAGATCGAGTCACATAAAGCAACGATCGATGAGGCAAAGGGGATGTTGATTCGGTGTGAGCGTGACATGATTGAGTCGTATGCCCAATTGTCAGAGCTTAAACTTACCAAGCAATGGTTCTTAACTGACGGGGTCGCATGGGTTGTCAAACTGGTGCATCAAAGCCCGGAGCTGGAGAAAGTTGTTGCGGATTTGGTGAACAGTGTTAACGCAGTCGGGGCGAACGAAGGCATTAAGCATGGCTTTGAAGCCGCAATGGGACCTGCCCGATCTTTCGAGGAAGTTCCAGGGTATGATGGGGATGCTCAGGACAAATTAGATGCTGCGGTGAAGGCTTTTGAGAATTTCAACATCTCTGTTCTTGGGAAGATTGCTGATCTGGTGGATGAACCCTTGTCCGTCATCAAGCAGCAAAGCGAACTTCCCATAGTGAAAGAAGACTTGGAAGTTTGAAATTTCGATCTTTCTCATCATATAGCTTTTGGCTTTTGTTCGCTATTGTAACCGTACATTTTTAAACATCTATTTTTCCTTTGTCGTATAATTACTACAACTTTTGCTTGAACTACTCGACTGACGTGTTTCGTACGGGATAGGACCTTGCCATTAGTTTATTCATTGCTGGCTACTTGGTTTTTAGTTTGCGTCACCACTTAAACTGTTGGACCATGTGTTTAGTTTATTGATTGTAGTCGCACCGCTTTAGGTACGGACCGTTTTTGCTCAATAGATTTTATTATTTCTTAAACTATTTGAGCCTTCTCGATCGGCGCGAGGCATGGGTCGAGGCCCGTTTGTGCACGTTTTTATAGTTTGTTCGAACTTATAATATGCTATTTTATACTCATAAAAGTACAGATCGCTTTATTCATTAATTTGCGAATTTGTTAGTCCGGGGCAAAACCCTCCCGGTTACAAAGAGAATGGAGAAAATACCGGGGCATTACCCTCCCGGATTACATACGGAAATTGGAAAATAGAAAATCAAAAGACAGCGATCTTTTTTAAGCCGTAATACAGCCGCTCACATGAAGCATTTCTTCAAGTGCACCCCATTCCACGTCCGGGGGACTGGCGTTCGATCAATCTTCTCCAACACATACGAGCCTTTGTCACTAGCCTCTTTGACTCGGTAGGGTCCCTCCCATTTTGGGGCTAGCTTGCCGGGAGCCTCAGCGCGGCTCGCGTCGTTGTTTCGGAGTACGTAATCTCCGACCTTAAACTTGTAGAGCTTAGCCCGAGCGTTGTAGTATTTTTCAATCTTCTTCTTGTATCGGGCCTCTTTGATTGCCGCGATGTTCCGGCGTTCTTCTAACAAGTCGAGGTTGGACCGGAGTTCACGTTCATTTTCTTCCCAATTCTTGTACCTCTGATTTGTGAGTCCGATCTCAGCGGGAATTACTGCTTCGGTGCCGTAGGTGAGACTAAATGGCGTTTCCCCGTTGCTTGTTTTGTGCAATGTCCGGTGCGCCCATAAGACGTTTGGCAACTCGTCCGCCCAGCCTTTTCCCTCATAACCGAGTCTCCTCTTTATCCCGTCAACGATTCGCCGATTGATTTGTTCGACCTGCCCATTGCCCTGAGGGTGGGCTACCGAGGAAAAAACTTGGTTAATTTTCAGATTTTCGCACCAGCGCTTAAATGGGTTTTCTGCAAACTGCTTCGCGTTGTCGCTTATAATGTAGAGCGGAAGACCGAATCGGCATACAATTTGTTCCCAGAAGAAACGTGTCACGTTGTAGCCGGAGATGACTGTAAATGGTCGGGCTTCCACCCATTTGGTGAAATAATCCACCGCGACTAACAGATACTGAGCGCTTCCACTTGACCTTGGAAAAGGTCCGACGATATCAACGCCCCATTTTTGGAAGGGCCATGCAGCGGTTACTGGTATCATTTCGTTTTTAGCTCGAAGGCTGATTGGTGCGTGCCTTTGGCATTCGTCACACTGCTGGAGTTCTTTCACGGCGCTTTCATGCATCCCGGGCCAGTAATACCCCGCGTTTTTTACTTTTGTCACGATCATCTTGGGTCCGGCATGGATACCACAGATGCCGTAGTGTATTTCCCGGATGATATAACTAGCTTGTTCCGGGTCCAGACACTTTAGCAGTGGTCCAAGAAAGGTCTTTCGGTATAAGCCTCCTTCCTGCATCTGATACTGGAGGGAGTTAACTTGGATCTTTCTTGCTTCCGCTTTATCGGTCGGCAGAACGTCATGCACCAGATAATTAATTATTGGCGTCATCCATGTTTGTGGTGGCGCCTCGACCTGCACTACTTGCGGAGCTGCGATTGAAGGTGCAGCTAGAACTTCCACTCTCACTTCTTTGGCTAGGTGACTGAATGATACCGATGCCAGCTTGCTCAACGCATCCGCCTTTTTGTTCTTGCTACGAGGGATATGCTCGACCCTACATGCTTCGAATGATGCCATTGCCTGCTTTACCTGTTCAAGATATTCGATCATGTTTGCTTCCCTTGCCTCATACTCTCCGTTTACCTGATTTGCTACGAGCAGCGAATCTACATGGGCTATAACATTCTTTGCTCCGACTCTCTGTGCTAGGCGTAGGCCAGCTAAGAGGGCTTCATATTCAGCCTCATTGTTTAAACTCTTGAATTCTAGCGGAGTGCATACGTTATGTCCGTTCCGTCTGGATCGGTGAGAATTAGGCCCGCTCCTGATCCTTCGGCACTAGAGGCGCCGTCGGTATACAAGGACCACGGCTTTTCTGGAGCTTTTTCTGCCTCTTCGGTTCCTTTCTCCTTCGGTATTTCGACCAAAAAATCTGCTATTACTTGTCCTTTCAACGGACCTTTAGTTCGGAAGGTGATGTTGAATGCGCCCAATTCAATCGCCCATTTCGCCATTCGACCTGAGACTTCAGGTCGTCGGAGAACGTGTTGGATTCTTTGGTCTGTTCGTACCTCATTTGGATGGGCCTGAAAGTATCGGCGAAGCCTTCTTGAAGCATGGACCAGGGCCAAGGCTAATTTTTCCAAGTTTGAATATCTTGTTTCGTAATCTTTTAACGTTCGGCTTACATAATAAATGGGGATTTGTTTTCCAGTTCGGTGAGCGACTAATACTGCGCTGATGGCTCCGAACGATGCGGCTAAGTATACCGTTAACACCTCATCTTCTTCTGGTATGGTGAGAGTTGGCAAGGTACCCAAACATGTTTTAAGCTCTTCGAAAGCTCGTGCGGCCTCTCCCGTCCATTTGAACTCTGATCTAAAGCTTTTTCTGAGAACATCCATGAATGGGAGCGATCGGTCTGCGGCTTTTGACAAGAACCGATGGAGAGCAGCCAATCGTCCGTTTAAGGACTGAATTTCTTTAACCGACGTCGGAGGCTTCATTGTAAGAACAACGTCAATCTTGTCGGGGTTGGCTCGTAAGCCTTTTGACCCGACCATGACTCCGAGAAACTTGCCTTCTTCTACCCCGAATGTACATTTTTTTGGATTTAGCTTCATGTTGATGCTTCGGAGTCGAGTAAATGTTTCGAGTATGTCTTTCAGCATGGCGACCTCATCGTGACTTTTTATCACGATGTCATCAACGTACACCTCCACGTTTCGTTCGATCTGGTCCTTAAAAGCTTTATTCATCAGACGCTGGTACGTAGCACCGGCGTTTTTCAAACCGAACGGCATCTTGGTAAAACAATGCACTCCTTCATTGGTGACGAAGGCCGTCTTATCCTCATCTTCCCGCTATTTGTATTTGATGATAGCCTTTGTAAGCATCCAAAAAACACTTTAGCCTGAACGTTGCAACGGAGTCAATCTTCTCATCAATCTCCGGTAGGGGAAAACAATCTTTCGGGCACGCATTGTTTAGATCGGTGAAATCGATGCACATTCTCCATGAGTTATCTTTTTTTCGTACCATAACGGGGTTTGATACCCATGTTTGATACCGAACCTCCCGAATGATTCCTGCATCTAGGAGGCTTTTAACATCTTTTGCAATGGCTTTGGCTCGATCCGGCGCCATGTGCCTTTTTCTTTGTGCTATTGGTTTGATTGATTCTTTTACGTTTAGGTGATGTTGTGCCATAGATCTGGGGACTCCCTGCATATCGGAGTGCTTCCACGCAAAGACGTCTATCGAGTTGCTTAACAATTCCCATAAAAGCTTCTTCGTTCGTTTTGGGAGCTGAGCGCCAATAGCTACTTGTTGTTCAGGGAAATCCGGGTTGATTGCCCACAGTTCCGTAGGTACTTCGGACTTTTTAGAGCTTGTTTCTGCCGCATGTCTTACTTCGGCAACAAATGAATTCGATTCTGAACAGATGGTTGCAACACCGGCTTCG
This sequence comes from Helianthus annuus, assembly GCF_002127325.2. Taxonomy (NCBI): domain Eukaryota; kingdom Viridiplantae; phylum Streptophyta; class Magnoliopsida; order Asterales; family Asteraceae; genus Helianthus; species Helianthus annuus. The sequence continues at coordinate 45,974,050 of NC_035445.2, read as the reverse complement.
GTAGGGAACTTAATAGCTCCGTGTATTGTCGAACTAATTGCTCCAAGAGCTCGTAAACCGGGTTGCCCGAGTATTATGTTGTGCGAAGAATGAGTTCGAACAACCAGGAAAGTTAGTGGCACCGTCCTGCTTTTGTTACCGTCTTTGAATGTGGTTGGGAGAGTAATCTGTCCTATCGGACGGACTACTTCTCCCGAGAAGCTTATCAGTGGGGTAGATACTTCGATCAACTTTCCTTTTGTTTGGGGATTCAGCTGTTGGAAACACTGGATATACATGATCTCAAAGGCGCTTCCTCCATCCACGTAAATGCGTCGGACCAAGTGCCCGGCGACAACAGCTGAAATCGTGATCGGTCCATCCCGAGCATCTTCGGGATCGACCGGAGGAAAATACGTCGGCTGGTGCATCCATGCTGCCATATGCTGGTTCGACCGCTTTACTCCTCTTGGTTCGGCTGACCGGATCATATTGATTCCAGGTTCGGTGTTCGGATTGTCAACTGCTGTTGCTGGCTTCTTTCCATCTTTTACTTCTTTTACAAGATGCGAGAGTTTACCGGATCGAACGGCCTTTTCGATTTCTTGCTTTAGAGCCCAACATTCATCAGTTGTATGGCCTTTGTCTCGGTGATATTCACAATATTTCTTGGAGTGCTTATCCGAGGTGGGTCGTTGCTTCGATGGCGTAGGGAAACGAGTAGTTTCCGTGCTGAGGATTTCGCTCGGCGACTTTGTTAATTCGGAGAAACTGTTGAATCGTACGTTTCCTGTCCGAAAACTGCTTCGATCGGACTTTTGATACGGGCCACGGTTTCTGTTCCAGTTATTGTTCCTATCTTTTGGCGGTGATGCGTTCCGTCTCCATGATGTGGTTCGTGCTTTGGAATTCCTGGCAGTTGTTTCGTTCGGTTGGCCGCAAGCACTCTTCCCTCGAACAAAAGCTCGAGCCCTTTCTATGAGTGTCTCCATGGTTTTTGGGAGATCTTCGTGAAGTTTTTCCACCAATTGATTGTTCCGTACCCCGTGACAGAATCCCGATACTCGGAGCTGATCAACCGCCCCGCTTATCTGCATGCTTTCTCGGTTGAAACGGTCTATGAAATCTTCCACAGATTCTCCATCGCGGCGCTTTATATGGTGTACCTCAGTAATATCTTTTTTGCAGCGACGCTGCTGACAAAAGTTTTGCAGGAATATACGTCGGAAATCCTCAAAGTGGTTGATCGACCCTTCTGGCAACCCATCGAACCAAACTCTAGCCGATCCGGTGAGAGTTTGGGCGAACATATGACACCAAGCCGGCATTGGACACTGCTCGACCTTAGCCGCTCCGGCGAACGCGAACATGTGGTCGTCCGGTTCAGACGTACCATCGTAAAATTTCAACGTGGGAGGCATCTTTAGCTTAGCTGGGAGTGGGGCATTGACAATCCGTAACGTAAACTTTGACTGCGAAGTCATAGACGTGGGATGGTATGGCATAAGTAGCTCTTGGTCTTGGGGGTTTAAACCCAGAGATCCCAGAGATCCGGAAACGAAAGGGCCGACGGAGACAGGGTTTCCCCCTGAGTAGGCATTGGTGAACAAGTTTGTTCGGAGACTTTGCAGCATCTCATCTCGCTGTTGTTGCTGCTGTAACTGTCGCAACAGATCAGCGTTCCTCAAAAGGAAAGCGTTGTCGAAGCTCGGTAATGGCGTGGCAACTGGAGCAGTAACAGATAGCGTGGTGACAGAACTTCCTCCCACAGGATTTGCAGCTGGAGGAACCGACGCAGAGCCTATCGAGGCTGCTGAAGCGACAACTGCTGCTGTTGCAATTGTGGAGTTAGCGTTTCCTTCCCATATATCATTGTAAGATGGGAAAGGACTGGTGGAGATTGCTGTTGGTAATTCTGCCATGACTTCGAAAAAACGAGAACGAAGAAGTGAATTATGTGAATTCGAGGGGATGGCGCCACTGAAGACTCAAGAACCAGTTGATACGAGCTGGTCAGAGTATAGCTTCAGATGACCCGGCAAGAAACCTGCAAGATCACAAGTGACAAGCACACCGTTAGCCTCGTCACAGGGAGGGGGGCCTCTCTGTGACCAAGCTCGGGCGTGAGAATAAGTATCTGTGAGGAGGAAATAAGTTAGGGAGAGAGAGAGAGAAGTTTAGGGAGAGAGAGTAGCGATTACCCATTGCTGGAAGCCTTGGCGGGGTATTTATAGCTTTTGGGTGTGCTGATGTGGCAAGTTAGTTAGAGTCGGACCAGTCGCTATCATGGCAGTTATGGAGGTGGGACCCAGTTAGTTATACCGCACCATCATAATGTCCGGCCCGTTTTATGATGCAAGGTCCGGTCCGATCTTAGTAGGCCGTGGTTCGGCTCTGTTTATGGCGATGATTCGGTATGGTTTCATGCGGGAACACCCAAGCCAAACTTTGAAGCCAGCGTGAGACTAGTTAAGACAACATAGTCCGGGTGTGGGGCAACGAGGCTCTCAAATTCAGGGAATGCGGTAGCCTAATACAAGAAAGTCGCCGTTCTAAAAAAAAGTTCTTGTTAGGCTGTGGGGTTTGACTCGGGGAAGGGCTTGAGAGAGCTAGCTGGCATCGACGCCGATGGAGAACACTGCCCCCTCTTCGGTTTCGGAGGGTTTGGGAAATTCTCCCCGACTGGATTCTTTCTCTCTTATGTAGATTGGTTTAGTGAAGAGAAGACACCACCCCTTTGATGGGATGGAGAAGAAGGTGGTGTGAGGTAGAGGTTGTGGGCGATAAGTGGGGTTTTCATGTATAATAAACCACACCCCACAGTCTTACGATGGTTGTAGCTGATTTACACCCCTCTTTAATTATAGGGTTTTAATTGCCTATAGCATAACTCAACACAAACCCTCCATGCTTCTCCTCATTATGCCCGTTGTGCTACTCACTGCTAAGACCTTAGCATCTCTCTCAATCGCCCCGTAATAGTGTCTAATGTCATTCCATACTGAGGTGTACGTGCAATTTAACCCACTACACTCAATCTTAGTCCACTTTCCTAAGCATGTATAAATGCATATTTAATTTTTTAAAAGTTTATAGTAAGCTTAAACGAGTCCAAATAAGTAAATAATTAAATATGTTGTTAGATTACCTAAAGCGAAAACGATTTTAACCAATTAATTTAACCCAACATTTTATTTATAATTGTTTTTGCCTGATATAGGTCTGGTTTGACAAGATGCTTTTAAATGTTTTACCTTTTCTAGCATTGTTTGAAAGAAAAATCCATGGTTTTTAGGTTTTAGCTTTCTATAACTTTTAACTACATTTCCAAACAAATACAAATTGTTGTATAGTATATTTATACTTAAAGTTAATAAAAGTACTAAAAAAACCCTCACATTTCAACTACAAGCTCCAATAGATATGAAGATACAATGGATCTAACTTATTGAAGCATAATATAAAAAAGAGACTTTACAATCAAATCTATGTATCTATGTACAACAAATTCCTTAGCGTTTTTTTTTTTTTTTTTTTTTTTCTATATATATATAAGGAAGCCTCAAGATGCTAGTCATGGCATCTCACTAAAGTTTTCTTTTGTAGTTTTGCTCAAATGTGGATTTTACATACTAAGGTCAAATGTGTTGGCTATGTGCTTCATTTATGGTTAGAGTCTTGTAATAGTACGAATGCTTCCTAAATCATTACCAATTTGTCAATCTTTTAACAAAAACCCACTTTTGTTATTAGTTATTTGCTAACCACTTTCTAACTTAACTACTTAAGATCAAAGCCAAACATGCAACATTGTTGAAACCCTAAGGAAATATCTAATTCGTATTTCTAACTTAAGATCATAAGCATAATTGCTAGCTTCAGTTATGAGATTTTTAAAACCATAATCATAACCGAACTTCGGTTTCAGTTAATTAGTTATGAAGCTCACATATGGTGTGAGAATGTTTAGCATGATATTTAATTCGTTTAAATTTGTAATTCCATCACATTAGACCCCGATGTCATATTGTCATTACATCTAAAACACACATATTTGCAGGTGTTATGATAACATTCCTAATGTATCGTTTCGGTTCGGTTAATATTCGGTTATAGGACACTCTTAACTGTAACCATAACTGATTTATCAATTGATCTTAAAACCTTTACTATAACCATCTATTAATCTCGATTACCGGCTAATTTGGTTTGGTGACGGTTCGGTTAAACAATTAATATCGGTTAACGGTTAACGTGTGCTCACCTCTATTAGTTAATGTGCCGGTGCCACTTGGTTAAGTACAAGAATTTATTTTTTTTGAACGACAACTTTTATAAGAAAAGGCATAACCCTGCTAGCAAGCCGCCAGTAAGAGCGACAAACAATAAACACCAAAAGACACTTGTATATCAAAAGACTTCTAACTAGACCAATTCAAATGAATTTTTTTTTATCAATTCTTAGTCAAAAGAAAATTGTACGACTTGATCTCTCCACATATGTTATCAACCTTGAGCGGCACATTCTTGAAAAGTAAGTTGTTCCGAACTTTCTAAAGATACCAACACGCCACCATAATAATCGGTTGATAAATCCTCTTTTTAAGGATCAAACCTTGCACAAAATTGTGTATGCCAAAAAAATCTTGTATCGAGAAGGCAAAGATTGGTTGGATGCCACACCACTACCTGGTTCCAACTTACTTAAACCACAAACTATTGGAAAGCTAACTTAGAATTATCATGTAACTAACCGCCGCACGCTAGGTAATTTAAAAAGAATTACTTTCAATATATTGACCGATACCAACATTTATGATGCCTCTTCACTAGAAGTTATAGCGACCCTAATACCATATAGGAAGAATGTTTGAAAGCCTAGCATTTCATGTATGTTATAGAAATTGAAGTTCATTAAACTCCTTTAAACATGGATATTAGATACATTTTTTAATGGTAACGTTTACATACTCTTAGATTACACCAAATAAATCCTAATTTACTCCTTGCTGGGGATTGAATTAGATACATGATACAGAGTAAATGCCTGTATCAAAATGTAATAAAGGTTGTTGAAGAATCGATCGGGTTATATGAACTAGCTTTGCCTTCAAAGGTTTCACTTATTTAGAACTTGGTTAGATTGTTCCTACTTTTTAAACATTTTTTATGATTTATCAGAGGATGATGTTGTATGTTTGTTTACACTTATAAAGCTAGTTCCATTTATTGTGTGAAATGTTTTATGTTTGAGCAAGTTGCATACCAAACCTTCAATCATTTAATTTTATGATCTATAATATAAATGTCAAGTTCATAAGGAATAGTTATAGTCAAGATTACTTATGACATTATCAACTTGGACATGTGAACGATCAATGCATTTCTATGCTTCATAAGGAGGGATTATTAAAATTCGGTGACCACTACATTCATGCTATAATTAATGCCAAAAATCAGCAGAAAAAAAAAAAGAATACCATATTAAGGCCCATAAATCAATTTATTTAAGCATAACTGAGCGAATTAAATTGGTTTTCATTTGGTAGTTTTACACTATTACATGCCAGTAAAACGTAAAATTTAATAATCGTTATATTTATATTTACGCATAACTGATCGAATTAAATTGGTACGTAAAGTTTAATAATCGTTATATTTAAGTCAAAGTGAAAAAAAAAAAAAAAAAAAAAAAAAAAACTCATTAAAGAGCAACCAGGATTTTTATATGTTTTATTTGTGTCACCTAATTTTATTTTTTATTAAAACATTTATAAGAGAATTAAATGGAACTAGAAAAAAATTATTATTATTAAATAACTATAAAGAGTAACCTACCAAAATGGTACCTGAGGTTTGGTTACTTTTTTCACTTTAGTCCAAAACACAAATCTTTTGAACCTGGATCCCCTGGTTTCAATTTTATTGTTATTTTCATTTTGTTATAATAAAAACGTTAAATGACAACTATCTCCTTCATTAAAAGAGAGGAAAAAGACCAAAAAACTGGATATGAAAATGGTAATAGAATTGAAACCACATGACCAAATTTAAAAGTTTTAAGTTTTAGACTAAAGTGGTCAAACATAAGGGGCCATTTTGGGTTTCCTTATTAATTAGTGTATGAACATTATTTCTAGTGAAGATGAATATGATGATAGTTCCACTTGTGGTACGATAATACTCTAGTGCTTGACGATTGAGATCTACGTCTATTATATCTTTGTACCTCATATATTGTGATCGTTTTCCTCTTTTTGAAGTCCATGATCAAAGATCAAATATATCTACTTTGTTGTTAATTATTGATCTTAATATTGATTATTAATTGATTCTGGATAACATGATGATTGTATTTAGAAAAAATAATTATTTAAGATATACTAATTTAAGATTTGATTACTTAAGATTTAATTATTTAAGATATGATTATTGGAATTGAAAATGTATATTTTATTTCCGAGATAATGTTGCTTAAATTGTGGTATGTGTTTTACATTATAGGGTCATTTTTGTCATTGCTGGTTAATTTTACTTTATTCGACCCACTACATTAATGTTGGTTCATTGACATTTGATTTTATTCAATAAGTGTAGTTGCAAGGAGAAAAAAAAAAGCCAAAAACACTTTTAATAATCGAAATATTAAAAAGTAAAACTAGTAATTTTCTTTTCATATCTGTTAAACTTGCATAGATGTGAGATACGGCATAAGATTTTAATTTATCTTTAATAAATCAAATATGTATAACAATACAAGTGGGTGCGTGTACGATGCAACGAGAAACAAAACATATAGACGCTGGTAAAATGTTTGAAAAATTAACTAGTGAAATATTATATAGATTTGAAGGTATAGTAAACTGTAAACTTAAGACATATATTTTTTGTTGGGAGTTAATATTCACACATTCCTCCCCTCTATCTCTCTTTATACATACATAGATATATATAGAGTGAAATATAGTAAAAGAGAATGTGAAAATAAGATTTGGGGGTGTGAAAATAGTAGAAGTCTTTTTGTTTTTATATGGTAATATCATATTTATATTAAGAATAAAAAATATCATTATTATGGTGTTATTGTTTTCTAAAAAAAAACTAATAAAACATAAAAAAATTATAAAGTTCTAAAAAAGATAAGAAATATGCATGTTATTTGCATTTACCGATATAAAATCAACGATGATTGCAATTCTCTTTATACACATTGAGCCTTAAAAACGACAAATTAACCCTGTAAACTCTTAAAAATTAATATATAAAATAATCTCATTCTTCTCAAATGTATAATATATTATAGATGGATAGAGATTATGAGAAAACTTTATTTAATCGTTGCTAATCCTAAACTTTAAACTCTAAGAAATAAACCCTAAACCTCAAAAAAAAAAAAAATCTAAACACTAAACCCTAAAAACTAAACCTTAAAAGCTAAATCCTAAAGTTTATCGGCTAAAAGTTAAAACTAAATATTAAAGCTAAACCCTAATATCTAAAAATTAAACCCTAAACTCTACAAACTAAACCCCCAAAAAAATTCAACACAACTATCTATAATTTGATAAAATTTTCTTAAGAAGAAATTTTTTTCCTCATGATCAATCCTAATACACTACTACAGATAACGATATTTCTACACATAAATACACACTTACTTTAAACTTTAATAAATACTTAAAATAATATAATTAAAGAACTTTTTATATTATATGGCCGAAAAGTATTTCCATCATTATAAGTATTAATAAATTAAATATATTTAAAATAGAGGAGTACAGCTTTAGTTATATAATCTGCTATACCCACAAACAAATTAAACGAATAAATGTGGTGAATGACTTTGTCCCATGCATGGTTTAAAGTGTCTATGGAACGTTTCCACTTTCTCTCAAGACTTTACCTTATATACGAAATTGTGTAATAATATATTGTTGAATTTTACAGTTCTTTTTCTTTGTTAAATATTATCAAATGGGTGTATCTATTGGCACACCCATTTGTCTATCTACAAACCTTAAAAGATGTTTTTTGTCCTTATATGCACACCCTGCAGTGTCGAACTGTGGCCAAAACGCGACGTTTTGGTCCGATTAACCAGACAAAGACTGACGGGTTTCTGACGGGTCTGTTGACCGGACCAAAACGCCGAGCTTTGGCCGCGTTTTGGTCCTGTCAACCAAACAAAAGACTGACACCCGGTCTGATTGACAGGACCAAAATGCGGCCAAAGCTCGGCGTTTTGGTCCGGTCAACAGACCCGTCAGTCTTTGTCTGGTTAAACGGACCAAAATGCCGCGTTTTGGCCACGGTTCGACACTGTAGGGTGTGCACATAAGGACACAAAACACATTTTTGGGGTGACTATCTACACACCAAGTGTGTAGATAGTTTGGGCCTATCAAATTTTGTTACGTCACGTAAAAGCATCAGCAATGCAGATTATCAAAAACTTTTACAAACTTATAAGGGTATAAGGAGTGGTTAAACACTTTCAATAGGTAAACTTTTAAATCGACCAATCAAACAGTGTCACATCATTTTACCTATTATGTTTACCTATTGCTCAAAAACGTCGGCGGTGGTTAGACACTTTGGAATATGTAAACTATTTAAAAAAAAAAAATGTGTGATTGGTTGAGAAGGCATGGACTCCACCCCCCCCCCCTCTCCTCTTCACCGAGTTGGTGATCCTCCACTGAATTTCACCCCATTTCGGTAAACATTGAAGCAGCAAAAGGTTGACGGTGGTCACCGATCAGTGCCAACCCACCTTTGCTGCTCTACACCGTACCCTCTAAGGTAACTAATCACATTAACAACACATTAATTCTTGAGTTAATTGCCAAAATCATCCCTGAGGTTTGGGTACGTTTGCCATTTTCGTCCAAAATGACACTTTTGTACCAAATTGCCCCCAATGTTTGTAACTTTTTGCCATTTTCATCCAAACCACTAACTTATTTTTTTTCTGTTAAGTTGAGAATATTTGGATGAAACTGGCAAATATAAAACCACAGGGACGATTTTGGCAATTTACTCAAAACCTTTTTAATTTCTTTTATTTAATTATTTTTGTTACATATATAATAAAAAAGAATATACCTGGAATTTTTAGAAAAAAAAAATTAATAGTTCTGTCACATAATTTTTATAAATTTTCATCTAAATCACTAACTCAGTTTATTTTTTCTAGTTAAGATGAAGGATGTTTTAAATTTTATAAATTAAGACAAAAATTAATTTACAACTTCTTTATATAAATCAATTTTATAAAGAGAAAACGTTATCGGTGTGCAACACATAACAATCGATTACAACTTTTAGTATTTATCAGTTGTAGAGATAGAAAAAAAATTGTAAAACGTTACATATTTTTTAAATATGTTGAGCACCTAGGAAATATGTTGGTAGAAATAAAATATTTATTTAATTAAGATTATGAGGGTAACTAACTTATACTTATTCTGCGTGGCTTGAGTAAAGAAACTTTTGGTTCATTGCATTATAATTACAATTTGGTGGGTAATTTTAAGTTTTGGTAACGATACATTGTTTGATGGGGGTGGGGGGGGGTAGAAATAGAATATTTATTTAATTAAGATTATGAGGGTAACTAACTAATACTTATTCTGAGTGGCTTGAGTAAAGAAACTTTTTGTTCATTGCATTATAATTACAATTTGGTGGGTAATTTTAAGTTTTGGTAACGATACGTTGTTTGATAGGGGGGGCACTGGCTTCTGTTTTTCCTTAGGAGCGAATTTAAAAGAGTAGAAGATGAATTACAAACTTGGTACATATTATAAGATTTTTTTATTTAACCATTTTCAATTAATAAGGTCACCAGCATTTTAATTTTATAAAATTTAGAGGTTTAAGTAGATTTTATTTTTATAAAACTGATCTATATAAAAAATTAGAAATTAATTTCTGTCTTAGTTTATAAACATCCTTCGCCTTAATAGAAAAATTAACTTAGTTAGTGGTTTGATGAAAATTTATTAAAATTATGTGACAAAGCTATTATTTTTTTTTCATATAAAAATTGCATGTATATTCTTTTTTATTATATATGTAACAAAATTAATTAAATAAAAGAAATTTAATAGAGTTTGAGTAAATTGCCAAAATCGTCCCTGTGGATTATATTTGTCAGTTTCATCAAAATATCCTCAACTTAACAAAAAAAATAAACTTAGTGGTTTGGATGAAAATGGCAAAAAGTTACAAACGTTGGGGCAATTTGGTACAAAAGTGTCATTTTGAACGAAAATGACAAACGTGCCCAAACCTTAGGGACATTTTTGACAATTAACTCTTAATTCTTTTTGAAAATTATATTTTCTCAGTAGTATATCATCGTTAACAAACGTTATTCCATTCAAACATCACCACAAGTTTACAAATATTTCCAGAACCAGATTATATATTATAAAAACTATTATATTTTAGTATCGTAAAATAAAAAGTTCATTAATGTTTAAATATCACATAATTAAAAATAAAACAACTTTTATACTATAATAAGTTTTCAAATTTTATATAATTTAATGAATATTTAGAAATTGTGCAAAATGTAAAGACCTTTTTAAAAATTTTAATTTAACGTCTTTTATCTAGCTTTACTTATTATTTTTGCTGGGATTTTAAGTCCTAAACACTTAACAATCGAATATCACGACACCGAACAAGTAGCGGAAGTACAAGAACGATGTAGAAGATTGAAACAAACTTGTATTGATTCACAAATGGAGCATACAATCCTTGAGATCGTCTGGTACTCTTAGTCGCACAAAGCACACAATTAGAACAAGAATCAACAACCTAAACATGATAAGGAACACCCTATTTATAGATACATAGGATGCCCTAATACATTGGGCCAAGCCCTCACCCATTCGACTACATACCCACCAATTAAGCCCACCATTCTAATTAAACCCAAACAAAACAAGTAACCCAAGACAAACGTAAACCTAAACCAATTTATGCCCTTACAATATCCCCTAGGTTTATGTTGTCTTGGCAGCTCCATCTTTACTTGTGCTTCCTTGTTTGCTTCTTTTGTTTCTTCTGCAAATCAGGCAACCTTCTTCCAACATATGGACCGAATAGTTGAGTCTTGTTAGTGCATGCATCTGTCGACTTCGTCTTGTATCGAGTCTTGTACTAGATAGGATAGATCAGGGCACGTTGTACGAGAATATAGGAAGGTTTAGGGTGATTTAAGTTGATTCCGCTTGAAATGGTATATGTTCATTTCAAGCGAAATCATTAGATTTGATTCCGCTTGAGTGTATCGTGGAGATTCCGCTTGAAGTGAAGATTCCGCTTGAGCATGTTCAAGCGGAATCAGAGGGCCTATAAATAGTTGCTTTGAGCGAAATCATAAAACAGTTGTTCCGAGGTCTTGTATTGGATACCGAAGTGCTGTCGGTTTATCCTGTGGATGTATTAGTTGTTAAATCAATCAGAAAGAATATTAAAGTGATATTCAAGCTGTGTCTACCTTTGTTTCTTAGTTTCCGCCTCTGAAATGATATTCAATCAGTGTTTAAGGTGATATTCAAGCTCTGATACCACTTGTAGGATCGTGAATTTGACCCGAACGAGTCGTTCAGAGGAGTTTTACTTTGTTTCAGAGGCGGAAACTAAGAAACAAAGGTAGACACAGCTTGAATATCACTTTAAACACTGATTTGATCGATATAACACTGATTACAATATAACCTCACACCGGCAGCACCTCGGTATGGAATTCAGAAACTGTTACAAATGATTCCACTTCTAACCTATTTATACACTTCTGATTCCGCTTGAATGACTTCAAGCGGAATATGTTCCAAGCGAAATCACACACAAAACTCTCAAGCGAAATATCAACATTCTGATTTCGCTTGAAAGTGCACTTTCCACTTTCAAGCGGAATCACATCAAACAACTATCTCGACCTATTTTCTCGTACAACGTGCCCTGATTTAACCTATCTAGACTAAGACTCGATACAAGACAAAGTTGATAGATGCATGCACTAACAGACTCCCCCTCAGATGTTGACGAGTCTTACGGTGTCGAGTCTTTGCAACTTCAGTCTTGACCAGTCTCTGGGCTTCACTCTTTCAATCAGCATCAACAGACTCCCCCTAACGATGTGCTGGCATTCCTTAAGTTCATCAGCATCATCAGTTTCAGGATCGTAATCTGACTTTCACAAGTTCAAAATCGTTTCCTGGCTCAACCTTTGTCCATCGAGTCTTCAGGTATCGGAACCTGGCTCTTTAAACACAAGCTTCTCAGGATCGATCAACCTGGCTTTTCATGTCCAAACACTCTTTGATGCTGTTCCAAGATCGTAACCTGGCTCTTGTCCTGCTTAGGTTATCTGCACAATCTCTACCTCAAAGTAAATTTCATGACAATTTAATATCAAAATATATGCACAAACTCAAACTCTCCCTCAAATCAACCAGAATTTTGATGAACCACTTGAAAAATTGATCAAAACACATTTGATTTCAAAACACATACTCCCTCTCACAAACAGTCATCATGTTTAGCATTTGGAATTTTGAAAATCAGCTTTTCAACACCCGTTGTCAAAAATCTTTTTGGATTTTTCAAAAGTTTATGCTAAAACACATTGAAAATCTTTTTGGATTTTTGAGTATAACTTGAAATGAAATGCAGTAAAGAAATATTTACACACAATATTTTTGTGAGTTTGTGTAAGAGGATCATATCAGTTTCTGAGACAAATCACTAACACCGTTAAGCTTGATTTCATTTTAAGTTTTAAACAATTCACCTAGATTGTCAGTATATTGGTCCACTTAAATTTTCACACAAAGTTCAACTGTATCGAGATACGATGTTAATGTCTTAAAAACTTAAACTTAATCGCGTGTCCCACTACTTGAATATACTCCCGTATCCAGATCCCAATATTCAGTCTTACAGGTGAGTATACCATAGATGATATCTGCAAAGGGGTTAGATGCGAAACCGTGAGAGCTCAGGTCAGAACTTCCGTTCAGCAGAGAGATGACAGTTCGACTTTTGGTGTGTCCCCTTTAGAGGATCTTTTCTTCAACAGCAATGATTATCAATTTTATTGTTTCATCATTTTGCTGAGGGCGAGCTTATATTTCAAAGCATTTGCAGAAAGTATTATACGGGGACTAGGTCAGAATTTCCATTCAGCAGAAGTCCCGGGATAATACCCCAGATATCACTGAGTATAAAAACCTAGTATCTCAGAAAGAGGGACCTTTCAAACAAGATTTCAGGGGTTACCCATATATCCAAGAAGTTGTTACCCACGAATTAAGCAAGTTTGAATTTTAGGTTTATATCTCGTCACAATCTACTAAATGTGTAAAAACCTACTGGCATAACTGCAGTGAGATTATTTATCACATTTTGTCTTTCATTTCTTTAGCATGTTGTGACAGTCCACTGATGTACTATCATTTCCTCTTTTATACACCAAAACTCATTTTTCATTTTATCATGTTTTTGGCTTTTTCAATTTTTCTAATGTTTTTGGATTTTCTGAAATTTTTACTCCCCCTAAAATGCAAACACATTTTAAAGAAAGTTTGAAAAACAAACTAAGCTCTTGACCCACTTAAAAATTTTGAAAACAAACTATACAAGTAAAATGACAACTGATATCGAATTGCTTCAATTCGCCATTCACTAGGCATAAACAATCAGAACTCCCTCTTTCAACAAACTATTTTCTCATTAAGATTTCAAAACACTTAAGTTTGTTTTAATCAAAATGATTTTCCGGAAAATAAGTTTGTTTTTACCACTTGTAGGGACTGGTTCATCATTTTGTTCATTTTTAACCACTTGTAGTAAATCAAGTACAATTTAATGTCCCTGATTTACCACTTGCACGAATGCACCATCAAACTTCTGTACCACTTGTAGAATAAAGTCACTTTTCAGACCATATGTAGGAATAACACATCTACACTCAAACATTTTACCAATCAAGATGCCGATTCCTGCTTCACACTTACCAACCTGGAAGCTCCGGCAAAGTCCTTCACCTGTAAAAATTTATCAACATTAAAATCCATTCACTAATTCAATTATCAAGAAAGATGCCGATTCCTGATCCACGATTACAAACTTGGGATCTACGGCATAGTCCAGATTTTTCAAGGGAAAAGAATTTCCACCCAAGTCTTACCAACCTTGGGTGTTTTTAACTCTTGCTCAGTAGGGTTATAGGTTGCTTTCTTTGTCGCATAAAAATCTTTAACCCCTTTTACTTTCCCATCAATCATTTTCCCAAAAATTTTCTTAACATTCCCATTGAATACTTTCTCAATATCAAATTCCTTCTGATCAGAAAAGAATTGATTTGAGATCTCAACCTTACCAACTTTTTGCTTGATATTTTCAAACTTCAAAGATGGAATTTCAACATCATCTTTTGAAGGCACAGATTTTACTTTTTTAACCTCAACTTGTGGCTCCACTGATTTTGTGGAATCAGATTCATCGCCGACCTTCTCATCACCTTTCTTGACCACCCACATTTGGTTGTCTTTGGCTTTCTTTTTGTAAAAATTTTTCTTTGAACTCTCACCAACTTCATAAGTCGAGTTTTCAAAAGTTTTGACCTCTTCAGTTGGTAGTTCAACATCGACAACTTTTTCTTTCAGTTTTTCAGATACTCCCTGTTTTGGTTTTGCCATTTGAGAACAAACTGATGCAATGTGACTAGCTTCATTGCATTTAAAACAGGTTCGAGTATCCTTTCTGTGAAAGACTCCAGTTCCTTTTCTCTTCATCTCAGCAAGAAACTCCTGGTTTGATTGTCTCCAGAAAGGTTTCTTCTGTTCATCCTCTGCACTTCCACCTGAAACAAATTTTGTGTTTGTTTTAGAAATTTTATCATTTTTATAATTTTCAGGTGGTGTAAAACCCAATCCTTTCTTTTTATAGCTACCATTATGGTTTGGTTTCTTTTGAAAACTAGAACCAGAATTGTAACCCTTTTTCTTGTTTAACCGTTGTTGAACTCTTGAAGTGTATTTTTTAGGTTTTCCAGTAGGATTTAAATCTTTTATTTCAGAAATATTAATTTCTGTCATTTTGAAAACCTTTTTGATCATGTCAATACGAACACTTCTTATTGGAAACTCTTTGTCAGAATATAACTTGTCAGAATCATTCAAGGTATATGCTACTTCGAATGTTTTATCATTCAAGTTTGATTTTGATAACAAAAATTCTTTACTGTAAGTCCTTTTATCCATCGGTTTTGAAATGTTGACTGACGAACTTGACCCCCCAGACTCAGACTTTGACTCAGACTCCTCATCAGTATCCAACACCTGATCGACCACCTTTTTGATTAACTCGGACTCATGATCAGTGTCAGACGAGGTGAACGTGACGTCAATGTTTTCTGGTAATTCATCAGTTGTTTTGGATTTTAGTTTTATATATACTGCCTTTTGGACTTGCTCCTCATTTGGCTTTCTGGGAGAATAACCTTCCCAGTTCGGAGACGGACACTTGTTATAGCTAACAGTCGGTTTCTTACCAGTATCTTTCTTCTTTGGCTTGTCGTCTTTGAATGCTTCAAAACCTGCAACAGTCGGATAAATTCGATCAATAAGATAATCAGAACTAAAATAACTTTGTAATAAACGTCTGATCCTCTCATTCTCAATTTTCTCCTTTTCCAACTCTTGCTTCAGCTCAGCATTTTCTTCAATGTAATGATTAATTTCTTTTTGTTTTTTCATCATTGTAGCATTCATCATTGCCAAAGCGTCTTCTCTCTCGGAGTTTGTCTTTTGAAGACCAGTTACTGTTCAGTTCAAAATGTCATAAGACTCCTTCACATAGTTGAGATTGAACAGTAATTGTTCCTTCATTTTCACAAGCTCAGCCAACTTCTCATCTTTTGCTGCACATTCCTTGCATGGTTCTAAACACTTTGTGCAAGGTTTGATGACTTCTACAATCTTTTCTACTTCGATGATTTTCTCCACTTCTACAACTTTTTCATTTTCTTCAACTACTCTTTTGATTGTTTACACTTCTTTAGCAAATTGAACTTTATTATTAAAATCAGAATCTTCTTCTTGATCCATACTTTCACATTTCCTTTTTGTTTCAACAATCTCCTCAACAACACTTTTAACTTCTTCATTTTGAACAGTCTCATCTTCTTGAGCAACACTTTCAGACTTCTCCTGCTTTTGCTCTTTTGCTGCTCTTCTCTCCTTCAGCTTCTCCATGCGATCTGCAAAATAAAAATGAAAACTCTCAGCAGAGAGATGAGATTTTGCAACATTAATATGTCTTTCTTCTTCATCGTCACTGCTGTCATCAGTCGGAGATTGATCAAACTCTACTGATTTGTCAGAACAGTCATCCGAAGAACCAGAATCAGATGGTGTTTGATCAAAGACAGCTTCTCTTTCTGAACTTTCATCTGAACTCTGTGAACTTTCTTCTAATGAAACAGACTTTTCATCTTCATTCTTCACACTTTCACCGATAGATTTCATCCACTCGGTAAACATATCTGGTTCTTTCACAATCTTGGCAATGAAAGATTTGAAATCTCCCTTTTCATCCGTAAACATATCCCAGCTAAAGCCTTCAAGTAGTCTTTCATCATCTTGATCGATTAAACATGCTTTGCTGACAGATGAAATGTATTTGTTCCAATCAAAATTTTCTTGGTTCACCAAACATGCTCTCTTTGAATCCTCAATAACTTTTCTACCATCAGCCACTTGTGGTTCTTGTTGTTGTTGCTGACCAACTTGTTGATAGATGGCTTTTCAGTAGTAGTCATCTTTTCCGAATGGATTCTTTGCTTCACTTGCTTCTCTGTTCTTGCATTCCCTCTTGAAATGACCTTTCTCCCTGCATTTAAAACAAGTAACTTTAGATTTATCGAAACCTAAAGTAGAAACATGTGCATCAAGAAAGTCATTTCTTCCAGTAATCAGTTTGAATTTTTCAGCTCTTCTAAGGACACTAGCTAGACACCATTTGATGTCCATGAGCTCTATTTCTTCAGCATCTATTTGATCGTAATCCTCCTTTGTGAGCATAGGATTCCCAATCCGTCCAGCAACCAAGCCTTCATAGGATAGTAGCACGGAACCAAGTAACGCCAGGTGATCTTTAGCAACCTCTTCAGAAAAGCTTTGACCATCTGGAAGATTCAATGCAATGTTGCATTGTATTACACAACCATTTCCACTTTGAGAACTGAAACTTTCAGATGAACTCTTGGGATTAACACTCGGATATGAAGGGAATCCACTGCTTTTGTTTGAACTTTGATCAACTTTTTCAGCTGAATCTCCTGCACTAAACGCAGTTTGGATTTTCGGGCTTCTTTCAATTTCTGGAACACTGCCCTCATAGTACATTTTCACATCTTGTTGACCACTTGGATTGTTCATCCTCGCAATCTTTTGCTGTTCCAGATCTTGACTTTCAATCTTCTCGATAAACTGAGAAATTGTCAACCCATCATATACCCCAGTGTTCTTCAGAATCATCAAGTAAGTACCCCACTCTTTTTGTGGTAAAGCATCAGCTAACTTGTCGACCCATTCTTCACGATCTTTGGTTATGCTCAACATCGACATGGATCGCACTAAGTGGTAGTATCTTTCGATAAGCTTCTTTGTATCTTCTCCGGGCAAACTAGTGAATAGATCAAATTCTTTCTTAAGCAGTGCCTTTTTACTCTTGATCATATTCTCACTACCCTCAAACTTGACTTTAAGAGCATCCCAGATTGATTTTGAAGTTTTGTCATGTTGGAGTAATACAAAGATGTCTTCTTTGATAGCTTGCTGAAGTAAACTAATCATCATCTTTTCAACTCTGTACATTTCTCGTTCTTGATCATTAAACTCTGAGATTTGTTTTTCAGTTTGCAATTCAGTACGAGGTAGAACATATCTCTACAAAATACACTCCCACGATCTAAGATGGTTGGCTTGAACCCAGTTCTCGAACCGATTTTTCCATCCGTAGTACTCCTCAATGCTCATTAGCTTCGGGGGTTTTTGTGTTGTTCCAGTTTCATTTTCCAAATTCATGTTTTGAGCAATCGAAGCCGGAGTAATTGAAGATGTGGCGAAAGCGTTGAAAAATTCTTCACTCATGATTTTTGCAATTTCAAGTGAAATAACCTTTCGAGTGAAATCAGATTTTCAATCACACAACCTGTTCAAGCGGAATACAGCTTTTCAACAAAACGATCCTGATTTCGCTTGAAATCCAAGCGGAATAAGATACTTCGAGCGGAAACAGGTATTTCGAGCGAAATCACTGATTTCGCTTGAAACAATCTCAAGCGGAATAGTTCTTTTGGAGCAGAATAACCAGAAATTCAAGCAAAATAGCAGATTTCGCTTGAAATAATTCAAGCGGAATAACCCAAACTCGAGCGGAAACAAAAATGCTCGCTGAAGCGGAATAGACACTTAGGTCCATTTTAACCATTTTTAAGCTGAATTTTAATGTGAAACTTTCAAGGGTTTGTTAATATGCAGTTTTACACATTCTATGAAAAATTTGGCCAATTTTAACCGTGAAATCTTGTTTAATTCAAGAAAGAAGGTGTAGAAGTAAGACAATGCAATAAAAATCAGCTGTAATCTGCAGAACTCCTCCTCCTGAGCTCTGATACCACTTGTAGGATCGTGTATTTGACCCGAACGAGTCGTTCAGAGAAGTTTTACTTTGTTTCAGAGCCGGAAACTAAGAAACAAAGGTAGATACAGCTTGAATATCACTTTAAACACTGATTTGATTGATATAACACTGATTACAATATAACCTCACACCGGCAGCACCTCGGTATGGAATTCAGAAACTGTTACAAATGATTCCGCTTCTAACCTATTTATACACTTCTGATTCCGCTTGAAATGACTTCAAGCGGAATATGTTCCAAGCGAAATCACACACAAAACTCTCAAGCGAAATATCAACATTCTGATTTTGCTTGAAAGTGCACTTTCCACTTTCAAGCGGAATCACATCAAACAACTATCTCGACCTATTTTCTCATACAACGTGCCCTGATTTAACCTATCTAGACTAAGACTCGATACAAGACGAAGTCGACAAATGCATGCACTAACAAGTCTCTACCCTTGTACGTTGACCCGACCACAACTTGAACCCCATAATCTGAGCTACAGCGCCTGTCCAACTCTTTGCACAAACTTCATATTGAGGATCACTTTGGATCTGAGTCTTCGCCAAGAGCTTAATGTCGTTCTCTCCAAAGCACATCAAGTCTCTTGTGTCCAAAAACCTATACTCAACATTATCACAAACAATTACAACCTGACCTCTAATAGGGTCATACATCCAAAACTGCAAGTCTTTCAAACTATTATCGGGAAGCTCTTTAAGCAGTGGTACAGTCTTAGTCTGCTTTGTAGCAGGCCACATCACAGTCTTGTAAGGATTGCCTGTAGCAGGATTCACGACCTCTTCATCTTCCTGAACGATAGATTGAGCTAACTTCATATCTTTAAAGTTAACTCTAGCCTGTTGCTGCAGCTTGTTGAAGAAATTCCATTCAATTTTGCAGTTTGGATTTACAGTTTGATTATGAAAGCCTGCATTGCTCAATTCTCTCAGATCTACCTCTATCCAAGATTCAAAGGCATCAGAATGATCATAGTATTCTACTTCTCCATTTTTCCTCTTCACTATGAACATTCCTTTCTCGTCATTGTAAGCCCAACTCAGAATACCAGATCTGTTTCCGTGCTTATCAAATCTGTCTTTCTCAGTTGTGATGATGTACCTGTCTGGTTTATCACCAAACTCCAGATTCCTTTCAACACCCACATTCCTCATTACCACCATCTTTTTCTTCAATTTCTAATTCACTGTACGAGGAGGATTGTCAATGTAACGATCCATAGCCTCCTCGTGTTCTTTCTGTTCCTTGGCTCTTTCCTCAGCAGTAGATTCTTTAGGAGGATCAGGAAACTCCTTTGGAAATTTTCCTTCAAACTTTTGCTTCATATCCATCACTATGGCTGTGAGAGATCCCAGATTAGTTTCAAGCTCATGAATTTTCTGATTCTTAACAACAAGCTCTTCCATCAAACTAGCAATCTGATCATCTTTGAATATTTTGTCTTCTTCAAGAACCATGATTCTTCGCATCAGAATGGTGGTTTCATTTTCTTCAAACAAATCATCGCTATCAGAACTGCTTGAGGCTTCATGGGTTCCTTCTTGACTGGGCTTAGCTGCTTCTTCAGCTTCCCTAGCAGCAGCTTGTAATAATTCAACACCTCTAACTACATCAGCATCTGATGGACCGCTGCTCGAACCCTCACCAGGCTTAGGAGCTGGTATGAACATTGTTGCTCTTTCATTCTGAATATATTCAATGATTCTTGGGCTAAGTGGTGTTGGCGTGTATTGAATTGGTGGTCGTGCAGAAGTAACGGGCAAGGTCGCTTCCTGTGTTGTTCTTGTCTCAGTGTTATCCTCACGGCTGATCCTAGGATCTCTTCTACTTCGTTTCTGTAAGACCCGTCTCATTATAATACAATTATAATATTTAATACGCATTTTATGTAAGAATGCGACCTATCAAAAACTTTGACAAGTTCACGTTCATACAGGATTAGAGTATTCAAAATGAAATAACAATTGTTTACATAGATTGTTTTAAAACAAAACTTATTGAGATCATAGCGGAAGCTTCGAATGACGTGTTCGGTTCATGTTCGTCACTTGATCTTCACCCATCCTAAGTTTAAACACACCTACATTATAAATTTATCACAAACGTTAGTAATTGAGACCATAGAACCCGTCTAAACGGATCCGAAAGCTCAAAACAATCAAATAAACGAAATCAAATTTTTGCTTCACAACCCGCCGTAGGTTACGGTTAGCCAACGGTATACATTAATGTCCAAAAACAGAACTTCTGGACCGTAAGCTATGGTTCTGAACCGTAGCCTACGGTTCGTCCAACTCAAAAATAGAGCTGCTGAACCGTAAGCTACAGTTCTGGACTGTAGCCTACGATTGGCCCTGCTGCAACTTTCTTTATCTTTTTGTTTTCGATTATATTCTCATAACTTTTTCGTTACAAGTCTGTTTTCCTTCATTTTTTATTCCACGCGATCGTAATTTGGTCTTCTATCATTTGGACTCAAAAATCCACCCTTTGGATTAACAAATTTTTTACTTTATAGACCTTCGGCTTAATATTTATTTACGAATTATTCAACCCGTTTCAAGATTTGAGCACTAAACTCAAATCTTGCTTATTCTTTACACACCTCCTATTCCCACAATAGGAATTTCGTTTATCTTCCACCACAACTAAATTTGTGGTGGATTTCATATGACAAAAAAATCTTATTTTCCGAATTATACCCTTCGGTTCGACAATTTACGCAAAAGACTCATTAAGGGGCTTTAAACCCAAAAGACTTACGCCTCTCAAATTTTATAATACCGGAGAGGTCTAACACATTATTGAACTCATTACTAATCAATCATTAATGATTATTTACCCGTTTCATCATCCGGAGGTATTTTACTCAATTTTAGTCCTTTTAACTACGAAGGACATTTAAAAACATGTTTTGGATAAAGCGAGCACCTTTAACCCGCATTTCATTTAAACTTTATTATGTTCTTAAAAACATAAAATTCTCCCATTGTTTAGTATTATAGACTCACTCAAATGCATTTTTCGCTATGAACATATCTTCGACTCTAATGGTCGTTTTAACCACACGCTAGATATACCTCACTTGAGGTGATCTAGTGTCCACCCTTAATTTGACTAACTTTAGTCATACCACAAACTCTCATCGAGAGCATGACCACTACACGTACCTGGCGTGGGTCTAAGCATTGACCCATTAGCGACACTTTGCGATTCTATCTACAAACTTACGGCAATACTTGCCCACAAATCATACTTACCTGTAAGCATGAAACTTAACAATCGAAATATTAAATATCATTTTCAAATGGTGATAATATCACCATTTGACCCGTTTGTCCATTTGAATTATTTCTTGGCTCGCCCTTTTTACATATCGATATACCTAAACAATGTTTATTATAAAAGAGATATCTACATACCATTTATCATTTATTTCATTCGACCCATCATGGTTAGCACCATAGGGTCAAATTACTTAAAAATCGTTTCTTTATTCATTTAACTCATTATGGCTTTTACTATAAAATGTCTTTTGAAAATTTCTTGTTTATTCGTCAACACTTGACCAAATTACCGTTTTTACCCTTTTTGCCATCAAATATGGTTTCTACCATTTTCACTTGTTCCGACTCGTATCGATTCGCGTCAAAACGTCGTATTACAAGACTCATTTAAATACTAGATAACCTTGTTCTTATTCAATACTTAAGTTGATGTTCTACTTAAAATATGTAAGCTTTACTTACCTTGCATCCGCTTATGCTTTTCTTACGTAATCGTTCCGCTTGACCCGCTTCTTCCCAAGCTTCCACCTAGCTCGTTAAGCGTCAAACTATCATCATCATTCACAAGGTGGTTAGATTAGTCATTAACAAATACTACTATTCCACCTTATGTATTTTCTATGTCGTAATCACTATTCGACTTCGTCATTGATTAGTTTAACTTTCTACTAGTTAACTACCTCTAATCATATGATATGTGAATTTAATTAAAAATCTACATTATGATTAGAATCCGTATCATCACATATCACCCCTAATTATTCAAATTAGGCAATTACGCATTTCGTTCATAATTTTGACATACGAACATTCGTTTAGGCATTTTAACGAACACATTGCGGGCAAGATCTTTATACAACTTTTATCTAGCTCATTATCAACTTTCAACCAAGTTTCAATCATCAATTTCAAACCCTTATGCCTAGCATTCATGATCAACATCAAGACTTGCTTTACACATCAGTTTTACACTATTTCTACATCGAAAATTCATGTGTTCATCACCTAGTTATAATACCCATTTAACTCATACTTGATTAGTTGACTAATCGCTAGTTTATGGCACAATTTCAAAAAGTTTGCATCTAGGGTGTTGTTCCTATACTTATATTCACATCAATTTCACTAAAACATTCTACATTCAAGCAAGAATTTCGTTCATGCATGTTTATCCCAAATACAAAATATCACCAAACATCAAAATTCAACATACCTTACGATCCCCTTAACTTGGTGATCGTTTATATGCATTCCAATTCGAGTTTGGTCTTCAATTGATCTTTCAATTTGGATATTTTCTTGAGCTAGGGTTTACACCCTCTTGTCCTGCTCCTGGTCGTTCCCCACGCACACACACATACACACTATGTGTGTGTTGTGTCTTATGTTTTACTTTTATAACATAAGTTTCAACTTTACCCACTTTAGTCTCTCTTGTTTTGGTTAGTTATTAGGTAGGATTTAACCTATTTATTTCTAGAAATATTTTCCTTTAATTAACTAAGTTAAATATTCCTAGTTAACTTAGTGGGTTCTGGGAGATTACCACCCGTTTTATTTTAAGTCCCGTTAACTCGACCCCTTTTTATATACTTTGTTTTTCTCAGAGTATTTATCCTTCTTTTAATTAATATTAGGTTTATTTATTAAATTCCTAATATTTACCGGGTTAATTTCACAACTAACAGTATTTTACCCGTTCATAAATATTAACGTGGTTTGATTACCAAACCCGTTTTCGGGGTGTTACAGTTTCCTAGGAGGAAGATCAGCCGCATGATCTTCATCAGCATCTTCAGGTTCAGCAGTACTAATTGTAACCGGTTCAGTATGAGGAGGGTTCACACTGACTGGCTCTTCAACATTTTGAGTTTCTGCTGTGAGGCTCTCAGTATTACCCTCTGTTTCTCCTTCTCCTACATTCTCACTCACCTCATGATCATCTATCATTCTATCACCAGCTTCATCTTCTTCACTTTCAACCCCTGTCAAATCAACATTCTCAACTGGCTCATTTGATCCAGGAGGAGGATCTATAATCTCAATATCATGCTCATCAGCTACTATAGCATTCACTGAAGCCGGTACTTCTTCAGTGATCTCAGCAAACACCCCAAACTTAACAAGCGGCTTCTTGTTCTCATACTTAGCTTTGACATTCTCTCTTGACTTCTGATTCAACATCGAGAAATCCATGTGGTTCATTATCTTAGTATCGTAGATTTCACTGTAGGCTGCAGCATAGGATACTTGGTTTCCAGAATCATCTATAGAAATCTCGGAAACTTGAACCAATACTTCTCGTTTAAAGTTTTGACATTAGCCATCATATCGTCAAAACACATTTGGACTAGTTGAACTTCCATCCCTCGACTAATGACACCACTCCCGAAGTTTGCCTAATCATCAATGTATCAATGCCACTTTTGTTCCCACTTATGCACACGAAGTAAACATGAGCGAGAAATCTCCTGATGTCGGTTCTGATTCTACTTTGGTCTGTTCTGATTCAACTGTTTCAGACGATACGTTGCTAGACTCTACTGAAACAGCTAACTTTGAATTTTCACAGTTAGCAGTTTCTGAGGATTCAAATGACGAATCAGATGAAACAGTCGATTCAGTGTGTTCGCTAGACTCTACTTCAGTCTGTGGTGATTTGGCTTCTTCAGGTGATTCATCACTGGACTTGACTGATACAGCTAATTTTGACTTCTCGCTTCAAAAGAGTCATATGTCGAATCAGATGAAGAAGTCGATTCATTTTGTTTGCCAGGCCCAAATCCTTTGATGAATTCAGCTAACCCATTCATCATGGCAAACTCAAAGATGTTTGATTTTGTTTCAGACTCTTGCTCTTGATATTGTACTTCAGGTGAATTTTGAGAAAAGCATGATTCAGTATTATCTAATACTTGAAAATTATTCTCGAATTTAGAGTCTCGGTGTGGTTTGAAACATCGACAGGTTTGATAAACGTTTTCTTGTAGGCCTGTTTTTCCAAATTGATTTCAGTTTTATCAGGCCTTGTTATTTTTACTTTCCTTGATTTCGCATGTCAAGGCTCTGCCTAACTCAGTTCGTTGGAGTTCTGTCTCGTGTTGTAAGGCTAATGTGATTTGGGTTATCTTACTAACACGTGTGCATTGTTTACATTTTTAATAGATAATAATCAAGAACACCAATAGGAAGCTATAAAAACACCTAAATCTACAATGTGAGTCATTCTCTTTTTCTACCAAACTGTTTTTACAAAACCTCAAATATTTTCCATTATACTTACAGTGATTGAGTCTATGTATTCTACAATTGCTGCCGGTATGTGGGGTTTTGTATACACTATTAGTAATCCGTTACTATTGGACAATGAGTTAGCCAATGAGTAACATGACCATAGTCATGGAACTGATAACATGACAAATACTGAATGAGTATATTGGTAGATATAAACCATTGTAATCGCTCTCAATACTGTAAAGTTACAAAAGCTTGTTTTGATTAACTGGGGTGCACTCGCCAGTATTTCTTGCTGATAAAACCTTTTTAAAATGCGTTTCAGGTAACTTAATGTGAAGCTATAAGAAGCCAGCTATGGAGCACTGAAGGCTTAAAGAAGCGGCTATAAAAGTTACCTAAATAAAATGGAGATTATGTTTGCAATAATTAAGGTTTATCCCTATAAATGTATTATGAACGAAACTTGGGTTTTATCCCATTTATTTATTACAAAAGTTTGGTGTTTAAAACTCTGAGATTTATTTCCTAACTATGATCCTAATGTTTTAAATTCCGCTGCCAAATTAATAAACACCAATACCACCCGCTCTGTGTTCTCGCGGCGCCCGCTCCAGAGGTAGGGGTCGGGGGCTGCGACATCAACCCACCACCACCCTAACCTCAACCGCCAACACCACCCCAACCACCACCACATAAACCCGCCGGAAAAAAACGATTATGGCCGGAAAAAGGAACCTGGCCTGCTACCACCATCTCCGATGGTATTAAACCAATACGATTTGTAATGTTGCGAGTTTCCGATCTGAACTAGGATGAGACCTTCTCGATCGAGGTCATCGTTGGTGGGGGTAAAACCCAGAATTCAATGAGAAATTGGTGATAAAATCAACCATTTTGATGTTGTATTTAAGTGTGAAATGTGGATCCGATTCGAGATTTTCAAGTTATTATCGGTGAATGTATGGTGGCAATCCAAGTTGGTGGTGGCGGCAGATGTATGGTGTTGTTGGTGTGGTTTTAGAGAGAGAAAAAGAGAGAGTTGAATGAGAGAGAGAGAGAGAGATTAGTGTGAGGGTGGGGTGGGTGAGGATTGGTTAAAAAGATAAATAAATTAGATTAAAATATGGGTCTCACTATATAATTAGTTCTTTTTAGTAATTTATTTATTTTTGCTTTTAATACTAAGGGTCGTTTGGTAATTTTACATAGACTTAACTCAAAAACTTAACATAGGTTAGTGATAAAGACCACACGAGTGTAAAATTTACAACCATTGAGACTAACTCTGTAATTATTAAAGCACATGGACCAACTCTGCAATTTTTGCAAACCACAAGGACTAACCATGCATTTAACTCTAAATAGTATATTATAATGTTTGGGTAGGGTTCTAGAGTAAATACTAGTGCATGTATTTGTGAACTGAGTGAACAAATCCTGACCATTGATTCACATCATCAAATCGTAAAATACACTAGTGTATTTTCATCATCAAATCTTGGCCATTGATTTACACTTGTATATTGATAATCAAGGGATAAAATTAGTTTACTAGTGTTCACTATTAAGGGGTTGTTCACAAATGAACGTAACCCTATAATATTTACGTAGTTTTGAAGAAACAATAAGAAACCAGTAAAAGAGATTGAGAAAGTGTGAAAGAGTGCTTTTGCCTTGATGGTGGTTTGTTGGCTTTTATTTCATTGTAAATGGACCAAATGTTTATAATATCCAGTGGAATTTTATCAGGTGGTTGGCTGGACTTTGGTATACTTTTACACAACATAAAATATCGTATTGCAATACTATCTATCTAATAAAAGAATTAAAAAACAAAAAGTTTGTAGTTATAAAGTTACGTTGTGGTATCTTACTCTTTCTGTACGCATGGTGAAAAATAACAAAACTGACTCGTATTGAAACCAACAAAACAAATAATTGTTGAGAAACTGTTTTATATACTACTATATTTTCAGAAAACCGACGCAATAAAATCAAATCAAGTATTTTTTTTTTTCTCTACGCAGGCGATTCATCGTGTGTGAATGTTTTTTTTTTTTTTTTTTTTTTTTTTTTTTTTTTTTTTTTTTTCTTTCATTTTGGTTATTATATGATTTATGCAATTTATCACCCTAAACACTATTAGATAAAAGTTATTGGAAGTGGACCCATCGTTCACCTAAAAATGATAGAAAAAAATAAGTAAGAACAATTAATTAACCATATTTTTTTTATTAATTAACCATATGATAGTTCACTTTTTTGGTTTGCTATTTTTTATTTAATCTTTCTTCTTCAATCATATCTAGAATTAAAAAAAACGATCCAAAAATATAAAACATGCAGTTTAAGCCTGTCACATTGAAAACTGAGATTAAAAGAATGCATTCTACAATGCCATTATATTATAAAATTATAATTATAAAAATGATTAAAATGTTCTATTTGTGAATATGAAAACAAATTGGAACCCAACTGGGTTTCTTTAGTCTTAACCATATAAAAATTGACAACAACACGTTTTTCGTATAATAAAAGTTATCTCATAAGAGCAAATTCATGTAGTATATAGATAAAAATGCATAAATTTAAATTCTATCTTTAGAAAGTTTTATTTTTAAGTTTAAGAATTTAGCCATTAAGTTTGCTTTAAATACTGATGAAATAACTATATTTCATTTTATTTGATTAAGAAATGCTACATTTGTATTATTAATTTATTTATAAGATCAAATATGTTAAATTATCTGAAATAAGTATTTAATAATCCATAAGAAGGATATGAATGATAATTAATCAAATTAATGGACCAAACCCCAACTAATTATGGGTGCTTGAATTAGATAACAAAAGAAACGAAACCGAATCAACAATTTGTGGTTGGGGAAAAATTTGGTGTTCCTTGTGACCCAGGTTCGACTCTCACTCTCCCCATTATTTTCTGCGGCATTCAGGTGAAGGGCGAATATGGGTGGCGCCGGTTCGTCTTGGATGAGAGACGAGGTTTTACCGATTATTTCACTGTCGTGCCTTCGGACGGCTGGAGGTCAGGTTTCCGCGCATCTGGGAGAGCCAAAGGGCTGGCCGCGGTCGAATAGCCGACCTTGACCACAACATCCGATATCACGATAATTGATACGTCGTTTCTTGTCGTTAAAAAAAAAAACAATCGAAACATACCAACCGCCCACAACAATAATAATGAGGAAAAAGAGAAGGGGAATGGGTCCACAATAAGATTTAAGAGTAAACTGCAATTTTACCCCATGGGGTTTAGGGCAATTGGCATGTCTACCCCCTAAAGGAAATAATTGCAATTTTACCCCCCAACGTTTGCTGTTATGTCGCAACTTTACCCCCCGGCGTCAATTTTGTTAACAGATCTGTTAACTATAACTTGAAATGACTATAATGTCCTTTCAGATTACCCCATGTGTTTTGTTCTACTCTGTAATATTACCCCCTGCCACCACTGCTACCGCCATTCACCACCACAACCACCACTGCCACCTCCAGCCACCCATAAAATAATTTGCCATTCAATGATCTCCCTAATTTCACAACAATCTTAAAATTAGTAATGGCGAATTCCTTGAAATTATAGGGTGGTGTCAGGCTACTTTCAAGAATAATTAGATCCAGTCGTTACAATGATTCAAATTTCGCCATTGCTAATGGCGAAAACTTTAATATTCTGCACACAATTCCATTAAAAATGAGGAAGGTGGTGGTGATGTTGGTTTGAGTTTCAACTGAGTAAGGGACATGGTGTCTGTCGCCGGTGAGAAACTCCGGTTGAAGGAAGGTGGTGAGATCCGTTTGAGTTTCAGCTGACCAAGTAGTTTGGTGGATGGGAGAAGATACATATATTAATGAGTGGTTGGTGGCCCAAATTAGTGGTTTTAGAACCATGGTATCCGAAGCTGACCGGTGTTGATAGAAGTTGCAGGTTCCGGTGATGTGCTGATGATGATGGTGATGTTGTGGTGGAGCATGGCGTCCAATGGCCACCATTAATGCAAGCAATCGCACACCACCATCCACCGTTAACCCTCCGCATCACCGCTGTGTGAACCGACCTTAACATCCTCCGTAGCAACTTCCATCAACACCGGTCATCTTCTCCAACCACTCATCTTCGATGTTGATCGTGGAGCACGGCGTCCAATGGCCACCATTAATGCAAGCAATTGCACACCGCCATCCACCGTTAACCCTCAGCAGTTCGATCACCTTCAACTCTGTCATCACCATACCACCCTCATTGTGAGCCATCTTCCAATCATCACTGTACCATCCATCATACATGCAGCTTTTACAAAATTTCGCCATTACTAATGGCTTTTACAACATTTCGCCATTTGTAATGGCAAAACATGCAGGTTTCATATGATTGTCACCTGTAAATAATGATTATCTCCTGAGCATCCCTGACACCACCCTAGGCTTGGAAGAATTTCGCCATTAGTAATGGCGATGGCATTATTTATGAAATTGTTTTGAGAGTGGCATTAGTTGTGATCATCTTTTTCAAAAAAGCATTAGATCTACAAAAAACTCTTGTTAACCAGAGCAAGAACATCCCCTGTTATCTCCGTAATTAACAATTAGTTCTATGATTATTAATTTATTATGATAAACATGTGCAAGATTGCTTAATTAGTGACAAAACACTGAAAAATGTGTCTGAAATGTCACATAACAGATCCCACAAAATATCAGGCCCAAATTCTATTGTTTTGGCTCTATTTTCTAATTTTCCCCTCATTTCAACATTTTTGCTACTTTATTTCAACAAACACATGAACATCAAACATCAACGTGCATAACTTATTTATGGGTGGCTGGAGGTGGTTGAGGGTGGTGGCTGGAGGTGGCAGTGGTGGTTGTGGTGGTGAATGGCGATGGCAGGGGGTAATTGTTACGGCCCCCGACCCGGTTTGACCCGTTTCCGGAGCCGCGGGACAGAAACCCCGTGATATTTGTTTAATTGAGTTTTAGCAGCGGAAAATTTTGAACATCAGGATCGTTGTAAAGCTAAATTTTTCCCGATTATTTTTATTTCACAATTCGGGATAAAACCCCGATAATTTACAATACATAAGTTTAGTGATAAATTCTTATTTTAAAACATCTTTATTCATTTTATATTGAGCCACTATTTTAAGCTTGAAATGCTCCTCAGCACTTTTCCTGATTTACAGCAGATTACCTGAAACATGTTTGAAAAAGATTTTGTCAGCGGGAAATACTGAGTGAATCATTCATTTTACTGAAAACGACACATTTGTTATAATTTACAGTATTAAGAGTTTTTACATATGTTTATTATCAACCAACATTTCACGAATAGGTATTTGTCACAGACCAGCTCTGTGACTGTGGTCATATCACCATTGGCTGTCCCAATGAGTGACGTATATCACTTACTTTTAGGCTCGCCCACCTAATGTGATTAAAACAATAGTAATACTGTGCACAATACCCCACATACCAGCTGTAATTTGGTGATTACATAAACTTAATCACTGTAATTATAACTTTTGGAAAATTGGTTTGGAGTATTGTAAAATAATTGATAAAAAGAGAATGACTCACATTGTAGATTTAGTACTGACAGAATATGATTTTATCCCTGTTAACCTAATTTCACAATAATGTACACAAAACAGAGTTAGTGATCAATACAGCAGTTACGATAATTTCCCGAGATCAAATATTCACAATGAATGACCAAGTGCGATACTTCAACTCATTTATCAAAATGACAAACGACAAAGTATAGTACTTCAACTCGTGTATCGAATTATCGACAACGACAAAGTACAATGCTTCAACTCATTATCGAATTACCGACAACGACAAAGCATAGCCCAATGTGGGCGGCACTTAGACATTCTTTGGGTATGTTGATTCTGGAAACTGAATCGTAATAGCGATCGAATAATTACCCTGTTCTGCGGCAGCGATTCGATAATTGTGTGTGTGTTGGACTGTTTTGCTTATAACTCGACGTATATTGTGAATTCGATCGTCGATTTAACATCTGAATTCAAGTCCTGAACCCCTCTATTTATACTGAAAATGGGACTCGCCCGCGTGTCGCGACAGGTTTACCCGTGCCTGTCGCGTGTCGCGGGGCACACCTCTATGGCCTAGGGTAGCCTGGTCATCTGCATAGCCTAGGTGAGTCAATTGTACGATTAATTTCAGTTTACACAACGAATTCGGAGGATAATTATCAGCTAGGGTTTACCCCCCCCCCCCCCCTGAGTGTTAGGGGCTCTGATCCTGATTCCGATTATTCCGGAAATTTTAGGGTTAGTGCCAAATCACTTAGGTGTCTCAATTAGGGTTTCCTTATTTGACTAATTATCATTCTATTTATTAATGTTAATGAGAGTTGTTACAGTAATATTACATAGTAGAACAAAACACATGGGGTAATATGAAAGGGCATTATAGTCATTTCAAGTTATAGTTAACAGATCTGTTAACAAAATTGACGCCGGGGGGTAAAGTTGCGACATAACAGCAAACGTTGGGGGGTAAAATTGTAATTATTTCCTTAGAGGGGTAGACATGCCAATTGTCCTAAACCCCAGGGGGTAAAATTATAGTTTACTCAAGATTTAATATTAGCAAAAAAAATGTATCTGCTAAACTTTATGTATATGTATATTTAAGGTGATTAAAATAATAATACCAAAAAAATATAAAAAAATGTGTCTGCTAAACTTTATGTATATGTATTTAAGTTGATTAAAATATTGTATTAAGAAACGAAATGTTAGATATTCTTGTTAATAGAGAATTTCAATGTCAAAGAAATGATTTGGCTAGAGCTACTCAGCGTTGCGTGCGAACACGAATGTATAAAATTATCTTTGTTATTGGGTTACATCGGTTAGCTGAGTTTTTATTTTGTTTGTCGTTAATTTTTTTTTAATGATCGAAATGTTAATCTGTCGGTAGACCCTTGAATCTTGTGTAATTCTGTCACAAAATTGGTATACCAAACTTACTCTGCAAGATAAATACAGTAGGTAAAAACTTTGACTAATAAACTTCGTATTCTTACCTTCAAACCAAAAGAAAAAAGGTTAGATATATTATACAGTAGCTTTAACTTTTATTGCTAATATAATTCAAGGAAAAAACTAACATGATAAATATATCAAGTGTTCTATTTTATTTTTCTTATTCTGAATTGTTATATATAAAGTGAGGTTGAAGACAATAGATTCATGTATTTCATGATAGATTTTGATAACATCTAAGGGAGAAAAGGACATCAAAACCTTACTTAAAGTAGGTGCAATTTGAGGAGTTTTTTTTTATTTTATTTTTTTTACCTTTAAATTTACTTTTAAACCAAATATACTTTTCTTTTCAAGGTGTATACTGTAGAATCATTTTTTACTTTAATATTTTTTTATTATTTTTTTTTTGCAAAAGAAGTTATAAATTATTTTAGGTACATGAATATAAATATTGTACACGCCGATTACACTTGTTAAATTGCATGCAATGAACTTAAAAATGTGTCATTATTATAATACACAATATTTAATCCAACATAGAAATGCTAAAAGAACAACTGGCATGTCTCCACTATCTTCTAGATGTTCATGAATATGTTAGGAGAGATTCCAAAGCAAAAGTCAAAGGCTATATTTTCTGCGTCATCCAACTGGAGGATGAATACGGATGACGGTGGTTCGTTTTTTATGGGAGATGATATTTTACTGATTATTTCACTGTAGTGCATTCGGGCAGATACAGGTCGGGTTTCCGCGCATATGAGAGAGCCAAGGGCTGGCGGCAATCGAGTAGTCGACATTAGCCACAACGCCCGATGTCACGATTGTTGACACATCGTTCCTTACCATTCAAAAAAAAGTCAAAGCCATAGGAATGAAAAAATTACAATGTACACTATCATTGTAGTAACCTTCTCTAGCAGCAACAAAAATTCCTACCCAGAGTTGAAAAGCCCCTAAAAGCCAATGAATACATAAAATAATATTAAGTCTATGAATATTTCTATAAAACAATTCATAATTTATAAAAATAGTCGAGTTTTCTTGGGTCAAAATATTTGTGGGATGACTTTCCGAAAAAGAAATCATTTAATGTCAATAAGTCAAATGAATTGGTTAATAGAGTAGGGGAAACAATTTTTTAATGTACAACGAATCCTTTAATTGGGCAAGTGGCAAAATTCACCACATCGGGATACATTCGCCTCCGAACCAAGGAAAACCCCCACCTAGGACCGAAGCCCGTGAACATTTGCCCGAAGGCACGACAGTGATGAGGTAAAACCCGCTCAGTTTAAGGATCGAACTAGCGATCTCCGCCTAGTCTCCCATCATCGCCATGTGTCACAGAAAACAAATGGGGAGGGCAGGAATCGAACATGTGTCACTTAGAACACCAGGTCTCTCCCTTATCACTCCACCACCAGCTCATTCACATAGTAGGAGGAAAGTAATACAGAACAAAAACAAAAACAAAAGTTCATGTGTAGTAGGAAATTATTTTTAATAGCAAAATTTAGAAAACCAACCACAAAAGCAAGATGCTAAAGGGCAAACAAAACAAGGCAAACCGGATTTAAAACGAAAAGAATACACCGCTAATTTGAATTTAAAGAAGTAAAATTAGATTCTTGATCCACATTCCACAGATAACTTGTCGACTTAATATCATGAATGAGCTTTTCCACCATCATAGCCTTACCAGAGAAGAGGAGATCATTTCTAGCACGCAAGATACACCAAGAAGAGATCAAAATAATACCTTGAATAATTCGTTTTTGCATAGGCTTCTATATGGGGAAGAGATTATGAAAAATCTAGAAGATATGAGTTCGTGAAGGCGTAGATTTGATGGATTCTGCACTATGAACTGATGAAGTGCCAAATCTAGGCAGCAATGTGGCACGAGATCAAAAAACACCCAGCGGATTCCGCCTTGAAATCACAAAAATGACATATAGTCGAGTCAACAAGGATGCACCTTTCTTGAAGAGCATCTAGGGTAAGTCTTCTCTTCATAAGAGCTCTAAAAAATATTCACCTTTCTCACATAGCTACCTGATGTGTCATCAATTATACATATTTTATATGGATATTTACCCATATTTTATGGCACTTTTAGACTTCCTTAGTGGAAAAACTACCTAAATCATTTTTATTTGATAATTGCAGGTTTTCAAGGGCTATTGATAAAAAGAAGTGAAAAACACTCGAAAATGAGGCAAAAAATCTTGAATTCTAATGAAACCCGCAAAGACACAAACAAGCACGACCGTAAATCTTCAACCTATCAACAAAAGTCAGCAAGTCAACCCAAATGGTCAACAAAAAGTCAAACGACATGCAAAGGCACACCCGTGCCCAACTAGGCACAACCATGGGCGAATAAGACAAACCTTAGAAGATTCGAGATCTAACAAAGCTAACACCAACTGAAGCCCATGTCTAGACTCCTATTCGTGCACGAACGCGCACCACTAGATGCACGAGCGTGCCTATAATGAACCGGAGATAATTCGATACCAAAATTACAAGGAGCATAGGTTTTGTCAGGAAAACTGGCTAGTCACGATCGTGCACCACCATAGGCACCCTTATGCCCATACAAAAAGGACAAGATTCTATTGGGGCAAAGTACTATGCACGACCATGCCACCATAGGCACGACTGTGCACACCTGGTCATGATCAGCCTATAAATAGCAGCCTTGTAACCCATTTTCACAATCCCACTCTATACCATTCTCTCCCAATTTCAATCACACGTACTCTCTAATCGAGAGAGTCCGCCATATGCACCTTGAAGTTTGGGATCACTCCACCAAATCTGTTGTAATAACTTAGTTTGAGAGAGAGAAAGAAAGAAACTTGTAATTATCAATCTTCGCGAAGTTATTAATTCTTATACTTGTTCGTCATGATCCTTTCCATGAACATTGGTTTTGAACAAGTTTGTATGGTCATTCTTGGCTAACTTCTTGTATTGCTTTGGTTGAAGATGATGCTTGGTAAGAATTAAATGTTTAAACTTTAACAAAGTGGTGTGTTATGTTTTTGGCAATTATTTCTACCTTTCTTCTTTGTTAATGCGATTTTTTCTTTACTTTTGGTCTTTGATATAGTGAGTGTTCTTGGTAACTTAGTGTTGTGAAGCCTATTAGTACATGGTGAGTGACAACCTATAAACTAGTAGGGGATCTCATTTTGGTAGTGGTTAACTAATATAAGCAAAAGTGCGCATGTTTTTATATCAATTTACACCCGTTTTTTATTAAGTATTGTTAAAGAAATATTTAAAATAGGCTCAGATTGGTTTATTTTTTATTTTCAGGTCAAAACGAAACCAAGTTGAATAAAGGAAGCAAAAGCAGGCGAAAAATTGAAGAAATGAAAAAAAGTTGTCCAGACACATCCCATGCCTCACCTGACACACCACATTTCTTGGAATAAAAAAAATTGTCCAGACACATCCCATGCACCTCCAGAAGACCACAGAACGAAGCCCAGACAAGACAAGTCTAGACATCCCCTGTGCCCTGAAGGCACGCCCCGTGTCTTGGCACAAAACGACAAAAGTTGACTTCTAGAAGATTTGGGATATCAGTGGGACCCACAAACTTGACCACGACCCATGTATGGCAGGCACGCCCCGTGCATCGCGTAACTGGCTACACCAGGTCATCAAGCCAGGCATGGTCCGTGCCTTCCAGGCATGCCTTGTGTCTGGGCCTCCAGCAGCCTATAAATACAAGACCATTTTCACAATTTTCGCTTGTTCATTATCTCCTCTCGTCTCCACAACACATTTCTCTTCTACTACTATCTCTAATCATTGTAATCACTAAGAAAAAACACAAGAATTATTATTGTAATCAAGCTTTTGATGATTAATATAATCTTTCCAAGTTTGATGAAAACTAGTTCCATGGCCATTCTTGTCTAGATTTCTTGATGGTGTTTGGGGGAAACTTACCCCCTGATTTGGAATTAATTAAGACAAACCATGGGTGAATAAGGTGTGTGTGTGTTAATATCATTGGTTAATTACTAGTTTATTGAAAGTGAGTGAAATATTATTCTCGCTGTTTGCTTGGGTCATTAGTCTTTCGGCTTAACCCTTAAAATCTACCAATAATGCCTATGGCTTTATAGCCTAGTGGTATCTTGGGAGTGGGATAAGGCTTTTAGACCAATAGGTCCTGGGTTCGATTCCCACAAGGGGGTTTTTGCAATATTTATTGGGTTTCCTCCTGAATTGGTCTATAGGCATTATGCCTAGTGGAGATGGATATGATCGGGTGGTTCCGCTGGTGGCACGATGATACTCCAGTGGTCCGTCAGTGATCCAAATTTGCCGTTCAAAAAAAAATCTACCAATAATCTTGCGTCGCCATTAGCTTGGGTCGTTCATGTTTTCTATCAGGGCCGGCCCTGAGAATTCGTGTACCCTGTTCGAGCTCCAAAAAACGTGCCCTTAGGCCTTAACAAAATTGGGTATTGGGCTCAGTAAAGGTCTAATCCTAATGCCAATGGGCTAATAACTAATCTAAAGCATAATAATAGTTTTGTAAGTGGGCCTATGTTGGTGTTTGTATAGGTATACCCTATGAAAAAAGAAATTTTTACATATACATATCGAGTTTTTCTAAAAATAGCGTGCCCTCGGAAATATCGGGCCCTGGCCGGTGGTCCTTCCCGCCCACCCCCAGGGCCGGCCCTGTTTTCTATGTCTATGTAGAGTCAAAACATGTTGATACTCATGATAACTTTATACCATAATTTAATTCCTCATGTTCAAATCTCCACCACCATTTGGTGAGGAGAGCAACATTGAAATGTTTGAGGGAACAAAGATCGAGCTCACCATCATTGATTGGCGGTGTCACCCTACTTCGAGCAACCCAATTAAGCTTTTTAACTTCATCTTTTGTAGTTGGATGGAAAGATACTTTGTATTTTAAACTAACATCACTATTCATTGATTATAGTCAAATAAGACAAAATTACGTTGATTTTTTCAGTATTTCATATCTGGTCTAAAACATTAAAACTAACTTTTGACTTAACATAAAGGATTAAATGTGCAAAGAGACTTGATGCCTATTTTTGCTAAAAAACTGAAGAGTTCAACTAAGTAACCAAATTTCGAAGGGAGGTAGTGTGCTCTTCAAAATGGTACGTTTTAAGTTGAGGATCCTGGAGTAACTGTCAGGATCTTTGTTTAGAAAACATTTTTTTTCAGTAATGAACTTAGTTAATTCGATAACAACGAAATGAATAAAGTGCAAAAGAAGTGAATAAAGATGAACACGACTGATTTGTTACGGGGAAAAGCCCTTGATATCTACGAGAGATGATCACCGGCACAAAAACCACCCTGGGAGCTAGAAACTACCTAGCTCCGATGTATTGATAATGCAAAAAAAATTTACAACTCTTGAGCTTGAACGATCGATTTCTAAGTCTTACAAAGCGTATTGCGAGTGTATTGTGCGTTTGATTGTGCAAAAAAGTGAGTCCTATGTTGATCGGATCAGGTTATTTATAGTACATAAGTCAAATAATATCCTAACTATATGTCTTATTATTTTGGAATCCTTAGAAGACTGGGCAAGTGACCGTTGCAAGCCTTCCATTGTCTTGGAATACTCCTGCGAGTATTACCTGGAATGGACAAAGTAAATATTAGGAATACCGGGACTTGGGATCCTTAGCCATGTTAGGATACCAGAGTATGCTAAGATGTCAGGATCCTGAGTATGTAAAATTAACCCCTAACAATACCAATCAACTGTGGTTGATGTAGGGTTTAACTATGAAAATGGCCATCAGGTCAGTGAGAATCTCACTTGAGTCTCATTCTCTCTCATCCAAATAAAGAGCGACCATTCCTACTCTTTAACTAAGCATTTGAAAATTCAAAAACTAGAAACGGTATTCTTTTTAGTGTACACCTCATTTCACTTAAGAGATAAAGATCTATATGTTTTAAATAGAAAGAATGATGTCACTACAAATTGTAATATTCACCATTCCTACTCTTTAACTAAGCATTTGAAAATTCAAAAACTAGAAACGATATTCTCTGTAGTGTATACCTCATTTAATTTAAGAGATAAAGATCTATATGTTTTAAATAGAAAGAGTGTTGTCACTGCATATTGTAAATCATCAAACGTTTTTGTATGTAAGTGATGATCACTACCAAAGTTAGTGAGAAGTGTAAAGTTGATCAACACCTAGATTAGTGAAAAGATAAACAAGTGACAACATCCTTGGAAGGGAGAAGATTATGACGATTCTTTCATCATTTTTACAAGATAGAAATTACGGTGATATCTACCCTCTTTGAAAGAATACTATATAAAGGTGATCTCAATCGATTTAAAGAGAAGACCGGTAACAAACAACTATTGTTATTTGGTGGGATGTCAAGGAGTGGATGTAAGGTGAGTTTGTTAACAATTATTAGTGTTGGGTTATATAAGATCTGCTGATAATGAAAACCAAACCCCAAAGAACCATCTTCCTTGCCTGATGGAATAAGATTGAAGAATGATCAAAGTACTAGAAGCGCCCACCCCCCAATGAAAGCTTATCAAATAACCAAGTAAAACAGTTGGAACAGAACTACTGGGTCAAAATACTGGAAAGACAAGAGTGTTGGTCAACAAGTCAATAGCTAAGTCAACAAGTCAAAGCTGAAGACCAAAGACTAGTCGACAAATCAACACAAAAGACAGAAGTTTGGATTCCAAAAGTGCTGGAATTTCTCTAGCTGTTTTGGTTTCCAATCTTTTCCTTGTATTTCCAATAGTTTCAATGTAACTGTTGTTTTATTCCAACTATTCAGCAGTTTTATAAATTGATGGCGGTTACATCATTTAATAGGTTGTTTAAGGTTGCTTTCATGGTAACGTCACCAATATGTTAGTTCATATGTCTGTAGCTTCCGTCAGCATTGAGTCTTATTTTGTACTATATATGTCTTTTGTGTATTTGTATGTATTTGTATGTATGTTTGTATAACGACAACTCAGGGATCGACGCTTAATGTAAAAGTGAAGTCCGTCGGATGTCAGATGTCATCCGATCGGATGGCCACCCGATCGGATCACCACCCGATCGGATCACCACCCGATCGAACGACACTTAATAACCTCCCCGAGTTTGTCTATAAATAGCAAGCTAGGACTTGTCATTTAGAACTTTTTGCTCAACTTGTAAGGAACCTCTGCCAATCTGAGATTCTAACCGGTGCTTTTGTACTTTCACATCAATCTAATAGAAGATCAGACGGATTTAGTCGTTGAATGCGTTGTTGTGATTCTGTGACATAATCAATGGATTCCGCACATTGATTCTGGTCGATTCATGCACGTTCCACACGAACAGATCCTGATCCAAAGGCCTAACAAGTGGTATCAGAGCTACAGGAGGTTGAATCGAGGACTACAACAGCAAATTCACCGGAATTTCAATGATTCTTTACTGATTTTAGTCGAATTTCACCGGAAATTTGACCAATTTCTCATCTTCTACTCATTTCTTGCTCTGTTTTACACTTTTACACCTTAAAACGAGAAAAACGTAAAATTGAACAGGAATTTACGGACAAAATTTGACAAAATTGATATCATTCGATTCGCAATCAAACAAAGATCAATCCTTCAAATTTTCACAGAAAAATTCAAACTAAAACTGATTCAAATCTATCAAAAACCATGCCGAACTGTTCGTTCTTGCTGACGTCATCCACTCGATCGGACAGTTGTCCGAACGGATTGGCATAGACAGTTCTTGATATCTGTTGCTGATGTCATCATCCCATCCGATCGGTGAAGCATTGTTGTTTAAAGTTTCAATAGCTGACGTCATCCTGTCACCCGATCGGATCACCACCCGATCGGTGAAAGGTTGAGGGTAAATTTTCATTGTCTCGTGTCACTCGATCGGACGACCACTCGATCGGATCACCACCCGATCGAGTCGCCATCTGATTCTTGATTGTCTGATACTTGTTTCTTAACTGTGCCACTCGATCGGATCACCATCCGATCCAAGTGCATCAGTTTGAAATTCTTGAAAAGTGTGAAAATTTTTCTAAGTGTTTGAAACTGTTTTAGGTATTCAACAATGGGAGACGATTTCCTAAACCCATTCAGCGATGGTTTTGCTTACAATACAGGAGATGCTTCAACAAACACAACGACCAGTACCAACACAGCTCTAAATCCGAAGAAGGCCATTGCTGATTCGCTTAGTGTGGATAACGCACATGGTACATATAACAAGCCGCCTAAGCTCATGGCGATTGAAGATTACAACAGATGGGCGAGTAGATTCGAGGATTGGTTGAAAGCGTTTGCTTATCAAAGCTGGAAGTGTTTGAAAAACAGTTTCAATATTGGAATGAATGATTATGAAAATCTGATCGATACTGAACAAGAAGCATTTATTGCTGAACAGAAATGTATAGCATTATTACATCAATCTGTTAGGGATGATATCATTTCTTTGATCAGTTACGAAAATGTAAAAGATTTGTGGGGGAATTTAGAAAAGAAGTGTGTAGGAGGAGCAGAGATAGTAAAAAATAAGAAACGTCTACTGAAGAAAGAGTTTGATTTGTTTGGATGCATGAAGAATGAGTCGGTCTTGAAGATGATTGAGCGTTTCTGTCACCTGAAGATAGAACTTGTGAGATATGGGATAACTTTCACCGAAGAAGAATTGGTCGAAAAGTTGTTGGAATCGTTGCCAGACAAAAAAGATTGGCAGTATTATACACTGGTTTTGAAAAACACCATGAAAATGTCTGACATGACTGGTGATTGGCTGATAGAAAGGTTTGAAAGTCATGAACTTGAAATCAAGAAGACGAATAAAGTCAACAATACACCGTACCAACAAAACGTCGATCTGTACTATCAAGGAAGCATGATACCTAAGACTGTTTCACCAAAAACTGCTTTTTCAGCTGAGAGCTCGAATACAGTTACTGAAGAAAGACAAAACAACAGTTCAGCACCCAGTAGTGGTTATCACGGGGGTACTTCTTCATCCGCTCCAAGCCGGCAACAACAAAGTGTTCCTAAAAGCGTGTTTCAGTGTAACATTGCAGTAAACTTGAATAATGCTCAGAATTGCAATGAAGAAACTGCAAAACAACAAATGGTATTTCTTGCTTCAATCCTGGAATCCTATGAAAGCTTGGTAGCTGGGAAAATCGGGAACACGAACCTGACCAAAGAAGATTATGATCAAATCGATCCTGAAGAAATGGAGTTGATCGACATACGCTGGTGCATGGCAAGCGTAGTTCGTAGAGCGCAAAGGTTCATGGAGATAACTGGAAGACACTCCATCGGTGGACCTTCAACGAAGTTGGGCATCGATAAGTCAAAGGTTACCTGTTTTAAGTGCAAGCTGAAGGGGCACTTCAAGAGGGAATGCATGAATGCAACTTCAGATGAAACGGCCAATCCGTTCCATGATGATTACTATAAAAAGCCCATTTATCATCTCAACAAGGAAGAACCACCGAGAATGAAACAAATTGAAGAAACTCCTAAAGAAAAGTCAAGAACCTTAGCAGTAATTCATGATGATGAGGGCTTCGACTGGAGTGAGTTCTTACCAGAAGATGATGCTCTAGGTTATGCTTTCATGGCAAAAATCGAACCATACAAAGACACACGAACTGAAGAGCAGAAATATGTTAATAGAAAGATGTTAGCTCAAACCATGAAGGATAGAAACTATCGAGCCTGGAAAGAGGCTAAAAGTGCAAACATATGGGATGCTGATCGTGAATGCTATTTGGACCCAAAAGGCAACATAATTGCTGAACCATCAACACTCATTGTTGAAACTCTCATTAAACAAATAAAGCAACAGGAAGAAGAAAGACAGAGAGAATGGGCAAGGAAAGCTAAAGAGGATGAGTTAAAGTCAAGGAAAGTCGATGATGGGATAATCGATACAACAAAAGAAATGACTGCAGAGAACCTGACGAAGATGGCAGATAAAGTGCTCATGGCAAAGGAATTAGAGGTAGATTCTAAGTCTGCATCTGAGTCAAAGAGCAAGGTCAGTTCTAGTGGTTCAACAAATGAATCAGGTAAGACTGATAAGGCTAAAATTGAAAGTGATTGCAAAAATTGCATGAAAGATTGCAAGGATTGCAGCACAAATGCTTATCTCAATGCCAAAAAGACTGAAGAGCTGGTTGCAAAAGTCAAAACAGTTGAAGATCAAATCTTAAATCGTGATAAACTGGTGAGAGCTTCAAATGATAGAATAAAGGAATTAACTGAGAGGTTTGAAAAAGATAAAATTGATGTAGAACGATTTAGGAAAGAAAATGAAAAGTTAATTCATGAAAACCGACAACTTTCTGAAAATCACGAGAAGCTGAAAAGAACGATAAAAGATTCTGATGAGCGAAACAGTAAAACATCCAAAGAAAATTTTCAATTGTCTGGTGTTCTGCAGTCAAAAGAAAAGCAAATCAACCAGCAGTTGGATGAGATTGCAAATCTTAAACTTCAGTTTCAGGAAGTTAAGATTGAGAATAAAAGAATCAATCTGAAACTGAACAGTTACAACTCCGCGAGCTTTGTTCTTCAACATATAGTTCCGAAACCAATTGGGAAGAACAAAGCTAGCGAAGATGTATACTAAGATGGAACTAGGGTAGGGTATCATCAAGTTCCACCGCCAGTGTTAAACATTTTTTCAAAGAAAAAGTCCGGGTTGGATAATGATGATGAATCAAATGATGTAAAACTTCCAGAAACGATCCATCTCACATTCACTTCATCATCTGATGAAGACAGTGTTCAATCCGAAGTCGTAAAAAATGTGGTTGAAAACGTTTTAAAATCTGACAGTGAATCGACTAAGGATGAAGAGTGCTTTTTGAATAATTACATTCCGAAATCAAAATCCAATAACAACTCAAATGACGGACCTACTCTTGTCATGTACAAGATGTCTGGTTTTGATAAGTTGTATTCAGATCTTGAATTTCCACTCGAGAATGTGAATGTTGACAAGTAGGAAAAAGCTTTCAAATTGGTTGAAATCGATGTTTCTATAATTGAGGGTTTGAAAAGTTCCAAAAGGCAACTGAACTTTGAAAAAGATAAATCTTACTAAAAAAACCTGCTGTACCACCACGTTTTTCTAACAACAACCAAAACAGATGGTCGAGTGATTATCAGGGTGGTAAGAACAATCAGAAAAGGAATTTTCAAAACAAAAAGTTTGTCGAAAAGAAAGTGTTTGTGAAAAGCTCAAGTTCACACTCCGAGAAAGAATCTGAAATCTTTTCAAAATCAAACAAAGAATTTTTTGAGAAAAAGGCCTCACAGCCTCAGACTAAAGGCAATTGTTGGTGCATATGTCTGTCGACTTCGTCTTGTATCGAGTCTTGTAATAGATTAGAAAGATCAGGGCACGTTGTTCGAGAAACTAGGGATTTAGTGTTGGAAGTCCATTTCGCACGAAATGGAATATCTATTTCGTACGAAATGACAACTAGCCATTTCGCACGAAATGGTAAAGCCATTTCGTACGAAATGACCATTTCGCATGAATTGTTCCGTGCGAAATGGCTCTGCCTATAAATACCTGTCTTGATCATTTCATTTGTAACTTTGTGATTCCGGTACCGAGGTGCTACCGAAGTGTCTCCAGACTGTAAAACGCTGTTATATCAATAAACAAGACAATTAGAGTGTATATCAAGCTGATTAGAAGTCGATACGTTTGTTTCCGCCTCTCGTATTGATTAGAACTCTTCTGAACGACTCGTTTTGGTCGTGCAAACGATCCTACAAGTGGTATCAGAGCTCAGGAGGAAGAGTTCTTACTGATTTCAGCTTGATTTCATCAAAATTCTGATTTCTACACCTTCTTTTACAAGATTTTCAAAATTAATCAACATTTAACAGATAAAATGGCTTGATTTTCTCACATTATACGCGAAACACTGTTTTAACAAATCCTTGAAAGAATCAGACCTAAAATCAACCTAAAACCTGATCAATTTGACAAAAACATGACCGATTGGATGACATCAGTATCATTTCGCACGGATTGAACCTTCCATTCGCACGAATTGAAGTTTGTGGTCCATTTCGCTTGAAGTTGTTCATTTCACACGAAATCATCCGTCTCGCTTGAAACTGCTTCCTTTTCGCACGAAGTGGGTATAAGGGTCCATTTCGTTTGAAAGTTTGCCATTTCGTACGAAATCATCTATTTCGCATCAAGAGGTCCATTTCGTTTGAAAGTGTTCATTTCGTTTGAAGTGTGAATATTTCCGTTTCGTTTGAAAGACTGAATTTGTGAAATTTTACCGAATCATGGAAGAAGAATTTTACAACGCGTTTGCTACTGCCCCGAGTACTCCTGTTACTATTGCTCAGAATGTGAACATGGAAAATGAAA
The DNA here is from genome assembly GCF_002127325.2 of Helianthus annuus. Lineage (NCBI taxonomy): Eukaryota > Viridiplantae > Streptophyta > Magnoliopsida > Asterales > Asteraceae > Helianthus > Helianthus annuus. Next base: position 45,929,313 of record NC_035445.2, on the reverse strand, counting down.
CAGGAACGCTGCAGAAACCTCCAAAGTTGATGGGTATTGAAGAATACTATTGTTAGAAAGACCGTTTCGAAAATTGGGTTCAAGCAAATCATTTGAGGTCTTGGGAATGTATTGAGAAGAAGTATGTTAAGCCTAGTACAGATCTGGGAGTTAACAAAACTATTTCTGAATTGTCGGATAAAGAGAGAGATATGTATAAGGCAGAAAAAATGATGATTAGTCTACTTCAGCAAGCTGTGAAGGAAGACATCTTCATATTACTTTAACACGATGGTACTTCATGTTCGATTTGGGAAGCACTTTGAATTAAGTTTGAGGGGAGTACAGAGATGATTAGGAGTAAGAAATCATTATTAAAGAAAGAATTTGATTTGTTTACAAGTTTGCAGGGTGAAACTACAAAAAGATTGATTGAGAGATATTGTCATTTAGTGCGTTCAATGTCACTGTTAGATATTAACAAAGATCGAGAAGAATGGGTTGACAAATTAGCTGATGCTTTACCTCAGAAAGAATGGGGTACATATCTGATGATCTTAAAGAACACTGGAGAATATGATAAATTGACAATTTCTCAGTTCATTGAAAAAATTGAAGGACAAGATCTTGAACAACAAAAGACTGCTAGAATGAACAATCCAAGTGGTCAACAAGACATCAAGATGTATTAAAAAGGGAATGTTCAGAATGTTGAAGCAAGTCCGAAGGTCCAAACTGCTTTCAGTGCAGAAAACTCATCCGGATCAGTTAATCAAAGTCCAAACAACAACAGTGGTTTTTCTTCATACTCGAATGTTAATCCGAATTTTTCAACCTCAAGTTATCAGTCTCAAAGCTCAAACAACGGTAATGGTTATGTGATACAATGCAACATCGCGTTGCATCTTCAGAACAGTCAAAATTTCTCTGAAGAAGTCGCTAAAGGTCATATGGCATTGCTAGCCACAGGGTTAGAATCATATGAGGGTCTGGTTGCAGGAAGAATCGGAAATCCTATGTTAACAAAAGAGGATTACGGTCAGATCGATGCTGAGGAAATGGAGCTTATGGATATTAAGTGTGGTTTAGCGAGTTTGTTAAGAAGAGCTGAGAAATTTAAGCTGATTACAGGAAGAAATGATTTCCGTGATGCTAATGTTTCTACTTTAGGTTTTGATAAATCTAAAGTTACTTGTTTTCGATGCAGGGAAAAGGACATTTCAAGAGGGAATGTACCAATCGAGAAGCAATTGGAACTCAGAATCCGTTCGGAAATAATGATTATTATCGGAAAGCTATATATCAACAAGTTTCTCAACAACCATCATCATCCCATGCTATTGAAGATGGAAAGAAGAAAGCATATCTGGTTAATCAAGATGATGAAAAAGTGGCAGAAGGTTTCAGCTGGGATAAATACATTCCGGCTGATTCCAAGATTGGAGCATTCATTGCACAAATAGTTCAAGAACCAGATTTAATGAAAGAATGGATGGATGTGTTTGCTAATGATGGAAAAAATCAAGTTGAAGAGTATGTCTCTTCAGAAGAAAGCTCAGAAAAGACAATAGTCTTTGATCAATCATCAACTGATAGCAGTGATGATGAAGAAGAAAAACAAATAAACATTGGAAAAACTCAATTATCTCCTGAAAGTTTTAAATTTTATTTTGCAGATAGATTGGAGAAACTAAAGGAGAAGCGAGCAGCAAAAGATCAGAAAAAGAAAAAATGCGAGAATGTTGCTCAGGAAGAGAAGTCTGAACAGAGTGAGAAGGTAGTTGAAGTTGAAAAGATAGTCGAAGTCGAAAAGATTATTGAAGTTGAAAAAATTGTTGAAATCACGAAACCTTGTCTAAAATGTTTGGAACCATGCAAACATTGTGAAGAAAAAGATGAGAAGTATAGTGAGCTTGACAAGATGAAAGAAAAATTATTGTTCGATGTTAAGTATGTGAAAGAATCGTATGATATGTTAAACAGAACGGTGAATAGTCTGCAAAAGACAAATTCTGAAAGAGAAGATGCTTTAACCATGATGAATGCAGTGATGATGTCTAAGCAGAAGGCTATTAATCACTATATTGAAGAATGTGCAAAGTTGAAGCAAGAGTTGGAGACAGAAAAGATAGAAAATGAAAGAATCAGACATTTGCTGCAAAGTTATTCAAGTTCTGATTATTTGATTGATAGAATTTATTCAAATGTTGCAGGTTTTGAAGTATTTCAAGATGAGAAGCCAAAAGAGAAGGATACTGGTAAGAAAAAAAGTGTCAGTTATAACAAGTGTCCGCCTCCGATCTGGGAAAGTTATTCTCCCAGAAAACAAAATGAGGAGCAAGTCAAAAAGGCAGTCAATATAAAATTAAAGTAACTGATGACTTACCAGAAAACATTGACATCACGTTCACATCGTCTTACACTGATCATGAGTCTGAGTTAATAAAGAAAGTGGTCGATCAGGTGTTGGATAAAGATGAGGAGTCAGAGTTAAAGTCCGAATCCGAGAGTTCGAGTTCATCCGTTGACAGTCCTAAATCATCGGTCAAAAGGGTTTATAATAAAGAATTTCTGTTATCAAAAAATAATTTGAATGATGAACCAATCAAAGTGGCGTATACTTTGAATGATTCAGACAAATTATATTCTGATGAGGAATTTCTAATAAGAAGTGTTCAAATTGAAAAGATTAAAAAGGATTTTAAACTGACAGAAATTAATATTTCTGAAATAAAAGATGTAAATCTTAAAGAAAAAGCTAAAAAATACACTTCAAGAGTTCAACAAAAATTGAACAAGAAAAAGGGTTACAGTTCTGGTTCTGGTTTTCATAAGAAACCAAACCATAACAGTAATTTCAAAAAGAAAGGCTTAGGCTTTCTTCCACCGGAAAATCATAAAAATGAGAAAATAACTAAAACAAAAACAGTATTTGTTTCAAGGTCAAGTTCTGAAGAAGAAGAAAAGAGCTCATTCTGGAAGCAATCGTACAAAGCGTTCTTTGCTGAAAAACGAAAACATGAGAAAAATGGAGTTCATCTGAGAAAGGAGACAAGAACCTGTTACCGATGTCAAGAAGTTGGTCACATTGCCTGGAACTGTCCAATGGCTACCAACACTAAACAGGAAGTTGTTTCTAAACTCAAAGAAAAAATTGTTGATAAAACTGAACCACCAACTGAAAAATTCAAAGTGTTTATGTAACGCCCTGTGTTTTGTACTTTCTATTTATAGCTTGTCTTACTCGTGTTGCTAATTTTGGAAGCTTTGTATCATTGTACTCGTTCCTTCTAGTACTCGTTGTAAACTCGAGATTTTGATCATGAATGAAAACTTGCATTTCCTTGTTACATACTATACATACACCATAATACGATTAATCATGAGATCATTTGATACTTCTTTGTGATACTTACAAACATATGTTGAACTTGTAAATATGTGACATATACTTGTTACTTACAAACATGTTACATACTTGTACATTACACTTTTTGCCTAGTTAAATCATGTTTTATTTCATATTTCACCTTGTTACAAGTTAGGGGAAACATTGTTGCATATTATTACACAACTTAACTAATAAAATTACTCATTATAATGTTTTAAAAAAATAAAAAACTAAAGAAACATGGCAGCCCAAATTCAGCAAAATTCAGCCCCATATAGTTGGGTTTTGTGGGCTAGTTTCAAGGTGTAACCCCTTCTAAACACTTCCAAAGCCCAACCCATTGAAACCCTAATCCTTCCCCCTATAAATACCACTTATAACCAGCCTCCCTACCACTTTTGCAACACTAAAAACTCTCAAAACATCCTCCAAACCGTAGTTGAAAGCAAAGGTTCGAGTAGATTGACACCCCTTCACGAAAATGAGCATAACTCACTCAATTCTTATCCGATTCACTCGATTCTTTTTCCTACTTGCTTGTATAATCATGGGGTTCGATTCCTAGACTTCTCCTTGGAGAAATCAGACCTGGAAATGCCCCGAAATAGTCCATAAACTTTCTGTTTGTTTTTATGTTCATCAAAAACTTGTTTAAATCTATGCAACTTGTGTCCAACACATCTCATACCTATGTCCTAATGCTTACAACTTATCCCATGGTTGGTTAAGCTTAAAAACAAGGTTGAGACATCTAAATCAGAGGTTAAAACCTCATAAACTTTCTGTTTTTAATTAGGGTTTTACCCACAAGTAATGTTCAAGTGTGAAACTTGTTGAATGTGTGATGGTTGGATTAGCTTGGGCTATCCTTCATAAGAATCCACTCATTACTTGATGTTTTGCTATAGATTAGTTGTTGTTAATACCTTGATACTTGTATGTTCATGACCCTCCTTGTTGTTTATAACAACAAGTGTAGTGGTGAACAATAGAGGTGCCTAAATGGAAGCTTGTTCTTCCTACCTCATGTATGTATTCTATGACACAAAGAGGTACCTAAATGGAGACATTAATCTCCTACCTCATGCTTGAATCATAAGACTTGTAAACTATATAATATCTAAGTTATTCTATATGTATACATCTAAGTAACTAAGACTTGATGATGACTTAATAGTTATTTGTTAAGTGGACGTTACATCATCTATGACCATGCCCTTGTTATGACTCTAATGGATCTTAGAATCCATGAAATCATACCAACTCTTTTGAGTTTCAATAGTGTCAAGAACAAGAGTTATGCGTACAAGATGATTATTTTCACCTATGTTACTTTCTATATATTAAAAACTCCGAATCTATAATCTTCCGTTATACGCCAAACTCACACACCTACGTTTCCTTGTGTAGAAGGACAAGGTGCTCCGAACTAATTCATCTACAAACTTGCTCTCGGAATTTCAAGTCACCACTTGTAAACGGTGAGTATACTCGTATTTCCCCCTTTTTACTTTTACCACTTTTGGGGTGTAACATGTTTACCTATTAACTTACACATGAACACTTTGTTAAACACATGAACGTTCCTATAACATGCTTGTATACGTGATGACTTGATACTTTAAACTTGGGTTATTCTTATGTGTTGAACTTATCATTAACTTCGTACGAGCCAAACCTTGACATATGTAGCGCTATAGGATTAACGACCCGCCCGTAAACTTGAGGTTATGTCTTGAGCATATTGCGTTTTCTTGGTTTGATATGTTAGACACATGCCATATTTAAGGTTTATCTTGAATCATATGCTTGCCATGAGGAATTGATCACACTTTTTAACTTATGCTATGTACGTACCAAACTTGTATACTCGCCTTTGCTTTTGCATTGAATTGTATTTTTAAACATGTTACAGGTTGATGATGATGAAATGAAAACGGATAGCAAAGATGCCTAAATACTCACTTAGACGTTTAGGTTTAAAGTGTTGTATCAATTTTGTTTATGTTATGTTGAACAATGTTGTTATTTGCTTTTCTTGTAATGTTTTGACATTTATTTTGGAAATGAAATTTGGATTATTAAATTATTGTCACAAATAGCGTTATGATGTCTCGAGCAATCTTCACACTTCGTCTCATCCCGATGTTTCCGCCATTGGTTGGGGTGTGACAGATTGGTATCAGAGCCATAACTATAGGGAATTAGGAAAATTGCCATGCTTTTGCCCTAGTCTATAGTTTTAGGAACTTTGTCTCTTATTTGTTGTTTAAAACATTTGTGCTCTATCTTACATGCTTCCTAGCTACACTTCTTGTTAATAAATTTATGTGCCTTTCCTAAGGCTAACACGAATACACTTTTGCTATTTTATACTCTTGTAACATCAACGAGACAACTTTACCAAAATAGGCGTGAAACCCACAATTTGGTAAACGACTCTCACTCTACCTTTAATCTATTTTTGCACGAAATTTCACCATTAAGCTAGGAGTGACATCCACAACTTAATGGTAATTTCCATTTCAACTCTAGTGGACCCTTGTCAAAGTGTCAAAATTTTATTTTGGCCGACAAGTACCAACCACATTTAGGGTACGAAATCGTCAAGTTAGGGGTGAAACCCGCATCTTGTCGATTAAGTCCCATTCCTTGATTTTTTTATTCTCGCCAAAGTCCCGAATGTTCCAATCATTTAGAGATGTGTAGTAACCGGAAGGGTAAGATACCGTTAATCGCTTCTCGACGAGAGTATCTTACTTATAGGCCGAAGCACAATATCTCTAAATCGAAAGGACTTTCGACCCACTTTGGAATTGTCGACGTTTCTCTACCCGAAACATTCCTATGTTTTATTGAGCCTCTCTTTTATGTATCTCAATTTATATGTGATTTTATACTTGAACGTTCATTCATTTCGAAATGTCGTTTTAATCATGTCGCACATTATCGCAATCACAAACAATAATAATTCTCATGAACCAACTAAATTTATATTTTCCTATTCGCAACTTATGTGCTATACATGTTGAATGTGTGTTGGAAACTTATGCTTTATGTGAACTTTACTTGGTACTTGAACATCTACTTGCTTTGCATACACAAACCTTGTTTTCAATTAATGATCAAAGTCTCATCCTTTCCCTTCTCTTTCAAATCTTTTAGATGTCTTCTAGTTCATCCAAGAAACTCAAGTCAAAGAAGGGTTCGACCTCCTCCGCCATGTCCCAAAAGGATTGTATGAAGTTTATGGCTAAACAATTTGCAAAGGTCCTACCCGACATTGTTAGCAAGATCCAAACCGATTCACCCCATGGTTCGGTCGACTCAAAGGCCGACAAACCCAAATCGACCTTCCAATTTAAGCACTTCATGGCTTGTAAACCCTTAGAATTTACCGGCAAGAATGGCGCTACCGCCATGATGAACTGGTTTGATGCCATCGAGCTTACCTTCTTGCAAAGTGGTTGCCCTGACGAACTAAGAACCTTGAATGCAACCGGTGTGTTTCGTGAAAAGGCACTTGAGTGGTGGACAACTGAGCGTAACAAGAGAGGAAACGAGGTCGCACACGCTATGCCGTGGGACGATCTCAAACAACTTATGAAGGATCACTTTTGTCCCCCTCACGAACTCCAAAAGTTGGAAAATGAATTCTGGAACCTCACGCAAAAAGGGAGTGACATGGATGGTTTGATTACACGCTTCAAGCAGCTTAGTGTTCTATGCCCTGGTCAAGTAGAAACCGCCCCCAAAACCGTGGCCAAATTCATTCGTTGTGTTGCACCTTCTTTAACAAACCATCTTGCATCTGCCAACCCTCAAACCATTGAAGACGCGTACCGCATAGCTACCGAACTTAACAACAATTGTGTTCTTCATGGAACCTTTGACAAGGTTTCAACAAAGAATGCGCACCAAGCCACCATTGACTCCCCTAATGAGTCTAAACCCTCCCAGCAATCTAAGAGAAACCAAGGCAAGAAGCGGAAGGCTTCAAGCCAAAACTGCGCGGTCGTCACTCCGCCAAACCCACAACCCCTTCAAACTGTGCCTGCTTTCGATGGTGAACGCAAGGTTTATACTGGAACGCACCCAAAGTGCGACAAATGCCGATATCATCACCCCCCAAACGCTCATTGTCGAAAGTGTGACAAGTGTGGCCGGTATGGGCATCTCTCGCCATACTGTCGTATCCCCCCACAGGCCTACCAAAACCAAGCTCTTTTGGCTCCAAATCAAGTCGCCCCTGTGCGAGCATGCTTCACGTGTGGTGATACCAACCACATGGCCAATGTGTGTCCTCAACGATATCAACCACAACAACCTCGACAGCAACAACCACAGCCACAACCCCAACAACAACAACAGGTTCAAGAACCCGCTAGGGGTCGAGCTTTCCTTCTCACCACAGCTCAGGCTCAAAATGCAAACGACGTCATCACTGGTACGTTTCTCATTAACCATGTCTATGCTTCATGCCTATTTGATACTGGTGCCGATAAAAGTTTTGTGTCGTTAGAATTCGAGTCTTTGCTCAAGTGTAAACGCTCTAAGTTGCCAAAATCTTTCGCTGTCGAAGTTGCTAATGGTAAAACCGTCAAAGTCAATTCTGTTCTCTCCAATTGTTCACTAATCCTTAACGATCATACGTTCTCAATCGATCTCATACCTATGCAAATGGGTAGTTTCGACGTCATAGTAGGTATGGACTGGCTTAGGCGAGTTCGTGCTGAAGTTGTCTGTTCTGAGAAGTTTATTCGCTTGCCTCTTCCAAATGGTGATTCTCTACACGTCTATGGTGAAAAGCCTTCTCAAGGCCTTAAGCTTATGTCATGCATCAAGGCAAACAAGTGCTTACGCAAGGGTACCTTCGCCTTTCTCGCCCACATCGTGGAAAAGAAGGATAAAGGCCCAAGCATAAGTGACGTTCCTGTTGTACGTGACTTTCCGGATGTATTTCCCGAAGACCTTCCTGGTCCTCCTCCTGCTCGTTCTGTCGATTTTCGCATCGATTTAGTGCCTGGCGCTACGCCTGTCGCTAAGTCCCCCTATCGTTTAGCACCCTCTGAGATGCAAGAGCTCTCGAGTCAACTTCAAGAGCTTCTTAACAAAGGCTTCATACGCCCTAGTACTTCTCCTTGGGGCGCTCCCGTTTTATTCGTCAAGAAGAAAGATGGGTCCTTTCGTATGTGTATTGACTATCGTGAGCTCAACAAGCTTACTATCAAGAATCGATACCCTCTTCCTCGCATTGATGACCTCTTCGATCAATTGCAAGGCGCAACCTGCTTTTCAAAGATCGATCTTCGTTCTGGGTATCATCAACTTCGAGTACTCGAAGAAGATGTGCCTAAAACCGCCTTTCGTACGCGTTATGGTCATTATGAGTTCGTGGTCATGCCCTTTGGTTTGACCAACGCACCTGCTGTCTTTATGGACTTAATGAACCGCGTGTGCAAAGCATACTTGGACCGTTTTGTGATCGTCTTCATCGAAATATCCTCATCTTTTCCCTGAGTCTTCCTAAATTTCGGGACGAAATTTCCTAAAGGAGGGGAGACTGTAACGCCCTGTGTTTTGTACTTTCTATTTATAGCTTGTCTTACTCGTGTTGCTAATTTTGGAAGCTTTGTATCATTGTACTCGTTCCTTCTAGTACTCGTTGTAAACTCGAGATTTTGATCATGAATGAAAACTTGCATTTCCTTGTTACATACTATACATACACCATAATACGATTAATCATGAGATCATTTGATACTTCTTTGTGATACTTACAAACATATGTTGAACTTGTAAATATGTGACATATACTTGTTACTTACAAACATGTTACATACTTGTACATTACACTTTTTGCCTAGTTAAATCATGTTTTATTTCATATTTCACCTTGTTACAAGTTAGGGGAAACATTGTTGCATATTATTACACAACTTAACTAATAAAATTACTCATTATAATGTTTTAAAAGAATAAAAAACTAAAGAAACATGGCAGCCCAAATTCAGCAAAATTCAGCCCCATATAGTTGGGTTTTGTGGGCTAGTTTCAAGGTGTAACCCCTTCTAAACACTTCCAAAGCCCAACCCATTGAAACCCTAATCCTTCCCCCTATAAATACCACTTATAACCAGCCTCCCTACCACTTTTGCAACACTAAAAACTCTCAAAACATCCTCCAAACCGTAGCTGAAAGCAAAGGTTCGAGTAGATTGACACCCCTTCACGAAAATGAGCATAACTCACTCAATTCTTATCCGATTCACTCGATTCTTTTTCCTACTTGCTTGTATAATCATGGGGTTCGATTCCTAGACTTCTCCTTGGAGAAATCAGACCTGGAAATGCCCCGAAATAGTCCATAAACTTTCTGTTTGTTTTTATGTTCATCAAAAACTTGTTTAAATCTATGCAACTTGTGTCCAACACATCTCATACCTATGTCCTAATGCTTACAACTTATCCCATGGTTGGTTAAGCTTAAAAACAAGGTTGAGACATCTAAATCAGAGGTTAAAACCTCATAAACTTTCTGTTTTTAATTAGGGTTTTACCCACAAGTAATGTTCAAGTGTGAAACTTGTTGAATGTGTGATGGTTGGATTAGCTTGGGCTATCCTTCATAAGAATCCACTCATTACTTGATGTTTTGCTATAGATTAGTTGTTGTTAATACCTTGATACTTGTATGTTCATGACCCTCCTTGTTGTTTATAACAACAAGTGTAGTGGTGAACAATAGAGGTGCCTAAATGGAAGCTTGTTCTTCCTACCTCATGTATGTATTCTATGACACAAAGAGGTACCTAAATGGAGACATTAATCTCCTACCTCATGCTTGAATCATAAGACTTGTAAACTATATAATATCTAAGTTATTCTATATGTATACATCTAAGTAACTAAGACTTGATGATGACTTAATAGTTATTTGTTAAGTGGACGTTACATCATCTATGACCATGCCCTTGTTATGACTCTAATGGATCTTAGAATCCATGAAATCATACCAACTCTTTTGAGTTTCAATAGTGTCAAGAACAAGAGTTATGCGTACAAGATGATTATTTTCACCTATGTTACTTTCTATATATTAAAAACTCCGAATCTATAATCTTCCGTTATACGCCAAACTCACACACCTACGTTTCCTTGTGTAGAAGGACAAGGTGCTCCGAACTAATTCATCTACAAACTTGCTCTCGGAATTTCAAGTCACCACTTGTAAACGGTGAGTATACTCGTATTTCCCCCTTTTTACTTTTACCACTTTTGGGGTGTAACATGTTTACCTATTAACTTACACATGAACACTTTGTTAAACACATGAACGTTCCTATAACATGCTTGTATACGTGATGACTTGATACTTTAAACTTGGGTTATTCTTATGTGTTGAACTTATCATTAACTTCGTACGAGCCAAACCTTGACATATGTAGCGCTATAGGATTAACGACCCGCCCGTAAACTTGAGGTTATGTCTTGAGCATATTGCGTTTTCTTGGTTTGATATGTTAGACACATGCCATATTTAAGGTTTATCTTGAATCATATGCTTGCCATGAGGAATTGATCACACTTTTTAACTTATGCTATGTACGTACCAAACTTGTATACTCGCCTTTGCTTTTGCATTGAATTGTATTTTTAAACATGTTACAGGTTGATGATGATGAAATGAAAACGGATAGCAAAGATGCCTAAATACTCACTTAGACGTTTAGGTTTAAAGTGTTGTATCAATTTTGTTTATGTTATGTTGAACAATGTTGTTATTTGCTTTTCTTGTAATGTTTTGACATTTATTTTGGAAATGAAATTTGGATTATTAAATTATTGTCACAAATAGCGTTATGATGTCTCGAGCAATCTTCACACTTCGTCTCATCCCGATGTTCCCGCCATTGGTTGGGGTGTGACAGTTTAAATATTCAACATATGAAGTTGGTGAATGTTCAAAAAGGTTTTACAAAAGAAGAGTAAATCTTAACAACCAAACACGGGTTGTTAAGAAATCAGATGTTAAATCTGGCGATGAATCTGACTCGTCAAAGTCAGAAGAGCCACAAGTTGAGGTTAAAAGTGATAATTCAGTTCCGCCAATGGATGAAGTCAATTTTCCACCATTGCGAGCTGAAAATTTAAAATCAAAGGTTGGTAAAGTGGAAATTTCGAATCAATTCTATTCTGAAAAGAAAGAATTTGATGTTGAAAAGGTTTTTAATGGGAAATTAAAACATATTTTTGGGAAAATGGTCGATGGAAGGGCCAAAGGGGTAAAAGATTTTTATGAAAAAAAGGAATGTTGAAACCCCGAGTGAAACTGAGAAGGTCGCACCCAAAGCTGGTCAGGCTTGGGTGTCTGTTTTCCATATATAAAAATCCTGACTTGCCGGAGCTCCCAAGTTGGTAATCGTGGAGCAAGAATCAGCATCATTCTTGAAAATGTTTGTTCCTACAAGTGGTTAATCAAGGTCATTAAGTTGAACTTGATTTAACTTTCATACAAGTGGTTGAAAAACAATGTGATGAAATAATCCCCTAACCTACAAGTAGTTTATGAAAATCAACAAAACTAATTTTCCAGAAAAACCATTTTGATGAAAACAAACTTAAGTGTTTTGAAATCATTATGGGAAAATAGTTTGTTGTCAGGGGGAGTTCTGATTGTTTACGCCAAGTGGATGGCGAATTGAAGCTTGAAATATCGGTTTGTCAAATTTTTCTTTAAATGGTTTTGAATTTTAGGGGGAGTAAGGAATTTTAGAAAATCCAAAAACATTAGAAAATTTGAAAAAGTCAAAAACATTGAAAAATGAAAACGAGTTTTGTTGTGAAAAAAGAGGAAATGATAGTACATCAGTGGACTATCACAGCACGCTATAGAATTGAAAAGTCAAATGTGATAAACGATCTCACTGAGGATATGCCACTAGGTTTTTACACATTCAGTAGATTGTTTTTGAGATATGAACCTAAATATCATAACCTACTTATTTCGTGGGGAACATCTCTCGGATATATGGGTAACCCCCGAAATCTTGTTTGAAGGACTTTCTATTTCTGACATACTAGGTCTTTGTGCATGATGATATCTGGGGTATTATACCAGGACTTCTGATTTTGCGGAAGCAATAGCCTAGTCCTCGTATAATGCTCTGCGCTGCTTTAATCTTAAAAGCTCACCCTCAGCATAAAAAATGATGAAACATTAAAAAATGCGATTCATGTGCTGTTGAAGAAAAGATCCCCAAAGGGACACACCTAAAGTCGAGCCATCATCTCTTTGTCTGAACGGAAGTTCTAACCTGAGCTCTCATGGTCTCGCATTTACCCGTTTATAAATATCATTAGTGTACACTCACCTGTAAGACTGAATATAGGAGTCTGGATACGGGAGTATATTCTGAGGTGGGACACGCGAATAAGTTTAAGTCCATTAAAACACTAATTTCGTATCTCGGAACAGTTGAAATTTGTGTGAAAATTTAAATGGATCAGTATACTGACAATCTAAGTGAATTGTTTAGAACTTAAAATGTTTAAAGCTTAACGGTGTTAGTGATTTGTCTCATAAACTGATATGATCCTCTTACACAAACTCACAAAAATATTGTCTGTAAATATTTCTTTACTGCTTTCTGTTAAAATTAAAAATCCAAAAAGATTTTCAGAGTGTTTTAGCATAAATTTAAAAAAAAAAAAACAAAAAGATTTTATTTCATCTTATTTTCGACAACTGATGTTGGAAAGCTGATTTTCAAAATTCCGAGTGCTAAACATGACGACAACAATGGGTTGGGAAAGTTAGTTTTGAAATGAAAAACTATGTTTACAAGTGGTTCATTAGAGATTAAAATTGAAAAATCATTTTTGATGTGATTTCTACAAGTTGGTTTCTAAATTTGTCAAATTTTTAAATTTTGTGAAATTTATTTTAAGGTAGAGTTTGTAAAGGAAGAAGCAGCCAGGTTACGATTCCTAAAGCTGTGCGAGAGTCAGGTTTCAATTTCAGACTGCGATCCCAGCGAATCGAAAGGGGAAGCCTATAGATTTTAAAGCCAGAGAGCCAGATTCGAATCTTGATATCCACGCAAGCTGCTGATACTGAAGATTGGAGATCCACATCCAAGTGGGAGTCTGAAAATGTAAAGAGCCAGTTTCTGATCCTGAAACAGTGTGAAATGATTAAAGCTGCCAATGCTGAAGAACTTAAAGAATCAAGAGATCTGATCAAGAGAAGATAGAGTCAGTTTGAGATTCTGGAAGTGAAAGAGAAGAAAAGATAGAGTCAATGGAGAATACTTTGGAGAGAACGAGAAGACTGATAAAGACTGAAGACTTCGAAGACTCGACACTGAAGAGTCCGTCAACATCCAAGGGGGGTCTGTTGGTGCATATGTCTGTCGACTTCGTCTTGTATCGAGTCTTGTAATAGATTAGAAAGATCAGGGCGCGTTGTTCAAGAAACTAGGGATTTAGTGTTGGAAGTCCATTTCGCACGAAATGGAATATCTATTTCGTACGAAATGACAACTAGCCATTTCGCACGAAATAGTAAAGCTATTTCGTACGAAATGACCATTCGCATGAATTGTTCCGTGCAAAATGGCTCTGCCTATAAATACCTGTCTTGATCATTTCATTTGTAACTTTGTGATTCTGGTACCGAGGTGCTGCCGAAGTGTCTCCAGACTGTAAAACGTTGTTATATCAATAAACAAGACAATTAGAGTGTATATCAAGCTGATTCGAAGTCGATACGTTTGTTTCCGCCTCTCGTATTGATTAGAACTCTTCTGAATGACTCGTTTTGGTCGTGCAAACGATCCTACACTAATAGTCGGGAAGTTGATACCCGAACATGCTTTAAGTGCAACGAAGTTGGACACATTGCACAAAAGTGCACCAACTCGAAGCCTAAGTCTGTGGTTGTCGAGAGTCCGAAGAAGAAAGACGATGTAAAAGGAAAAGCTACAATGTTTGTTGAGAAAAAGGTTTTGAAAAATGAAAACACCAAAGTCAAAACTGAACCCGTAAAGAAGTCGGTAACTAAAACTGATAAATTTTACAACGGGTTACTTCGTCTCAACAAACGTGGAAGCCAAAATCTGAGGATAAGAAACCAAGTTCTCCAAAACTAAAGGTTTCTGAGTCGGCAAAACAATCATCTTCAACTAAGGAGATGAATGTACCTTTGGATTACTATGAGAAACTTGAGAAACAAACTTCTACCTCTCCAAGGAAGAAGTATGTTCCGAAGAAAGACCAATCATCTGGTCAACCTCAGGAAAAGGATTTCTTTTTGTATAAAGAGGTTGAGATTGGGTCTGAAGAAAGTCTCAAGACGAATGAAAAGAAATTCCCACCTTTGTACACCAAAACCACATGCATTAATGTCAAGCTACCTGAGTCGAAAGAGGCTTGGGTTGCTTCAAAATCTCACTGAATGTTTGTGATATGTGTAGGAGCTCCCGAGATCTATCTCACGTTGGATAATGGATAGTGGAGCATCCAGGCACATGACAGGGAGAAAAACCCTGCTTTACGATGTCAGAGGATTTAACAGAGGTTATGTTGGTTTTGCCGATAATCAAGGAGGTCGTACATTGGTGAGGGAACATTATCAAATGGCATTATCACGTTTGAAAGAGTCAACTACATCACCGAGCTAGAGAACAATCTTCTGAGCATATCTCAAATTTGTGATAGAATGTATTCGACACAATTCACGGATAAAGAATGTCTGATCTTGAAGCCGTGGTTTGTCATCCCCGAGGAGTGGATCATCATGAGAGCGCCTTGAGTTAATGATCTGTGCGTGTTGGATATGAGCGTAGCCATGACTACCATGGGTCAAACTCATTGCTTCATGTCAAGAGCCATTGAAAAGGAGTCACAATTGTGGCATCGAAAGATGGGCCACATTCACCTGCTCAAGATGAACTACCTGGTGCATAACGACTTGGTGAAAGGTGTTCACTTGAAGAGTTTCCATCTTGAGGGGGAGTGTATAAGTTGTATCAAAGGAAAGCAACGAAAGAAATCCCACCCTGGGAAAAAGATGAACTCAGTCTCGAAGCCGCTGGAGAGACTTCACATAGATCTCTTTGGTCCTGTGAATGTTAAAAGTATTACGGGTGATCTCTATTGCCTCGTAGTCACTGATGACTATTCGAGATTTTCGTGGGTGTCGTTCCTGAAGACAAAAGACAAGACATTTGAGAGTTTGCTGAGACTATTTAGGAAGATTGAGAATTTGTACCGAAATTAGAAGAAAGATTGTTGAAAAGATAACAACTGAAGGTGTTCCGAGAACTATACCTAGAGAGAATCTTACTGAAGAGAGGAAGACGTGGTTTAAGGTGATGCCTAAGGAAAGAAAGTTTATAAGGCCGCTTTAGTACTTTATGCATGATGCCAAAATTTCATGGGGCGACATCTTGTCTTGGAGCTATTTAGAAGATCTGAAGGTGTATGCCATTAGACGGGAGCAAGGGGCACAATACTTTGAGTTCTTGTCAGACATAAAGACCATCCCATGGTGGGACGTTGATGAATTGGTACAAACTAAGAACATAAAGCAATTTTACTATGGTTTGGAAGTGAAGCAACACGACCAACACTTGTGGGATTATGTGAAGCAGCAATCAAAGGCAAGATATCCTGATTGGAAGCCTCAATATCCAAAGCAGATTGTTACTATCTTGGAGAATGGTGAAAAGGATATTACTTTGGATGTCAAGCCGCCAAGGTGCTTAAAGAACATGCCTCTAAGAGCTATGGAACAAGATTTTCATGAGGATTTTCAAGGGTGGTTGTACAATGAAAGCACAGCAGAAGCGGTAATCTCGTTATTTAACAAGTCCACAGGGATGTCTCGAAGGATCAGCATTTTGGATCCTATGTGGCTTATTAATTGCTCAAAGAAAGACATCGATTGCTTGTTTTATAACAAGATTGTGTATAAGAAGAGAGATAAAGTGCAAGCGATGCAGTATCAAAAGATTGTGGATGTGTGCTTCGCTAAAGACATCAACTCCGGCAGGTATTGGAAGTCTAAGTGGAGAGAGTTGGAGATTGATAAATTCTTGAATAAGTACAAGCGTGAACAAAGATTCAAGGCTATTGCTGAGAAAGCTGCAAAGCTTGGAAAATACAAGCTCATGAGACCACCACCAACGGATCAAACACCGATTGAAAAGGAAGAGAACAAGATTCCTAAGTGGGATAGAAAGCGTGACGGTGATCCAGCGTACAGAAAATGGTGGATTGAAGAAGGAAGGCTTCTGAGGTAAAAGATGTTGGAAGAAAAGGTAGAACAAAGAAGGCAGAGGGCCAAGGAACGAAGACGTAAGAGGAAAGACTGAAGACTATGCTGGAAGGAACTACAGCTACATCCAAGGGGGAGTCTGTTAGTTCATATGTCTGTAGCTTCCGTCAGCATTGAGCCTTATTTTGTACTATATATGTCTTTTGTGTATTTGTATGTATTTGTATGTATGTTTGTATAACGACAACTTAGGGATCGGCGCTTAATGTAAAAGTGAAGTCCATCGGATGTCAGATGTCATCCGACCGGATGGCCATCTGATCGGATGACCATCCGATCGGATCACCACCCGATCGAACGACACTTAATAACCTCCCTGAGTTTGTCTATAAATAGCAAGCTAGGACTTGTCATTTAGAACTTTTTGCTCAACTTGTAAGGAACCTCTGCCAGTCTGAGATTCTAACTGGTGCTGTTGTACTTTCACATCAATCAGAAGATCAGACGAATTTAATCGTTGAATGCGTTGTTGTGATTCTGTGACATAATCAAAGGATTCCGTACATTGATTCTGGTCGATTCATCCACATTCCACACGAACAGATCCTGATCCAAAGGCCTAACACAACAATTCTCCCCTTTTATAAATAGAACCTTTCTCAATGTAAAAAAAAACTTAACTCTTACATTTGAATATCCTCTGATCACATAATCTATGGAGAGAAAAGCCTCGGAAGTAAGAGAGAGAATGCACCTGGTGAGGGGAGGTGTATGTACTTTTGATTATAGTAAAATTAGAATGAATATAGGAATCATATGGAATCTTCTTCCCAAATCCAGTTGTGTATTGATTGATGTGTTTACTATTACGGTTTTGTTGAATTTCTAAATTTGTTTAAACTGTTATATCCAAAAAAAACACACACATACACACACAAACACACACCCTCAGATCCAACAATTAGGACCACTATAAATTCATGCGTTTATGTGTTAACTAGTATTTGACCCGTTGTTGTAACACCTCGAAAATTCATGTCCAATACAATATCGACACGTGTCGTGAGCTTTAAACGTGTAATAGATTACTTATGAGGGACTAAAGTTGACAAAGTTTGGTTATCTCTTGGAGCCCTTAAAAATCAATTTGGAAGGTCAAAAGTGCAAAATTTGGAGTTAAAACCACTTTAAAAAGGACCAGGGACCAAACATGCAAATACTGAAAGTTGTTTGACCATTTCTGGGCCTCATATGGGCCGCGTAAGACTTCACTGGAAGCTTACGCGGGCCGCCTAAGCATACCAGCGACAGAAATTCATGACAGGTGCCTGTGCAGCCTGTTTAACCGACTTTAAGGCCTTGTTTTACATACCAGGGGCTGTGCAAATGGGATTTCATGCAATAGGGACACATGTGATGATCAGAAATCGTTCATAGACTTGTTTGGCATGATCTTGTTGCATTTAATTTCCTATATAAGAAGACCCTTGTTGCAACACTTGGGCACTTCACTTGAAAACTTTCATAACTTCTTTTCTGGAGACTCCTGGAGCTCAAGACCACTTTCTAAGGACCATTAGTCGTGCATAAGACTTCAGTAAGTGTCCTTAACCTCTCTTAATTCAGTTTTATTAGTTTAATGGCCTAAAGTCAAACCCGTCGTAATTAAGGTTTGACTTAGTGATTAATCACTAATGGTCCAGTCAATTCCCGAATTAAGAGTAGCTTTGAGTTGGTAATTATGTGGGTAATAAACCCTTAAAAGGGTATTCTCTGATTCCCACTCTAACTAGGTCAATTGTAGGGTCAAATTTAATTATAAAAAGTCATCAGAAAGCGATTTTGCAAATAAACACATAATTAATAATGTAGAAGCCATGCAACCTGTTTTATCATTCATATAAGTTGGTAATTAATGTAAGAACATGTCTAAGCATGTTCAACCCGACAATTTTCAGTTTAAGCTCGGTTCGGAACCGAAAGTCGCATAAGTGGACTTTTGCTTTGACTTTCAGTTTTGACCCATTATAGCATATTTTAGAAATGCCTTAGAGATTTATTAGGACCAGGTTACATGTTAGTATAACCCTCTGTGATTATACAACTTGGTTCATTAGTTATCCGATTCACATGCATGTTTCCGTTATATGCCTAAATGTTGACTATTATGCCCTTTTGACCTTAAAACTATATTTTTGAAAATGTGAAAGAATAGAAACCTTTATTACTGATTTATAAACTTGCCCTAAAAATTTGACATCAGTTTGAGGTCTAGATTAGGAGTTATGCTCAATAGCGTAATTAGAAAGCTTTTTATTAATTAAACGGCGTAATTAGCATAAAGCATATCTAAACCCAATTTTTGATATCAAACTTTTTACCTACTGATTGTCCCAAGATTATTTTTAAATAATTGTCCCAAGTTATAAAAGATATTTTGTGCCTTGTGTATTCAAACCAATTTTCTTAAACTCTTTTCAAAATGAGTCAGTTAATTGTATTTACCAGTGTAAACTGACGTATTTTCCAAAAAGACTAAGTGCAGGTATTAAACGGAATAAGCTGGCTACTCCTAGCATCATTAAAGAGTCTTGCAAGCTTAAGATGCTAAAGTCTGTTGAACAATGAACTTTTTATCTTTTGATCCGCCTGTGGATCCCTTACAGTCCGTTTGTAATACATTGATATTACTTTATATTCGGTTTGTAATGTGATTCATCTTTTGCTTCCGCTGTGCGTTAAATTGTGTTGTTTGACTATGATGATATCAACTACGTCACGATACTCCCCACCGGCCCCACCGGTAATACGTGGAAATATCGGGGTGTGACAGGTTGGTATCAGAGCCAACACTGAGTGAATTAAACACTAGCCTTTTGTGTTTAATCTCAGTTACACAGTTGCACATTCCTCGACTTTCGAGTCTAGACAAAGAACTTAGGACTAATCCTAATTCGTTTTATTTTATCCTTTATTTGTTTCCTCTGTTATCTATTGTTTGTTTTGACAGGTTATCAAAATGCCACCGAGATTCAGGAGAGGACGAGGCAAGGCACCAGTTACTGGACACGATCATGAAGCCGGGCCTTCACACCAGCGAACCCCATCTATCACTGTAAGTACAAGTCCACAGGAAGCTTGAAGGACTTATATAGAGCCAGCGAGGCGATCTGTCTCGCTAAGTTCGTCACCATCCTATCACCATTCTTTCGGGCCCCAATCTGAAAACGAGCCCCACGACTCACACCATTCCTTCATCCCTCTCCAATGATCCAACTCTCACCATTCCTTCAATGACCCAACACCTTACTTTCAAAGCCGATTCAACCCGGCAAACCTCATTGAAGAACCAGTGGGTTTTAACCCACTGGGACCCGAAGACCATTTCTTTGGCGACCATGCGATGGACATGGATGAAGACATTGATCCCGCCGAGCCTCCAACCGGGACCCCTACTCACCCCATCGAGATCTCCGATGGGTCATCATTCCATGGATCACCTTACCGTGGTCCAGACAGCTACCAGGCGAGATTTGCCCAATATGATTGGGTATTTACACCCTCTTACCATTCATCGCCTCATCAGCAGCAGCAGCAGCAGTAGGATCTCTCTGAGGATTCGCGTTTTGTAGCGGTCAATCCACCGCCACCACCACCAGTTCAGCAGCCGCCTCCGGAGCCAGCGAGGCGAAGAAGATCAAACGCACGGATGTCCGTGCGAGGAGGAGTGCGTATCAGCACCCCTCAACCTTCGAGTGGCAGCCACTACCCGCCACTCCATGAAGACCCGCAGATGGGTGGGCCTTCAAACCACGTCTCTGAGGTAGACTCCGCACCTGTCGCGCCACCACCGTTGGGTTTTGATAACCCAATTCCTGCATACGCCGGTTCAGCGGCGTACAACTCATTTGAGCAGCCGGCCCATACCAACTACAATTATGCTGAGGTTGACCCATACCAGGTAGCATGGGACTACAATGCTCTCCACCCCGAGGGGCCCTATGGAGCTCCCTGGGGAGTTGGATACCCAGCTTATGGGTACCAACAACCGCCACCTCCTCAACCTCCACATCAGCAGCCGCCGCAATCGCAATTGATACCACCAGAGCGACAACAAGAGGTTCTCCAAAGGTTGAGCCAGGTAGAGCGGGGGGTCCAAGAAGAGCGCAGGAACAACCGCGGTTTTCTTAAAGGTCTGGCGAGTTTAATCAAGGGAAAGACCAAGAGAAGGGATTTTTGAAGATCCTTGTTTATTTATTTATGTTGTAATTTACTTGCTTTAAATCAAGTCCCTGAGTGGACATCTGTTTCTGTATTCAGTCCTTGCGAGGACTTGTCTTTTTAGTTTAGCCCCTGCGTGGGTATGTTATTTCTGTTTAGCCCCTGCGTGGGCAAGTTATTTCTCTTCAAGTCCCGTTTAGGGCAAACATGTATTTTTAATTTTGTAGTGGAATGGTTAAATTTTAAATTTCATTTTTGTCATTATGCATAAATATAATATATGAAATAAATGAAAAATAACATTCCTTTTATAGGATCTGCCATTATAATAAAATGCCAAAATCTAAAAACGACAAGACCTAGCCCATGTGTCATTTTAAGACAGCCAAGATGGTATTACCTCAATTAGATTCAAATCCTTGTTAACATCTCAATTTAGGATTGCTCTGCGTTAAATATTAAAAAGAATCTTAAAGCTAAAACCTAGCCTATATGTCATTTCAGATATGGCCAAGATGGTAAAACCTATTTAAAAGATTCAAATCCTTGTTAACATCTAAAAACATGTTAACACCCTTGGCAAAATGTGATTCGATAAAAATCACATAAGTCATTCTTAAATTGGGTTATTCCAATTCACTTCTTAATTATATAATAATCCATTAGTGATGAAGTGCCTACGGGCCATAATTAATGTCCTTTGAGACTAAAGACAGTGGTGGTCTACGACTCCCTGTCAAGAAAAAGGTAATGAACTTTGATTCAAGCCTTAATGCCTCGATTCTATAAAATCCTGGCTTATAAATTAAATCTGTCCCTGTGACTTGGCCTTTTGTGCTTATTAAATTATAATTAAGGATTATTATAAAGATCCCGAATAAATATATTTAACAAATTAACCAATATGGTTATTAATACCATGGTTAATAAATCATCAAGAATGATAGTACTGTTATAAACTTCTAAATAAACCTTTGTCATTATTTTTGTGTAGCAATTAAGCTACATGGCTGGGTCGGAAGAAGTTAACAGTCACCCCTTGGAAAACCATGAAAATACTAGGATAAATATAACCAGAGAAGAGCTCCGAACACTGATTGATACAGCTGTATCTAAAGCTGTGGATAGGCAATTCAGGGAATCTAGTGGGACGCATAGTAAAACCTCATCTGTACCCCACTCTAAATCTCACCCTAAGGCACAATCTGAGGCTCATAGCAAGCCACCCTCTAAACAACAGGAATCAAAGAAGGAGGATGTTCAACATTCCTCGAATCAACACACTGTTCCATCCAAAAGGATAGTAAATGATCGTGAACCACGTACAAAGTCCTGTACTTATAAATATTGTGTCTCCTGCAAACCCAGGGATTTCACTGGGGAGAAAGGAGCGATTGACTGTATGACATGGTTGGATGAAATGGATACTGTGGTTGATATCAGCGGTTGTGCTGATAGGGATGTGGTGAAGTATGTATCCCAGTCATTTAAAGGAGAGGCACTAGCATGGTGGAAGTCTCTCATTCAAGCTGCTGGAAAGGTCCCACTGTACAATCTGACGTGGGATTAGTTTATTGCTCTTATTAAGGAGAATTACTGCCCTCAACATGAGGTTGAGAGGATTGAGTCCGACTTTTTATCCTTGGTGATGAAAAATTTAGATTGTCAGGCTTACCTCACCAGTTTCAATACCCTGTCTCGATTGGTTCCGTATCTGGTAACACTGGAACCCAAGCGAATAGCTCGATTCATTGGGGGTTTAGCACCAGAGATCAAGGCCAGTGTGATGTGTGTAAAATGCAACATATAAATTACATCAAATGAGGCATAAAACTAACCCTTTTTAAGTGCTAATGTTGGAAAAAGAGTGTTTTTGTCTTCCTTTTGTATTTTCAGGATTAAATGAGCTCAAATTCACAGAAGAAGCAAAAAGACAGCTAAATCTAACATAAATACAAGAAAAGGAACATAAGTGGATTGCCCGACCCCTCAACAGCATCCTCCCAAGCAAAATAGAGAAGGCAGAAGACTGAACACGCCCTGTGCTCAGCCAGCACGGGGTCGTGCCCAAGAAGCAGCAGAAAAGACAAACCTACAGAAGCTTCTATTGCCCACCACGGGGTCGTGCCCAGTGAACACGGGGGCGTGGCGAAAGTACAGCAGGCGCATTAATTGTAATTGCGAATTACAATTAATGAAGAGAGAGAGTGTCAGACAGGCACGGGGCCGTGTCCAGCGGACACGGGGCCGTGCCCAGCCTTCTGTTCAGCCTATAAATAGGAGTGCTTGGTTTCATTGCAATTCATCCCTTGGCACACCACCTCTCTCACACTTCATCCACCACCCACCACCCACCACCATCACAACACCATCATCCACCACCATCATCCATTGTCCATCATAGAGCGTGTGAGTCGTCTCGGGATCCAAGATTGATCGTAAGACTTCTTGACAATCAAGGCCATGTTTGCCTAAGTCTCTTACATCACTTGGTGAAGACAAGTGTTTAGTATAATACCTTTTATTTTTAATCTTTTGCACTTTTTATTTGGTTTTGTATTAATGACTTTAATAACTAGTTGCTTATGTTGAAGGTGATCTTTCCTTATCGTTTGTCCGTGGTGTCTTGGCATTATTTTACTGTCTATATAAAATAAAAGATTTTCACCATTCATATCTCCACGGTCTATATGGAGGTATGTTGGCTACCTGGTCGGGGGTTAAGGGAACGGTTTGGTAAGGGTCTTGCCCTTGTTCAGCGTTTAGATGTCCTGCAAGGGACCTGGGTCAAATTTAGTAGGATCTACTTCAATACCCATAGGTATTGGATGGCGGGGATCCAAACTCTTTGACCCCCTCATAAGTTAACTACTATTAATACTATAACCCGGCTATTTAGGACTGTATCCCTGCTGACTCAGACTACTTAGTCGAGGGTAACGTCACCTCCAAAAGAGGGGCCTACCATAATTTGCATTAATAAGTTAATTCATTATCTTTCAATAATCCGACCCTTTAGGATTGTATCCTTGCTGACTCAAACTACTGGGTTGAGGGTAACGTCGCCTTCAAAAGAGGGGCCTACTACAATAACTAAGATAATCTCTTAAAAAAGTGCAAAAGTGCGAAAATAATCAAAGGTTATACTAATACACGAGTCGGATCCAAGTGATTCATCTTGTCTATCTGTTTTTATTTTTATTTTATTTTTCAGCATTTGTTAGTTTTATTTTTCTTAGTTTAAAAATCTTTTCTAACATTTTGATTTGGTTAGACGTTGAGGATAAACTGGTATTAAAAGCTCTTGTGTCCTTGGACGACCTCGGTATCTTACCAACACTATACTACGTCCACGATGGGTGCACTTGCCCATATGTGTGTTTAGTGTTAGTAAATATCGTGTTTTATAAATTTAAAACTTGGCTAAAAGTGTAAAAAGGGCTTAAATATACATCTAAAATATATTACACTACACGCACATCACAGTGTCAAGGCAACTAGACCTGCTACTTTTAGGTCAGCAGCTGACCTATCTTTATCCCTTACCTTGGATGCGGTCAGGCTAAGATCGCTTAAGAAATCGGAAGAAGGTAAGAGAAAGCATGAGGACGATAACTCACGACGATCTGAGAAGAAGCATAAGGGTAACATGGACCACAAGAAGAAGTCTGGGTCCAGCAAGGGTAGCCAACAAGTTGATGAAAAGCCAAAGTGCAAGACTTGCCGAAAACGTCACTTTGGAAAATGCAGGTTTGAATCCAAGTCTCAGTCGGGACCGTCTGCATGTGGGTTATGCAAGTCCAAGGAGCACAAGACAATAGACTGCAAGAAAATTAAGGATGCGACGTGCTATAACTGTAATGAAAAGGGGCACATCAAGACCAACTGCCCTAAATATGCCAAAAAGCCTGAAGAAGCCAAAAAGACCAATGCAAGGGTTTTTTCGAATGGATGCACGAGAAGCTGTTCAGGACGATAATATGATAACAGGTACCTTCCTTATAAATGATGTTTATGCTAGGGTGCTATTTGATTCAGGTGCGGATAAGTCATTTGTAGATGATAAGTTTTGTAAGTTGTTGAATTTACCTGTTAAAACCCTAAGCGTGAAATATGAGGTAGAATTGGCTGATGGTACCTTAGAAACAGCCTCGACTGTGTTAGATGGATGTTTTATATCCATTAGGAACCACTCCTTCCCGTTATCCTTGCTTCCTTTGAAGTTAGCTGGTTTCGACATAGTTATAGGCATGGACTGGTTATCTCATAACCAAGCCTAGATCGTTTGCAACAAGAAGCAAGTGGTGATCAAGACTCCGTCTAGTGTGCCATTTACCATACAGGGAGACACCCAGTATCGGTTGCCTGAGCAAGTGTCAATGCTCAAGGCATCTAGATGTCTGAAGAAGGGTTGTGTCATTTATATGGCACATGTGACTATTGATGAACAGAAGCCCAAGATTGAAGATATCCCTGTCATTTCCGAATATCCGGAAGTTTTCCCTGAAGAACTACCTGGTTGACCACCAGATAGGCAAGTAGAATTCAGAATTACACCTGTCGCAAGAGCGCCTTACAAGTTAGCACCAACAGAAATGAAAGAGTTGAGGACCCAACTAGATGATTTGTTAGCCAAAGGTTTTATTAGACCTAGTTCGTCTCCTTGGGGAGCACCAATCCTGTTTGTAAAGAAGAAGGATGGATCGATGCGATTATGCATCGATTATCGCAAGCTTAACAAAGTCACTATCAAGAATAGATATCCATAGCCCAGGATCAACGATCTGTTCAATTAATTACAAGGGGCAAGTTACTTCTCTAAGATCGATTTGAGGTCAGGCTATCATCAACTGATGGTTAAAGATAAAGATGTACACAAGACTGCATTTAGGACTCACTATCGTCATTACGAGTTCTTAGTGATGCCTTTTGGGCTCACTAATGCACCAGCAGAATTCATGGATCTCATGAACCGCGTCTGCAAGCCCTACCTAGATAAATTTGTCATCGTCTTCATCGATGACATTCTTATTTACTCAAAGAGTCAAGCTGACCATGAGAAGCACCTTCGCTGTATTCTTTCACTACTTCAACAAGAAAAGCTCTATGCCAAGTTTTCAAAATGTGAATTCTGGCTTCATGAAGTCCAATTTCATGGACATGTTGTTAGTGAGCGTGGTATCCAAGTGGATCCCGCAAAAATTGAAGCTATTATGAATTGGCAAGAGCCGAAGACGCCCACTGAGATTCGCAGCTTTCTAGGCCTGGCAGGATACTATAGGCATTTTATTGAAAACTTCTCAAGAATTGCAGCGCCCCTGACTTTACTAACTCGCAAGAATAACAAGTTTGACTGGGGTCCTAAGCAGCAAGAATCTTTTGATATTCTTAAGCAGAAGTTGAGCAATGCTCCTATACTGAGGGACTAAAGTTGACAAACGAACAATGTACATGTGTATAAGGATTCAAAGTGTCAATGTTTGATAATTATACCTTTCAATAACTCTACATGATGTTTATACCCTTAAACGAATGAATTGTGAATCATACGAAGCCAATTGTGGAAGAAAGTGAGAGATTACAAGCTACATGGGTTAAATGTGTCAACATGTTTAATTTATACCTCTGAGTGATCTTTTAGCAAACCCGGAGCTTTGTAACGATTAATTATACACACTAGAATAAGTGATAAAAATTTCACAAGGTTTCGATAACGTATGAGAAAGTTACGCTAACATTCGTATATGAGGGGTTAAAAGTGTCAACGTTGAAATTTAAGGATTTTCGGGTGATCATAAAACTAACCAAGGACTTAACAAAGTTTGGTTATGTCTTGGAGCCCTTAAAAATCAATTTGGAGGGTCAAAAGTGCAAATTTTGGAGTTAAAACCACTTTAAAAAGGACCAGGGACCAAACATGCAAATGCTGAAAGTTGTTTGACCGTTTCTAGGCCTCATACCGGCCGCGTAAGACTTCACTGGAAGCTTACGTGGGCCGCCTAAGCATGCCAGCAACAGAAATTCATGACAGGTGCCTGTGCAGCCTGTTTAACCGACTTTAAGGCCTTGTTTTACATACCAGGGGCTGTGCAAATGGGATTTCATGCAATAGGGACACATGTGATGATCAGAAATCGTTCATAGACTTGTTTGGCATGATCTTGTTGCATTTAATTTCCTATATAAGAAGACCCTTGTTGCAACACTTGGGCACTTCACTTGAAAACTTTCGTAACTTCTTTTCTGGAGATTCCTGGAGCTCAAGACCACTTTCTAAGGACCATTAGTCGTGCATAAGACTTCAGTAAGTGTCCTTAACCTCTCTTAATTCAGTTTTATTAGTTTAATGGCCTAAAGTCAAACCCGTCGTAATTAAGGTTTGACTTAGTGATTAATCACTAATGGTCCAGTCAATTCCCGAATTAAGAGTAGCTTTGAGTTGGTAATTATGTGGGTAATAAACCCTTAAAAGGGTATTCTCTGATTCCCACTCTAACTAGGTCAATTGTCGGGTCAAACTTAATTATAAAAAGTCAAAGAAAGCAATTTTGCAAATAAACACATAATTAACAATGTAGAAGCCATGCAACCTGTTTTATCATTCATATAAGTTGGTAATTAATGTAAGAACATGTCTAAGCATGTTCAACCCGACAATTTTCAGTTTAAGCTCGGTTCGGAACCGAAAGTCGCATAAGTTGACTTTTGCTTTGACTTTCAGTTCTTACCCATTATAGCATATTTTAGAAATGCCTTAGAGCTTTATTAGGACCAGGTTACATGTTAGTATAACCCTCTGTGATTATACCACATGGTTCATTAGTTATCCGATTCACATGCATGTTTCCGTTATATGCCTAAATGTTGACTATTATGCCCTTTTGACCTTAAAACTATATTTTTGAAAATGTGAAAGAATAGAAACCTTTATTACTGATTTATAAACTTGCCCTAAAAACTTGACATCAGTTTGAGGTCTAGATTAGGAGTTATGCTCAATAGCGTAATTAGAAAGCTTTTTATTAATTAAATGGCGTAATTAGCATAAAGCCTATCTAAACCCAATTTTTGATATCAAACTTTTTACCTACTGATGTAAAATAATATTTTGGGATTTTTGAAGATTTTTATTTATTTTTAGGCTGAGCATAACATAGGGTTATAGCTTTGATTCGGTAATTGTCGGTTTTACCCTTTTCATGCATAAAATGAGTTTTACATAACATTTTGATACCAAACATTTTGCTACTGATTTTATATGATAAATAAAATATTTTAAGCTTTCTGGAATGATAAAAATATCAGCTTTTCTTATAAAACCCGAAAATCGCCTAAAATCGCTTTTTTACGTGTTTTTAACGCATAGTATAAGTTAAAACTATTTTTAACATATAAGGTTTGATACCTACTGATGCTTTAAGTAAATTTTCATAATTAAATAGTAAGCAAAAGTTTTAAACTCAGAATTCTAATTTTGACCTTTAAAGCTTATGTGAAATTACTAAAATACCCCTACGGTGCATAGTTTGGTTATAAAAGATAAATTTCACATATATGTAATACCCTAATGTTATGACTTATAAAAATGAATATTTTTACTGATTTCATCAGACCTGAAACTCAGATTAATGTTTAAACTCTTTTATAAGCTTTAAAATGACCAAAATACCCCTGCGGGGCATAATTTGAGTTTAAATCCATTTTGGGCATAATGAAAGGTATCCTACCGATATCACAACATATTTAAGGCATATTAACTTAGGAAACCTGTTCATGATTCATTTGGTTACCCGTTATGCACTTTTCGCGTTCGGTGCGGTTTATGTAACTAGTTTGCATAAATTAGCCGAAACGGGTCAAACCTTATCATTTTTATCTCAAAATCCAGAATGTGTTTAGTTTACCCATATTAAGCAAGTATACAAATTTGCATCATCCATTGTCGGAACGGAATTATTACTTTTTAGCTCAACTTGTGGCTCCTCTGACTTTGACGAATCAGATTCATCGCCAAAAAACGCTTCTGATTTTTTAACAACCCACTTTTGGTTGTTCAGATTCACTCTTCTTTTGTAAAAACTTTTTGAACTCTCACCAACCTCAAATTTTGAATTTTTGAACACTTTAAACTGTTCGGTTGGTGGTTCATTATCAACCAATTTTTCTTTCAATTTTTCAGAGACTCCCTGTTTTGTTTGGGTTGCCTTTGGACAGTTCCATGCAATGTGTCCAACTTCTTGGCATCTGAAACAGGTTCTCATTTCCTTCTTCCGAGCAACATCATTCTTCATTCCCTCTTGCTTCTTAGCAAGGAATTCTCTGTTCGTCTGCTTTCTGAACAAATTCTCTTTTTCCTCTTCAGAAGATGTTCCTGAAACAAATTTAGTTTTTGTTTATAAATTTTCTCATTTTTATGATTTTCTGGTGGAATAAAACCTAATCCTTTCTTTTTGAAATTACTGTTATGGTTTGGTTTCTTTCGATAACACGAACCAGAACTGTACCCCTTTTTCTTGTTTAATCTTTGTTGAACTCTTGAAGTGTATTTTTTAGGTTTTTCAGTAAGATTTACATCTTTTATTTCAGAAATATTAATTTCTGTTAATTTGAAAACCTTGTTAATCATTTCAGTTTTAACACCTCTTATTGGAAATTCTTCATCAGAATATAATTTGTCGGAGTCATTCAAAGTATATGCTACTTTGAATGTTTCGTCATTCAAATTATTTTTTGATATCAGAAAATCATTAATGTTAACCCGTTTGCCCTTTTCAACTGTTGGACTTGAAGTATCAGACTTTAACTTTGACTCTGACTCCTCATCTTTATCCAACACCTGATCGACCACTTTCTTTATTAACTCAGACTCATGATCAGTGTCAGACGATGTGAATGTGACGTCAATGTTATCTGGCAATCCATCTGAAGGTTCATATTCCCACTTTAAATTGGTTGCCTTTTTGACTCTTTCTGAATTAGGATTTCGTGGAGAATATCCTTCTTCAAGTGGCGGTGGACACTTTGTATAATTGGTACTATGTTTCTTATTAGTATCCTTCACTTCAGATGTCTTCTCTTCAAACGTTTTCATGTCCTCTACTGTTGGGTAAATCCTGTCAATCACGAAAAAAGCACATGAATAACTTTTTAATAACCTGTTTACCCTTTCAGTTTCTATTCTCTGGGTTTCCAATTTTTGTTCAAGTTCAACACATTTCTCAATGTACTGATTGATGATTTTCTGCTTCGTCATGAGCGCTCCATTGAGTGTCTTCATAGCTATCCCTTGTTCATTACTTGACTTGTTATATTGATTCATAGCTTTGTTTAAAACATCATAAGATTCTTTCAGTCTGTTCATGTTATGAATCAATTTGTTGTTGTGCCTTTTCACAGTATCACAATTTTCACACTTCTCAGGTAATTTTTCAGTATCTGCTTCCTTTTCAACCTTAGCTGGAATTTTTTAACCTGCTTCTTTACTGCGTGAACATTTTCCTCAGGTTTGATCTCTTCCATTTTACCTGCAAAATACAAATTATTCCTATCAGATGAATTTTTTTTTTTATAATATTCAAGTTTTTGAATTTCTTCACTGTCATCATCACTCTCTTCATCTGATGAGTGATCAAAGATTGGAGCTTTTTCTAAAGCCTCTCTTGTTGAAACTGGTTCTTCTTCTGTCTTTTTAGGACTGAATTGCTGAGATTCATAATAAACATACGCCATTTCTTCTTCAACAGTTGAATCTTCAACAATTTGAGCAACAAATGCTTGAGATTCTGACGTTCTGTTACGATCATACTTATCCCAATTAAAACCCTCTGGAATTCTTTCATCTTCTTGATGAACTAGATAAGCTTTCTTTGATGGCTCTTTGATCAGATCCTTCCTAGCATGTGAAGTTTGTGACGATTGTTGTTGATGTGGCTGTTGAGCGACTTGATGATAAATCGCTTTTCGATGATAATCATTGTTGCCGAATGGATTTTGAGTTCCACTTGCTTCGCGATTTGTGCATTCTCGCTTAAAGTGCCCCTTCCCCCTGCAACGAAAACAAGTAACTTTAGATTTATCAAAACCTAAAGGTGAAGTTCCAGCATCACGGAAATCATCTCTTCCAGTGATCTGTTTAAACTTCTCAGCTCTTCTCAACACACTAGCCATACACCACTTTATATCCATTAACTCCATTTCTTCAGCATCAATCTGATCGTAATCCTCTTTTGTTAACATAGGATTCCCGATTCTTCCCGCAACCAAACTTTGATAAGACTCTAATACGGTCACCAATAACGACATATGACCTTTAGCAACCTCTTCCGAGAAATTTTGACCATTCCGAAGATGTAATGCTATGTTGCATTGTAGCACTTGGCCATTATTAGTTGCTGAAAAATTTGGATCAACTGATGGATATGAAGAGAATCTAGTATTGTTGTTCGATCCTTGAGATGACCCTCCAGAAGAATTGTTTGCGTTAAATGCAGTTTCGATCTTTGGTGCAATGTTGGTGTGACAACTCGAATTTCCAAGATTCATTGCACGTTCATTTATTATTTAGTTGTTTACTTGCACAATTGATTTGCTTTTGAATTGTATACGTTTGATGCAATGAAACGGTATTATGTGATTATACATGGTTATGTGTTAATTGTGAAAGAATTGCCAAATGCATAAACTTGGTGGTGAAACTGTGAAATTGTTGTGAGATGTGGTGCTTGTGTAAAATGTAATAATTAAGGGTGTGTAGAGTGATTAGTGAAACTTATATGATACTTAACCCTAGCCTTTCACTAAACCTCACACAAGAATCAAGGCACGTACTTTCATTCTTTGGTTTCTTTGGCAATCATCACATCATCATTGGCAAGCTATTCATCACTTTCGATTTTACATTTTCTCTAGAATCAACACAAGGTAAATGATTACTGTTTATTGATTGTTGATTGTATCAATTCTTGATTATTGGAATACTTGTAAACCCTAGCTTTCATGTGATGTTCTGTGATTGTTGTTTTTGGATTCTGAGTATTATGATAATGATGTTGATTAGTGAATGATCATTTGCATGATGTTAAGATACAAGGAATGTTAGAATGATTGACTGATGATTGATTGCTGCTCTGCGAAGTGTATGAATTAGGGTTTTGATAATGTAGAACGTAACTGATTTGATCCTCTTGATTCTGTGAAAAGGTTGGAATTCACGTATTGTTAATGTCTGAGTTCGTAACCTTAATGTATATAATAGTCTGAGTTTTAATAATGCATTAAGGATCCGAGTTTCATGTGATGAGTTAGATGTCTGAGTTTTGCACTATGTCCGAACTTTATAAAGAACATGAGTGTCCGAGTTTTATAAGAAGCAGATGGGTCCGAGTTTCTTATACACAAGCATATGTCTGAGTTTCTTAGGGGATTGAAGTGGTCCGAGTTTTAATGGGCTTTCTTTGTCCGACTTTTAGAAGTGAAACACCCCCTGTCCGAGTTTTTAAGCTTAGAACCCCACCCCCCTTGTCCGACTTTGTGTACCCCCACACCTTTAATCCGAGTTTTGAATATACAAAACATGTTGGTCCGAGTTTGGTGTATTGGAGATGAGTGGTCCGACTTTTAACCCTTGGAAGGGTGGTCCGACCTTTTATATGAGCTTATGTCCGAGTTTGTTATGTTGTTACCTAGTCCGAACTTGTTAATGACTTTGAATGGTCCGAGTTTTGATAAATGGTGGCATATCCGAGTTCTTGAAACATGAAACTTGGTCCGACTTTCACTTGTATAAGTGTGGGGTCCGACTTTTATACATAATGTGCATGATCCGACCTTGGTAGATTAAGTGATGTCTAATATGATAAGTCACATGCTTGTTAACCTAATCCGAGTTTCGTTATCTGTTTGTATGTTAATACTGGTGATATGATAACACTGTTACATATGTAAACTCTCTTATGCTTACTAGTTCTGTAATTCTGAGCAACGATATAACACGATTAAAATTACTAAGACTGTTGATGAATAACTGAGTTAAAACGACTGAGAA
Organism: Helianthus annuus; assembly: GCF_002127325.2. Classification (NCBI taxonomy): domain Eukaryota; kingdom Viridiplantae; phylum Streptophyta; class Magnoliopsida; order Asterales; family Asteraceae; genus Helianthus; species Helianthus annuus. The sequence goes on along the minus strand of NC_035445.2, from coordinate 45,896,397 downwards.
CAACCCTGATTGTAAAGCTTAAGCTGCATAAATGTGATTAGCTGTTTATGTGATACATGATGATAACTGTCAAACGCCTTGTGACATAGATTACCTGCACATCGTTACGAACATGAACTGATTTAATATACATGCATACTATAGGACTCGATTGATTAATTGCAAGCACATAGTTAAGCATACCGAGCAAACCAAGGTGAGTTCACACAGCCAAGGCATGGGGTTCCCGGGTGGGAATGGGATTTGATGAACTATTGTACATACTCCGCTGATAGAACTACGACTAGACTAGTAACACTTATTGAACTGATCTTCGCACACCTGCCAAGGGTTGGCCGCGATATTATGACTGACTTCGCACACCTGCCTTTGGAAGGCCGCGAACTGAAATTTACTAATCTTCGCACACCTGCCTGGTAGGCCGCGATACAGATAAACCTAGTCTAGAATACTCGGGATGAACATCCCCTAATATCTTCGCATACCTGCCTGGGAGGCCGCGATGGAAACTAATACGATACATGACATAACGAACGAACATACTACTACTCACACTATACTATTACTGAACTGTTAACTGTGAACTCGCTCAACTAGTTGTTGACTCGTTGCTGCATGCCTTGCAGGACCTTAGGTACTTATGGAGCTTGCACTGGAGGCACGGTCGTTGTGGACAAGGATCGTGATTACTATGTTGAACTGTTATGACATTTAAAACTATTAACTATGTTGGGTTACTTACATGCTTCCGCTACTTAAACTATGTTTTGTTGGAACATCAATTGTATTGAATTGGGTTTATGAATTTCTTTAATTATTTATATTGTTCAATATGATTGGTGGCTTGATCCTGGTCAGTCACGCTCCCAAGCGGTGATACTCCGCAGGTGGATTTTGGGGGTGTGACAGGTTGGTATCAGAGCCATTGGTTATAGAGAACTTGGTTTTAATATGGGAAAACGTTTTTATTAAAACCAGACTATAACCCGAACAGTGCTCTCAACGATCCACAACGACGCTTCGCTCCACGTGCAAGACTCAACATCCTAGGTAATAAGGTTTATGTTTATTGCCTACATGCTAGAACTGCATAGAACTTTGCTCGTAGTATGCCTAGATTACATTGCTCACTACTTGTTATTGCTTGAGAACATCTATGTGCTTACACTCTTCTGTCATCGCACTATTCGCGAACCTTTCTCACTTATGTTGCCTTTGATGTGAAGATCAATGGCCGGACGAATTAACATGACACAAGCCCAGTTGACGACTTTCGTTAATGAACAAGTTGCTGCGGCACTTGCAGCTGCTCAAGCAGGTAGTATACCCTGCAGTTTAGACTCACACTAGGATCTTTAGATCCTACATTAACTCTTGTGATTAACCTTGTCCTATTCGTACACAATAGGTCAACACGCTCAGCAGCCCGTCTGCACATTCAAGAACTTCATGGACTGTCGTCCAAGCTCATTCAGTGGCACCGAGGGGGTAGTGGGACTCCTCCATTGGTTTGAGAAGCTAGAATCTGTGTTCGAAATTTGTGAATGCCCTGAGGCTCGCAGGGTCAAGTACGCCACTGGTACTTTGGAAGGAATCGCGTTGACTTGGTGGAACGCGCAAGTACAGATCCTAGGGTTGGCAGCTGCTAACGCCACCCCTTGGAATGATTTCAAGGAATTGATCAAAAGGGAATACTGCACTCGTGAAGACATTCACAAGCTGGAAGATGAACTGTATCACTTGAAAATGGTTGGGTCAGAGATCGAAGCTTATACCAAACGGTCGAATGAGCTGGCCGTGCTATGCCCAACTATGGTGGACCCTCCAGTCAAGCGCATTGAGTTGTATCTCAAGGGGTTAGCGCCAGAGATCCAGAGCCATGTGACATCGGCTAATCTTGATAATATCCAGGCTATTCAGCGCCTTGCTCATCGTATTACGGATCAGGCAGTGGATCAGAACAAGCTGCCAAAACGCATCAGTGCTACCACTACTGCTGTCACTACTTCTGCTACTCCCAGTGACAACAAGAGAAAATGGGAGGGGGATTCCAGCAAGGGATCAGTTTCTGTTCAGTCTCAGCAGCGCAAGACAAATGACTACCAGAATCCGAGTCAGCAATCTGGCAGTCAGGGGCAGGGTGGATATCGGGGAATTCACCCACTGTGTAATAAGTGCAACAGACACCCCAGCGGAAGATGTCGCAGGGAACGTTGTCAAAGATGCCTCAAGATGGGTCATGAGGCTAAGGATTATAGAAGCTCACGGCCAGCAAATCAGAACCAGCAACTCCCACCGCCAGCTCCACAGAACCAGCACCAGCAGCCACAGCGTGGAAACCGGGGATGTTTCCAGTGTGGGGCTGAAGGCCACTACAAACGTGATTGCCCTCAATTGAACCAGAACCAGAATCGCAACAAAAACAATAACCAGGGCAATGGGAACAACAACAACGGGGGAAACAACAACAACAATGGCAACGAAGCTCGGGGTCGTGCTTTTGTGCTGGGTCGGGGCGACGCAATGAATGATCCCAATGTGGTTATGGGTAAGTTTCTTCTCGACGATATTTATGTTACTGTCTTATTTGATTCGGGTGCTGACACAAGTTATATGTCCTTGAAAATGAGTAAATTGTTAAAACGTACACCAACACCCCTAAACACCAAACATGTCGTAGAGTTAGCAAATGGTAAGAGTGTAGAAGCCACGCATGTAGTCAAGGGTTGTAACATCGTTCTAGCGGGTCAAGCCTTCTCGATTGATCTTATTCCAATAGTTCTGGGTAGTTTCGACATCGTCATCGGCATGGATTGGTTATCCCAGCATCACGCAGAGATTTTATGCAAGGAAAAGGTCATTCGTATTCCTCGTTCTAGTCAAGAACCTCTCGAAGTTCAAGGCGACAAGAGTGGTGCCGTGGTTGGCATCATTTCTTTCTTGAAGGCGCAGAAATGTCTACGAAAGGGTCACACGGCCATTCTGGCACTTGTCACTGACGCATCAGCAAAGGAAAAGAAGCTGGAGGATATTCCAGTTGTACGTGACTTTCCTCAGGTGTTTCCTGAAGATTTACCCGGTTTACCGCCTCACCGCCAAGTCGAATTTCAAATCGAGCTCGCTCCGGGGGCAGCACCTATAGCTCGAGCACCTTATCGATTAGCTCCAACTGAACTGGAAGAACTGTCTAAGCAGCTACAAGAGCTCTTGGAAAAGGGCTTTATTCGTCCAAGCTCTTCGCCTTGGGGAGCTCCAGTGTTATTTGTGAAGAAGAAAGACGGTACGTTCAGAATGTGCATCGACTACCGTGAACTCAACAAAGTGACGGTGAAGAACCGCTATCCTCTTCCTCGTATTGACGACTTATTCGACCAGTTGCAAGGGTCGAGTTACTACTCCAAGATTGATCTACGGTCTGGTTATCATCAGTTGAGAGTCCGGGATGAGGACGTCTCCAAGACAGCATTCAAAACTCGCTACGGCCATTACGAGTTTCTTGTCATGCCATTCGGGCTTACGAACGCGCCTGCAGTCTTCATGGATCTTATGAACAGGGTGTGCAAACCCTATCTTGACAAGTTCGTCATTGTCTTCATCGACGACATTCTGATCTACTCCAAGAGTCAGGAGGAACACGAGCAGCACTTACGTCTTATCTTGGAACTTCTTCGAAAGGAGCAATTGTACGCAAAGTTTTCTAAATGCGACTTCTGGCGTCGTGAAGTCCAACTCTTAGGCCATGTGGTGAACATGGATGGGATTTATGTCGATCCATCCAAGGTAGATTCGATCAGGAACTGGCCTGCACCGCGTACACCAACGGAAATACGCCAATTCTTGGGTTTGGCGGGGTATTACAGACGATTCATCAAAGACTTTTCGAAGATTGCACAGCCGCTTACTATGCTGACACAGAAAGGTGTCACCTACCGCTGGGGAGATTCCTAGGAAACCGCTTTTCAGTACTTAAAGGATAGGCTTTGCAGCGCACCTATTCTCTCATTGCCAGAAGGCACGGATGATTTTGTGGTCTATTGTGACGCATCGATACAGGGGCTTGGTTGTGTATTGATGCAGCGTGATAAAGTTATTGCCTACGCTTCGCGGCAACTCAAGGTTCATGAACAGAACTACACGACACACGATTTAGAGCTGGGAGCTGTTGTTTTCGCGCTTAAGATATGGCGCCACTACCTGTACGGTACCAAGTGCACTATTTACACCGATCACAGGAGTCTCGAGCATATCGTCAAGCAGAAGGAATTGAACATGCGTCAACGACGATGGGTCGAACTGCTTAACGATTACGAATGCGCTATTAAGTATCATCCAGGCAAAGCCAACGTTGTGGCTGACGCTCTCGGTCGAAAGGACACTCTACCTAGACGCGTACGAGCCTTGCAGCTCACCATTCAGTCCAGTATTCCAGCACAAATACGAACTGCTCAGATGGAAGCATTAAAGCCCGAAAACGTCAAAGCTGAAGCCTTACGCGGCTCAAGGCAACGAATGGAACAAAAGGAAGACGGCGCCTACTATGTAACGGGGCGTATTTGGGTCCCACTTTATGGCGGCTTACGAGAGCTTGTAATGGACGAAGCTCACAAGTCCCGCTACTCGGTACATCCAGGGTCGGATAAAATGTACCACGACATCAGAACTACATACTGGTGGCCTAGCATGAAAGCCCACATCGCTACTTACGTTGGCAAGTGTTTGACTTGTGCAAAAGTCAAAGTAGAGTATCAGAAACCAGCGGGCCTACTGCAGCAGCCCAAGATACCGCAATGGAAATGGGAAGAAATTTCCATGGATTTTGTTACAGGCCTACCCAGATCCCAGCGTGGGAATGATACCATATGGGTGATCGTGGATCGACTCACCAAGTCTGCACACTTCCTGGCTATAAAGGAAACGGATAAGTTCTCCACTCTCGCAGACATCTATCTTAAAGAAGTTGTTTCGAGGCACGGGGTGCCCACCTCCATCATTTCGGATCGGGATGCACGATTCATGTCAGAGCTATGGCAAACGATGCACAAATCTTTTGGCTCACGATTAGACATGAGCACAGCATATCATCCTCAGACGGATGGGTAGTCTGAGCGAACGATCCAGACTCTTGAAGACATGCTTCGGGCATGTGTTATTGATTTCGGCAACGGCTGGGAAAAGCACCTCCCTTTGGTGGAGTTCTCATACAATAACAACTATCACACCAGCATACAAGCCGCTCCATTCGAGGCATTGTACGGACGTAAATGCCGGTCACCTCTCTGTTGGGCAGAGGTGGGGGATAGTCAGATTACGGGTCCAGAGATTGTAGTGGACGCCACGGAAAAGATTGCACAGATACGACAACGCATGGCGGCAGCACGCGACCGTCAGAAAGCCTACGCGGACAAGCGTAGGAAGCCATTGGAATTTCAGGTCGGGGATCGGGTTTTACTTAAAGTCTCACCCTGGAAGGGTGTGGTTCGTTTTGGCAAACGGGGCAAATTGAATCCGCGGTATGTCGGATCGTTTGAGATCATTGAAAGAATAGGCAAAGTGGCCTACAAGCTAAACCTACCAGCTGAACTCGGTGCAGTTCACAATGTATTTCACGTGTCGAATCTGAAGAAGTGCCTGTCAGATGAGACCCTCATAGTTCCTTTTAAGGAACTCACTATCGACGAGCGGTTGCAGTTCGTCGAAGAGCCAGTTGAAATCACGGACCGGGATGTTAAGGTCCTCAAAAGCAAGAGAATCCCTCTTGTCCGAGTTCGTTGGAACTCCCGACGTGGCCCAGAGTACACCTGGGAACGTGAAGACCAAATGAAAGAGAAGTACCCCCAGTTATTTGAAAACCATGCAACCACTACTGAGGCTGAAGCTACTACTACTGAATTTCGGGACGATGTGACACCCCAGGAAAACCAGTGAACAATACAGCTTACCTAGCTTCCTCAGTGAGTGCGTATAAAATTTCGGGACGAAATTTCTTTTAAGTTGGGGATAATGTGACAACTCGAATTTCCAAGATTCATTGCACGTTCATTTATTATTTAGTTGTTTACTTGCACAATTGATTTGCTTTTGAATTGTATACGTTTGATGCAATGAAACGGTATTATGTGATTATACATGGTTATGTGTTAATTGTGAAAGAATTGCCAAATGCATAAACTTGGTGGTGAAACTGTGAAATTGTTGTGAGATGTGGTGCTTGTGTAAAATGTAATAATTAAGGGTGTGTAGAGTGATTAGTGAAACTTATATGATACTTAACCCTAGCCTTTCACTAAACCTCACACAAGAATCAAGGCACGTACTTTCATTCTTTGGTTTCTTTGGCAATCATCACATCATCATTGGCAAGCTATTCATCACTTTCGATTTTACATTTTCTCTAGAATCAACACAAGGTAAATGATTACTGTTTATTGATTGTTGATTGTACCAATTCTTGATTATTGGAATACTTGTAAACCCTAGCTTTCATGTGATGTTCTGTGATTGTTGTTTTTGGATTCTGAGTATTATGATAATGATGTTGATTAGTGAATGATCATTTGCATGATGTTAAGATACAAGGAATGTTAGAATGATTGACTGATGATTGATTGCTGCTCTGCGAAGTGTATGAATTAGGGTTTTGATAATGTAGAACGTAACTGATTTGATCCTCTTGATTCTGTGAAAAGGTTGGAATTCACGTATTGTTAATGTCTGAGTTCGTAACCCTAATGTATATAATAGTCTGAGTTTTAATAATGCATTAAGGATCCGAGTTTCATGTGATGAGTTAGATGTCTGAGTTTTGCACTATGTCCGAACTTTATAAAGAACATGAGTGTCCGAGTTTTATAAGAAGCAGATGGGTCCGAGTTTCTTATACACAAGCATATGTCTGAGTTTCTTAGGGGATTGAAGTGGTCCGAGTTTTAATGGGCTTTCTTTGTCCGACTTTTAGAAGTGAAACACCCCCTGTCCGAGTTTTTAAGCTTAGAACCCCACCCCCCTTGTCCGACTTTGTGTACCCCCACACCTTTAATCCGAGTTTTGAATATACAAAACATGTTGGTCCGAGTTTGGTGTATTGGAGATGAGTGGTCCAACTTTTAACCCTTGGAAGGGTGGTCCGACCTTTTATATGAGCTTATGTCCGAGTTTGTTTTTTTGTTACCTAGTCCGAACTTGTTAATGACTTTGAATGATCCGAGTTTTGATAAATGGTGGCATATCCGAGTTCTTGAAACATGAAACTTGGTCCGACTTTCACTTGTATAAGTGTGGGGTCCGACTTTTATACATAATGTGCATGATCCGACCTTGGTAGATTAAGTGATGTCTAATATGATAAGTCACATGCTTGTTAACCTAATCCGAGTTTCGTTATCTGTTTGTATGTTAATACTGGTGATATGATAACACTGTTACGTATGTAAACTCTCTTATGCTTACTAGTTCTGTAATTCTGAGCAACGATATAACACGATTAAAATTACTAAGACTGATGATGAATAACTGAGTTAAAACAACTGAGAACAACCCTGATTGTAAAGCTTAAGCTGCATAAATGTGATTAGCTGTTTATGTGATACATGATGATAACTATCAAACGCCTTGTGACATAGATTACCTGCACATCGTTACGAACATGAACTGATTTAATATACATGCATACTATAGGACTCGATTGATTAATTGCAAGCACATAGTTAAGCATACCGAGCAAACCAAGGTGAGTTCACACAGCCAAGGCATGGGGTTCCCGGGTGGGAATGGGATTTGATGAACTATTGTACATACTCCGCTGATAGAACTACGACTAGACTAGTAACACTTATTGAACTGATCTTCGCACACCTGCCAAGGGTTGGCCGCGATATTATGACTGACTTCGCACACCTACCTTTGGAAGGCCGCGAACTGAAATTTACTAATCTTCGCACACCTGCCTGGTAGGCCGCGATACAGATAAACCTAGTCTAGAATACTCAGGATGAACATCCCCTAATATCTTCGCATACCTGCCTGGGAGGCCGTGATGGAAACTAATACGATACATGACATAACGAACGAACATACTACTACTCACACTATACTATTACTGAACTGTTAACTGTGAACTCGCTCAACTAGTTGTTGACTCGTTGCTGCATGCCTTGCAGGACCTTAGGTACTTATGGAGCTTGCACTGGAGGCACGGTCGTTGTGGACAAGGATCGTGATTACTATGTTGAACTGTTATGACATTTAAAACTATTAACTATGTTGGGTTACTTACATGCTTCCGCTACTTAAACTATGTTTTGTTGGAACATCAATTGTATTGAATTGGGTTTATGAATTTCTTTAATTATTTATATTGTTCAATATGATTGGTGGCTTGATCCTGGTCAGTCAAGCTCCCAAGCGGTGATACTCCGCAGGTGGATTTTGGGGGTGTGACAGTTGGTCTTATCACTTGAACTTCCTTTGTAGTACAAACCAATGTCCTGTTCACCATTAGATGTCACGTCCCCCGACCCCATCTGGCCGGAATCGGGCGCCGCGAGCAGTCCCAGTGGTACCGGTGATTATTTTGAAAAACATTGCAGCGGAAATTTCATCAGGACCGTGAGTTAGGAAAATTATCAGAGTTTAAAAACACCGGATTTTATTTAAATGGATGGAATAAATTCAGTGTTTTACAAAGGTAGCTTTTAATATGGGATAAACCCAAAAACAATATTTCTTGAGTTGATTTAATTAATAAAATAAGCCACTTCTTGAAGTCCTTCAGTGCCGGATCCAATTCTTACTCCACTGTAATTACCTGAAACGCGTTTTAAAAAGGTTTTGTCAGCGGGAAATACTGAGTGAGTTCATTCAGGTTTTATAAAAACAGATTGTTATAATTCACAGTATTAAGAGCGATTACAATGTCTCTACTATCAAACCAACTACCCACGGTACTTTATCACTCGACCCATTGGCCCACCTGTCCAATGGTGTCTGTGATTATGGTCATATCACCCATTGGCTGCCCCAATGTTGAAGATTATCAAGTAATGTATACAAAACCCCACATACTGGCTGTAACTTGGTGATTACAAAGACTTAATCCCTGTAATTATAACTTTGGAAAATAATTTGGAGTTTTGTAAAACAGTTGATAAAAAGAGAATGACTCACTTTATAAGCATGTAGGATTGAGTTAACAAGCTTCATGATTCTACTTCTTCCGATAATTAAGCATGCACTTTATTATTCTGGATCTTCTGATGATTTAATAGTTTGTTTGATTGTAAGTGTGTAGTGGGGAGTATCCGGGTAGTTAAACATATAGTTTAACAGAATGGAATACGTATTTGTGTAAAACCCAAATCAAACCTTAACGGTAGTCACAAGATTCGAACCTTAACGAATTTCACAAAGTATAGTCTTATTCAGACAGTACTTTGGTATCCATTTAATGAACTCACAAAGTATAGTACTTTGGATTCCGTTTAACGAAATTCACAAAGCAGAACACTTCGACATTCGTTAGATGGTTCCTGAATCGATCGGACAGAACATCGCTTTGGTGATTATTGGTTAGAACACCAACGTATAGAGAGAAGAATAGAAGAAATGAACAAAGGAAAATGAATCCTAAGCTTCCTATTTATAGGTAGATTTATTCCTTAGCTAGGAAGTTTCCTTAACCATTAAGTTTCCTTAACCATTAAGTTTCCTTAACTATTAAGTTTTACTTAACCATTAAGTTTACTTAACCATTAAGTTTACTTAACCATTTAACTATATTACTTACTTAGCTTAATTAATCTTGCTTAACTTAATTAATCTTGATTAACTAATTAATTAATCATACTTAACAGATTAATTAATCTACTCAGCTAACTTATTTGCTAATTTTATTTAACTATTAAGTATTCTAGCAGTTTCCTGATTACAAGTTCTAATTTCTAGACACAATGGAACTCGTATTAGTGTATTAACTCAATTCAACTTTAACGATAATCACAAGATAGAAACCTTCACAACGAATGACAAAGTGCGATACTTAAACATCCAGCGGATTCGCAACGAATGATAGAGTATAGTCTGAGTTCGGGCAATCACTCAAACATCCTGTCGGAATCACGACGAATGACAAAGTATAACCCGAGTTTGAGCAGCACTTAAACATCCATCGGATAGTCTCAATCGATCGGATAAAGTATCGTACCAGTGATTAGAGTTATTACCCTAATAATGGGCAGAGTTTAGGGATTTAGAGGGTAAAATCCCGAGCTATTATTTACAAAACTAAAAGATGACGGAAAGAAAAAAATTGAACAGCGATTGAGTTAATACCCGGCATCGTAGCAGCACCCCGCTATACTAATTAGTGATTCGTGTGTGTTTTAGAACTGATTTTGTGATAACTCGACGTACAGACCGAAATTTTACGTCATTTCAAAGACAGAATGCAAGTCCCAATGTCGGCTATTTATACACGAAATTTGACATGCTTACGGACCGTAAGCCTAATCCCTTACGGTCCGTAAGGGACACCTAAGGGTCATAGGATTGCCACGCGTGGGACTAGGCTTGCTGAGTCAATGAATTCGAAAGTTTATGTTTTGACAACGTTTTAAGAGGATAATCGTCAACTAGGGTTTACCCCCCTTGAGTTTTAGGGGCCCTGATCCTGATTCCGATTGTTCTGGAAACTTTAGGGTTTATGCAGAATTACTTGGGTGTCTCAATTAGGGTTTCCTTATTGGATAATTATCATACTATGTATTAATTTGAGTGAGAGTTGTTACATCCTCCCCACCTTAATAAAAATCTCGTCCTCGAGATTTGGACTATGATGTTTTCTTGGGGTTATGTTACTTCTTTTAATTAATAGAAACAATATATTATGGGATGGAATCAAAAGATATTTTATAGGCATGAATTCTGAAATAAAAGGACTTGGAGAAACAGTAGGATTTAATGTCAGAAAGGAGCTTACTTTGATCAATGGAGGGAGATTCTGAATTGATACATCTCTATTTGTGAGTGGAATGATCTGTTAATGATTATCCCGAAAATCAACATTGTTTACTTAAATGGTAAGGATACACTAGATAATAGAATTTAGGGTATCGTAATCTGAGTACATAATTGTACCAAGAATATTAAAATGACGAATCAAACGAATGACGAATGAATAGGGTTTATTATTAGCACAGGCTACAAATTTATACGGATACTGCAAGGTATTGTTATGATTGAAAGAGCTCAATAATTATGGTGACCGAATCAATTCACCGTTTTCGAAATTAACTGAGAGTTTCAAGGAAGCGAATCTAGATATTTCAAAAGATGAAATGTTCAGACGAATGAGATGAAATGATATAGTTTCCAAGGTGATTGGGTTCAAACCAAAAGATATATGATCACTGAATGTGAAGGACTTTTAGAATCAATAAAATTCTTTGTCAAAAGAAAGCTTATTTTGATTGGCAACTAAGGAAGACCTAGAATTGACAGGTTTAAAATGAAATAAAAGCATGAAAATGATTTTTCAAATATTGAATTATGATATGAGAAAATCAATGTGCTGAGATGGGTGAAAAGACAATAAAGGTAGTGTATTTTTGTCTTAATACATAATTGTATTCAGATGATTTTAATCAAAATGTTTGATTAAAGATAGGTGATATTTTGATTTAATACCTTTTCCTTTTATGTTATCATAAAGTAGAATAATAAATAAATATAGATAGGTTTAAAATATCAAAACCCGTGGTAATTTTGACAAAATAATGATATATGTTTTATAAATAGGTTTACCTAATATCCTAGAACTCACGATTATCATTTTTAAAATCAAGTATGTTTAACTATAAAATTTTATAATAGGGTATTTTAAATCATAAGAGTAAAATAATAAATGTTTATTTTAATATCAAGCATACTTAAATATTGACTTGCGTAAATAACATTTGATATTTTAATATATATATATATATATATATATATATATATATATATATATTATAAAAGAATATTTCTATAAATATTTAATAGTTTGTGAAATATTAATCAAGGTGAACATTTATTTATAATATGTCTTGTTCATAAATACTTAGACAATTATTTAGATAATTTTATTCGTCCCTTTAATTGTTTTATAAAAATATGTCTTTTCTTTTCAGTACAAAGTATATATATTTTTATATATAATATAAAAATATTTTTATATATAATTGAAATTTACTAAATAAGTATGATGTCTTAATTTATATACATTAAATAGTTATTATCATGGTTGGATATTGGTTAGTGCTGCCTTGTTTAAGCATGGGTGATCAGTCCATGCCTAACTAAGGCTAGGTTATCCAATATCTGCTCCTGACAATAACCCTAGTATTTTAAAATAATACTAACACTATCACTATTAATATATTATTACGATTAATTACCAATAATAAATAACTAAATATAAACTTGAATAAGAGTATACCTCAAACATAATTTTATACGTAAAAATATAAATTCTTTACCTTAATGGTTTAACAGAAATTTTTAAATATCGTAATACTATATTGTAAATTAGGTAATTACTTATGTAAGTTTCCATTAATTAAATTGATATAATGTTTTTCGGTTGAAAATGATAAAGCAATAATTATCATGAAAGGCTCGATTAATGCTGTAAGAACCACTAAGAGATATACTAAAATATAAAATAATTTTGTATATCATTATCTTAGCACAAGATTGTGTTAAGATTGCTTTTTACAAATTAACAAAGCGGATTTGATATAAATAAATAAATAATTAATTAATTAAATCCGAGGTTAGCGCAAGCTTCAGATTTTGTGAAAACGTCACCACAAGGTGATCGTGATAAAGAAATAATTTAGTGAAGTCGAAGGCCAAGAAAGCATGCTATAGTTCAAGAGAATCGAAGTGCTTGTTGGGATTATTTTGAATTTGAATATGATGGTTTTAAAATATCATATGGGACCTTGAATTGAATACGTATTGCGAGCAAGTTAACTGGGATAGAATAAAACGAGTTCTAGTAAGGAAGTTTGGACATGATCACAACAGAAACCATGTACATCGTTCAAAAGAAAATCGAGTTTTTCATGAAATTCATTGATTTGATATTAGAGAGTCATCGCTTTGTAAAACGCGGTTTATAATGCAAAGATCAAGTATGGCGAAATGATATTTAAACTTTTGACGAAACAACAAATTGGAATGATGCCCTCCTATGGTCTTCATAACTCCAATGAACCACATGCGCAACAAACAGTGCATGTGTAACGTGTGGATTTACCAGGAAATGAAACAGATCAATATTCGCTACCATGAAAGAAATCCTCATGGTATGATGATTATTAGGGGAAATAGAAACACGAAGGTTAACTCATTATAGAAGTCAGAATTGCAATGAAAAGAATATAAGAACCTCATCTGGAATTTCGTGTGATAATCGTTGTTGAGTGACATTACCAAGGAATGTCGAATGAAATGAAATGAAATAGGGGAATTGCAAAGGTACATGACTTCTTTTGTAGTGCCAATAATCATGACTATGATTAGACTGTGCACCTATGGTTGTGAAATATTGTTCCAACGTACCTCAGCGAGATTCAGATCATTTGTAGGATCATGTGGCAAAGTGCTTCTTTTTGATTAGTAGTTCTTCTACTGACAGAATTAGTATTGGTGTCATCGTGCCTAATTTATATTTTCCAAAGGTCTTGCCTTGGAAGTCGTGTGTGATATACTTCAACGTCTGTGGACGTATATTTTAAGGTTCATGTGTTTTCTTGTGTATTAGCATAACCTTATATGCTTCTTACTTGCGTTGATAGTATATGGTAACGCATTGGAAATTCTTATACTTTCGATGATATCCCATCTTTAAAGGGTTCTCATTGTATGAGTTACGAGGTAAATGATCAAACAAAATAATGTTTGATATTGGAAAAGAGATTCCTGATAAAGAATTCTAGACACGGATGCTTGTGTTATATTTCAAATTGTCAATCCTTATGGTTTTTGGATTTCCTTATAGATATTCCTATCCATATAATCACATATTTCACATGCTGAAATAAACATACCATTTATCAAGTCAATGTATTTAACAGATTCATGTTTCCAAAAACGAATCAGATATCAAATCATGATATTATTTAGGGAAATCTTGTCACTTGTTTGACTTACTATGTACCCCATCTTATCTGGTTCGCGCCGGAGCGGTAATCTCAGTATATCCGGACAAGCTGGAGAGTCTGCTACTCTATACCCAGTTTTGCCGGAGAAAATTTTCTATTTCCCATAAATAATATCTTTTCAAGATTTTAACAGTGCCTCTTTAGGGCTTTTATCCAGAATCAAGGAAATTTGTATTTCCATAACATATCTTTATTCTAGACCAAGTAATATCAATAAACAAGAATAAATAGCAATTAAGTGCTATTACCTGCTAATTGTCATTCTTATAATCATACCAATATTTATCACCTTATACTTATATAGGAAATTTATCTTGAAGCTTATATTAAGGCAAAATTCTTAAGTTCAAGTCTAAATATTATTCTGAGTGCTACCAGATACTATTAAGTTCCTAATTCTCCGTTTAAACTTAGGTATTCTTACAACACCTAATTCCTTAAACAAGTGGCTTAGCTTATACTAAGGCATCATTTCTTCTAAAGGCTATCAGATGTGCTACCAGTTAATAGCAATCTCCTAACTCTTAAGTATTGTTATCACAACACTTATAGGCTTAAAGCAGTGGCTTAGCTCTGATACCACCTTCTGTCACATCCCCCGACCCCATCTGGCCGGAATCGGGCGCCGCGAGCAGTCCCAGTGGTACCGGTGATTATTTTGAAAAACATTGCAGCGGAAATTTCATCAGGACCGTGAGTTAGGAAAATTATCAGAGTTTAAAAACACCGGATGTTATTTAAATGGATGGAATAAATTCCATCTTTTACAAAGGTAGCTTTTAATATGGGATAAACCCAAAAACAATATTTCTTGAGTTGATTTAATTAATAAAATAAGCCACTTCTTGAAGTCCTTCAGTGCCGGATCCAATTCTTACTCCAATCTACTGTAATTACCTGAAACGCGTTTTAAAAAGGTTTTGTCAGCGGGAAATACTGAGTGAGTTCATTCAGGTTTTATAAAAACAGATTTGTTATAATTCACAGTATTAAGAGCGATTACAATGTCTCTACTATCAAACCAACTACCCACGGTACTTTATCACTCGACCCATTGGCCCACCTGTCCAATGGTGTCTGTGATTATGGTCATATCACCCATTGGCTGCCCCAATGTTGAAGATTATCAAGTAATGTATACAAAACCCCACATACTGGCTGTAACTTGGTGATTACAAAGACTTAATCCCTGTAATTATAACTTTGGAAAATAATTTGGAGTTTTGTAAAACAGTTGATAAAAAGAGAATGACTCACTTTATAAGCATGTAGGATTGAGTTAACAAGCTTCATGATTCTACTTCTTCCGATAATTAAGCATGCACTTTATTATTCTGGATCTTCTGATGATTTAATAGTTTGTTTGATTGTAAGTGTGTAGTTGGGAGTATCCGGGTAGTTAAACATATAGTTTAACAGAATGGAATACGTATTTGTGTAAAACCCAAATCAAACCTTAACGGTAGTCACGAGATTCGAACCTTAACAAATTTCACAAAGTATAGTCTTATTCAGACAGTACTTTGGTATCCATTTAATGAACTCACAAAGTATAGTACTTTGGATTCCGTTTAACGAAATTCACAAAGCAGAACACTTCGGCATTCGTTAGATGGTTCCTGAATCGATCGGACAGAACATCGCTTTGGTGATTATTGGTTAGAACACCAACGTATAGAGAGAAGAATAGAAGAAATGAACAAAGGAAAATGAATCCTAAGCTTCCTATTTATAGGTAGATTTATTCCTTAGCTAGGAAGTTTCCTTAACCATTAAGTTTCCTTAACCATTAAGTTTCCTTAACTATTAAGTTTTACTTAACCATTAAGTTTACTTAACCATTTAACTATATTACTTACTTAGCTTAATTAATCTTGCTTAACTTAATTAATCTTGATTAACTAATTAATTAATCATACTTAACAGATTAATTAATCTACTCAGCTAACTTATTTGCTAATTTTATTTAACTATTAAGTATTCTAGCAGTTTCCTGATTACGAGTTCTAATTTCTAGACACAATGGAACTCGTATTAGTGTATTAACTCAATACAACTTTAACGATAATCACAAGATAGAAACCCTCACAACGAATGACAAAGTGCGATACTTAAACATCTAGCGGATTCGCAACGAATGATAGAGTATAGCCTGAGTTCGGGCAATCACTCAAACATCCTGTCGGAATCACGACGAATGACAAAGTATAACCCGAGTGTGAGCTGCACTTAAACATCCATCGGATAGTCTCAATCGATCGGATAAAGTATCGTACCAGTGATTAGAGTTATTACCCTAATAACGGGCAGAGTTTAGGGATTTAGAGGGTAAAATCCCGAGCTATTATTTACAAAAATAAAAGCTGACGGAAAGAAAAGAATTGAACAGCGATTGAGTTAATACCCGGCATCGTAGCAGCACCCCGCTATACTAATTAGTGATTCGTGTGTGTTTTAGAACTGATTTTGTGATAACTCGACGTACAGACCGAAATTTTACGTCGTTTCAAAGACAGAATGCAAGTCCCAATGTCGGCTATTTATACACGAAATTTGACATGCTTACGGACCGTAAGCCTAATCCCTTACGGTCCGTAAGGGACACCTAAGGGTCATAGTGTTGCCACGCGTGGGACTAGGCTTGCTGAGTCAATGAATTCGAAAGTTTATGTTTTGACAACTTTTTAAGAGGATAATCGTCAACTAGGGTTTACCCCCCTTGAGTTTTAGGGGCCCTGATCCTTATTCCGATTGTTCTGGAAACTTTAGGGTTTATGCAGAATTACTTGGGTGTCTCAATTAGGGTTTCCTTATTGGATAATTATCATACTATGTATTAATTTGAGTGAGAGTTGTTACATTAGAATTCTTCATTTTCTCCATCTTCCATTGTTCCATCTCTTGAACTTCGAGTTTTTCAATAAACTTGCTCAGCGATAGATTCGCAAATTCACCATTATTCTTTAAAATCATAAGATACGTGCCCCAAACATCTTGTGGTAACGCATCGGCCAACTTTTCAACCCATTCTTCTCTATCTTTCTTGATATCCAATCGCTTCATGTTAACCACCAAATTGCAATATCTTTCTATAATCGTTTTGGTGTTTTCAGTTTTCAATCCACGAAATAGATCAAATTCTTTCTTCAAAAGCGATTTTTTGTTCTTGATCATGTCTTGACTTCCAACAAACTTCATTTTTAGTGCTTTCCACATTGAGTGTGCACTTCCGTTGTGTTGCAATAAAATCAAGATGTCTTCTTTAGTGGCTTGTTGCAATATACTGATCATCATCTTTTCACTTTTGTATTTCTTTCTCTCTTTGTCATCTAAATCTTTAATAGCAACAATCTCTCTGTATTCATCAATCGGTCTAACATATCGTTCTTCAACACATTCCCATGCATCTAAATGATTAGCTTGAACCCAATTTTCGAAACGTTCCTCCCATCCATTATACTCCTCGATAATCATGAGCTTAGGCGGTTTTTGCATGGTGCCCATTTCATTTTCTAAGTTCACGTTCTGAGCCATAGTGATCGGGGTAGCAAATGCGTTGTAAAATTCAGAATCCATGTTTCGGATTTTAAAAATTCACAAATTACTGATTGTTCAAACGAGTTGATGATGTTTGATGTGTGTAAAATGCAACACATAAATTACATCAAATGAGGCATAAAACTAACCCTTTTTAAGTACTAATGTTGGAAAAAGTGTGCTTTTGTCTTTTCCTTTTGTATTTTCAGGGTTAAAAGAGCTTAAACGAACAAAAGAAGTAAAAATGCAGCCAAATCCAACATAAATACAAAGAAAAGGAAGAAACGTGGCATGGCCGACTCCTCGACAGCATCTCCCAAAGCAAAAACAAGAAGAAAGCTGAGCATGGGGCTGTGCCCAGCTCAACACGGGGCGTGCCCAGCTAAACACGGGGCGTGCCCAGCTCAACACGGGGCATGTCCAGCGAACACGGGGGCGTGCCCAAGTGTCAGCAGAAAAGACAAAGTGGTAGAAGCTTCTATTGCCCACCACGGGGCCGTGCTCAGCGGACACGGGGGCGTGGTCAACTGTTGCAGACGCATTTAATGAAATTGCAAATTGCAATTAATGAAGAGAGAGAGTCGGATGGACGCGGGGCCGTGCCCGAGCTTCTGTTCAGCCTATAAATAGGAGTGCTTGGAGCTCTTGCAACTCATCCCTTGGCACACCACCTCTCTCACACTTCACCCACCACCCACCACCATCACAACACCATCATCCACCACCATCATCCATTGTCCATCATAGAGTGTGTGAGTCGTCTCGGGATCCAAGATTGATCGTAAGAGTTCTTGACAATCAAAGGCCATGTTTGCCTAAGTCTCTTACATCACTTGGTGAAGACAAGTGTTTAGTGTAATACTTTTTATTTTTAATCTTTTGCACTTTTTAATTGGTTCTGTATTAATGACTTTAATTACTAGTTTCTTATGTTGAAGGTGATTCTTCCTTATCGTTTGTCCGTGGTGTCTTGGCATTATTTTACTGTCTATATAAAATAAAAGATTTTCACCATTCATATCTCCACGGTCTATATGGAGGTATATTGGCTACCTGGTCGGGGGTTAAGGGAACGGTTTGGTAAGAGTCTTGCCATTGTTCAGTGTATAGATCCTGCAAAGGACCTGGGCCAAATTTAGTAGGACCTCCTTCAATACCCAAAGGTATTGGATGGCGGGGGTCCAAACTCTTTGATCCCCTCATAAGTTAAACTACTATTAAAACTTTAACCCGGCTACTTAGGACTGTATCCCTGCTGACTCAGACTACTTAGCCGAGGGTAACGTCGCCTTCAAAAGAGGGGCCTACCACATTATGCATTAATAACTTAATTAATTATCTTTCAATAATCCGACCCTTTAGGATTGTATCCTTGCTAACTCAAACTACTGGGTTGAGGGTAACGTCGCCTTCAAAAGAGGGGCCTACTACAATAACTAAGATAATCTCTTAAACAAGTGCAAAAGTGCAAAAATAATCAAAGGTTACACTACACACGGGTCGGATCCAAGTGATTCATCTTGTCTAGCTATTTTATTTTTATTTTATTTTTCAACATTTTAGTTAGTTTTATTTTCTTAGTTTAAAAACCTTTTTCTAACATTTTGATTGATTAGACGTTGAGGATAAACCGGTACTCAAAGCTCTTGTGTCCTTGGACGACCTCGGTATCTTACCAACACTATACTACGTCCACGATAGGTGCACTTGCCCATATGTGTGTTTAGTGTTAGTAAATATTGTGTTTTATAAATTTAAAACTTGGCTAAAAAGTGTAAAAAGGGCTTAAAATATATATCTAAAACATATACACACTGACACGCATCAATGTTTCATACGACCTGAGGAAACTTCACACGACCTGGTAACTTTCAAGCTGTTTTGACCACTTCGTGCGAACTGAACTGGTGCGATCTGACCCAAACCGTGCGAACTGGTATAACTTCAAACGACCTGACACCTTTCAAGCGACTTGGATCACTTTCAAACGACCAGGGTTCTCACACCGTGCGACCTGGTAATATTTCAAACGATCTGGACCCACTCCGTACGACCTGAATCAATTCGTGCGAGCTGGATGTTCAGCTCGTGCGACCTGAAGCAACTTCGAATGATCTGATTGGTTTTTCACGCGGTTTGGTCAAATTTATCAAGTTTTAGGTCGAATTTTGTTCTGATTTTTTCAAGGATTGATTAAAACAGTGTTTTACGTGTTATATGTGAAAATCAGACCACTTTAACCGTAAATTCATTTAAATTTTGAAGAAAAGGTGTAGAAAATGAGTAGAAATGAGTAGAAATCAGATTTTTCCTTGAAAACAAGCTGAAATGGTAAGAACTCTTCCTCCTGAGATCTGATACCACTTGTTAGGATCGTTAAATCGATCAAACGAGACAATCAGAAGAGTTCTTGACCAAATCAGAGGCGAAATTCATTGATTTGATCTTCATTCAGCTTGATTTACACTTAGAAGTATATTAACTGTCGATTGTATTGATTTCACAACGTTTTACAGGCTTGGCGACACTTCGGCAGAGCTTCGCTACCGAAATCAGAAGTTTCCGAAGTTCCAAATGAAAGAACTAAGACTTCCTATATATAGGGATGCCCAGGTCGCACGAACCAGCACATGCCAGTTCGCACGGACTGGCCAGTTCGCATGAACTGGTCACTTCGTGTGAACCTGCTGGTTCGTCCCTGTTTCCCGTTTTTCTCGTACTACGTGTCTTGGTCTATCTATCTAGTTACATGACTCGATACAAGACGAAGTCGACAGACATATGCACCATCACTTATTGTTTAATCTTGTAATATTCCATAAGGATGAAAGGGCCACCCAAGGGGTACTACCCTAGCCCCTTCTAATCCTACGTTGTCATGTCGATTTTACACCCTAGAATCATCAAAACATTGGTGGCGTATACCCACAAATAACTAGAACTATGAACCTCACCCTTTTACTTCACCCACAAATCAAACACACCATTCAAATTGAACTCCACCTCCTCACACACAACCCATGAGGCAAAGGTTTGCCTAGCGGCAAACAACCCGTTGAACCCTAAGAGGGTGGCGGAACAAACCCGCATGAGTGCCGCCACCCCAAACCCAAGAAACATGTTTATAAGAAACAAAGAATTTAAAAGTGGTCAAGAAATTAAATATAACCTATCACCTCTCCCCTACCATTTAGGTTCTTACAATGTTAAATGAAGAGTGTTTAATGCACACCTATCCCTTGAAAAAGAGTTTTTTAGATCAAGTATTGGAATAATATTTGGATACCATTGATAATTTAACCAATGGAGTACATCTTGTTGTAATAGACAATATGCTCTGGACCATGGTATGGTCTTCGATTGATCTAAGGGTTGTGTGTTGTGTTATAGTACGTTTAATATTTATCATGATTATATCTCAACTTGTCGACTTTTCCCATATGTATAAAACAGTGTTGGCCCAAACGACAACTGGTGCTCTAGTGAATGGAGTTGATTAGCATAGCCAGAATAAATTGTCGAAAGTTGATTTTCCGGGATAATCATTTGACACTAACTCTCGTCGCAACCAAAGATATTGGAGTTCCGATTAATAGTTTCATTGTAACTTATATCGTTGGATATTTATTTTACTTACATCGTTGGCTGAATTTAGTAGAAAACGCGAATCAGAACTATTCAAAATTATTTATCCTTCCTACTCACAGACCGTTGAACTATAATTGAGTCATCATATTAAGGTTGATAAAAACTTGTGACACTAAATTGATATGGACCATTGTTTCACCTTTAGCTTCCTTATTGGCCGTTTGGCAACTTCTGAATAGTTAGGTACTGAACCAGTAAGAGTTCTGAATCATTAAGGCTGTTTGGTAGCCTCTTAATGACCATTCAGATGCTAGCTCTTAATGGTTTAAAACCTCTGAATGAATAAGAGGTAACCTCAAGTCTGAATGGTTAAGAGGTAACCTCTGAATGGTAAATCATCACATGTCACATTCTTATATCTTCTCATTGATAACATTCTTAATAGTTCTATTAAGAGGTAGCATCTTAATGACCATTCAGAGGCTACCAAACAGCCCCTAAGTGCTGAACCAGTAAGAGGTCTGAACCATTAAGAGCCAGTACAATACTTAACCGTTCAGAGATAAATGTCTGAGCAATTCAGATTAAAGGTCTTAACCATTTAGACTCTTATAATTCTTAACCATTCAGAGGCAAATGTCTGAACCATTCAGACATTTGCTCACGAAACAAACAGTCTGAACCATTAAGTGCTGAACCAGTAAAAGGTCTGAACCATTAAGAGCCTCATTAAGAGTTAAACAAACAGCCACTTACATTGTCAAATGATCATCTGGATCACTTGTCATATCGTATGTGTATATTTGACAACAATGTAATATTTTGAGGAAGCTTGAACCTTGTGATTGTTCTAGTGAACTTTGATTACCAAAGTATAAAAGATAGACGGTAAGGGTAACATCTTAGCCCATATATGAACTATGACATTAGTGGTGTTAGGACAATTTTGGAAACCGCATCGGGGATGCAGTATGAAGTTTTTTAATATATATTTTTATTGATTATTGATTGTTTGTTTTTTTTTCAAAACTAAAGTTTTCTTGTTAAAAGACAGTTATAAATCTTGAGAAAAAAATGCCTTCAATTTTATTGGGTAATCTTTGTAAAGTAGGGATGAAATTTTGCACATGATAAGAATTTAATACGAAATCCGTGTGTTTGAGCTTACTCTAAATGGATTTTGGTTAATTTGGATCGAACCTACAAAACAGTGTAACTAAACGGGCCGGATTCAGGTTGATTAGACGAGTCGTATTTTAAAAATCTCATTAAATTTTAATAGTTTATAAACATGCAAAACTTTTATACGATTGCTGTGTTAAACGAGATGGATTGTTGTCAACCCATGAGGCCGTGAATATTGTCGTTAGTGTTTGACATGATTTTTAGGATTATGTCGTGTTTGGATAATTATAAGGTAATTGTGTCCGAGTTATGTTCAATCTGCCAACTAAAAGACACAACCTAGTAAACACGAATACATACCAATAAGTAATATATTTTTTCAAGTAAAATATCTAACATAATTTTATTTTACTCAGTGGCGGAGCCATAAATCTTTTTCTATGGTATCAGTTTTTTTTTGGGTTCTCGGAATTACAACAACCAGAGGTTAAAATTTTCGGGTTCAGTCGTGACATAATAAAAGACATTACCAAAATAAAAGATTCATTAAAATCAATTACCAAACTTTAAAAACCTAAATCACAACTAATAAGAAAAATACAATCATATAAAGACATCTAATGACAACCAAGTGTACAATCATATTAGCAATTCTAATATCAATTTTAAGCTTCGAGAATAATAAAAGGAAGGTATGCTACGGGTATTTAAGTTCCATCTATGGTGGGCACGGATGAGTTTTTTGTAAGAATAAATAAATAACATATTTATTTATATATGGCCATTATAATCATTTACATTATATGGATCAAAATATATAACAATCCATTAAATAATTAGTTGGTAATTGTTGATGGGCCTTATTACCATTATTAACTAATTAGGGTTTCCTCCTGGGTGCTTATATAAGGAGACTTATGTGGAGGTTAAGGGGTTACTCAGTTACACAATCAGATACCCTATTAGCCATAACATCATAATGTTCGACCTCCTTCTTCTACAGCCGATACCCTTTTCGGTTTTCTTAGCCACCATCATTAGATTGCACCCTAAGGAGGAACCAGACCAAACTGACAACTATGTCAAACACTATTGCTGCATCTACATCTGGATTCTCTGCTGGCCTGTGCTGATGCAATCAAAGGTATGTTTTCCTTCATGTATAAACAGAACTGAACCAACATGTGGTATCAGAGCATATGTTGATTAGTCAGTTCTGTTTTCGTATCCATAATTCTGGGATTGAAACTTGGAAAACGGAATTTTGAAACCTTATGAATCATAACAGCCGGTTTCGAGTCGGCCTTGCCCACTCGAGATCATTGTTTTCGGATAAAAGCTTAATCATATGTTTATTCGAAATTAACTGGTTTATGTTTTAGCCGAAATCTATTTAGAAAATTATTAATTTTCAGGTTTCGGGTTCCAGAATTTTATGTTTTACTTTTTTAGGGTTCATCACTTGTTCTTAGAAAATTCGAAAATTCTATTATGTTTTGGAATATGATTCGTATTATTAAGTGTTTTTCCTGTTTTTGATCTGTTTTGTCCTCTAAAGATTTCGAAAAAAAACTGTTATTAGATAAACAGATTATGATTTTGAAATATTTGATAAAATTAAATCTTTATTAAAACAGGAAACACTATCATAAAATCCCTTAGATTTCGAATTTTCGGTTATGATATCACAATTAACAGCTGTTGACGAGGTTGCTACTCGCAACCATGAGGTTGCTACTCGAGACCATGAGGTTGCTACTCGCAACCATGAGGTTGCTACTCGAGACCATGAGGTTGCTACTCGCAACCATGAGGTTGCTACTCGAGACCATGAGATTGCTACTCGCAACCATAACGTCATTAGTCGAGACCGTAGTTGCGACTCGCAACCATAACGTCATTAGTCGAGACCGTAGTTGCGACTCGCAACCATAACGTCATTAGTCGAGACCGTAGTTGCGACTCGCAACCATAACATCATTACTCGAAATCGTGGTTGCGACTCGAAATCTCATTATTTTAAGCTGTTTAAATGTGAACTAAAGAAAAAAAAAATTCGGGGCCCCGCCCCGAACCCCGGGCGGGGGCACGCTGTCCCCCGCAACCCCAGCGAACTCACCGCGGAGTTCGATCCGCGCTAACGGGTGGTTTGCTATTAAATGATTGGTTTTTGTAATTAATTAGTTAATTAATGAGGATCAAATAATGTTTTACAAAACCAAAATGGCTTAACTTGAATGAGTTTTTGATATATCATTTCTGGCCAAAGCTGACTTGATACATCTACTTATCGTTCAAGTATTACGAAAGCCATGTTAAGTGTGCATCATAAGCATGAGTGTTTTAATATCTGGCCAAAGCTGATTTAATTCCTTCATAGATGGCATACTTAACAAGTGCATAACTAAAGTGATTGTCTCAATTTCTGGCCAAAGCTGATTTGTTACAACCACTTTGCACACATGCTTAAATGATTACACTTCTGGCCAAAGCTGTTTTGTCTTCGTTTAAGTAGAACTTTAAGCAGTCTATTATTTTGATGTTAGTAATAGACGTATCACAATCTCTTCACATAATGATCCTTATATTAATGATCCTCAATTAATTTTTTTTTTTTTGTGATCATTTCGTCTGCCTTATTCTTAATACCCATTATTTTACTCACTATAATTTTCTTCTATAAATCTATATCTCATCCACTCTAATTCCTAAATCTAATATGTTTTGCTTAAAGTTTCTATAAGAATTAGCTCTTAAATTAAATCCTTGATTATCTCTTAAGACACGATAACCCTATTGCTCTCTTCTGATAAGGCACTACAGAAGAAAAGTAGAGCATGATGATTAGGATAAATCGAACATGATGTCTCTTATGATAATCAAGAACTCTCTAACATAATTGCTATCACTAAAGTTATTCCAGATTAAGTTTTTCCTAAGACTAATCTATAATTTTAGAATAATCACAAGAACTCCTAAGGCGTATATCTTCATTTAAAATTATAAATTATAAGGTTAAGTGGTATATGTGAATATATTATAATGTACAATACCATGACCCATAAAGTTAAGGGCTTACGCATGGAAATAAGTACATTTTCCAGTACATTACATACTAAGTTTTCATTTGTACATTTTGATGCATTATAAATCAGCTATAACACTCAAAAGTACCAAAGTAGAACGAGTGTGTTGATAAGCAACATATGTACATAGAAATAAATGTTTGAAACTGGAAAATAAGATGTTATTCACCTTACAACCACTAAAACCTTAAGAGAGGATTGTTCTAAGGTCCATAGACAAATTACAAGTGCTAATCCCAACGTTAAGGTTCTTCAAGGGAAAAATCTCACTGCATAATTATGTCATTAGACTAGGCATAAGCAACGAGACTATCCATTATTCTAAAGAACAGTTGGATAAATTAATTAGATAGTAACTTCCTAATGATATTTAAGTCTGATAATTTTAATATTCCAATTAACACATGATTAGTTGACTCTAGTTCCATACGTTTCCTTACCAGAACTCGACAAATAACTAACACGAGAGTTAGTGACAAAATTAAATGTTAAGGCTATAAGAGCCATAATAAGCAGTCTTCAAACAACGCTTTTCGATACCTTATATATTCTGATTAATATAGTATCATAATTAAGCAATGTTATGAAGATTGTGAGGTTTGCATAGTCAACATAAAGCCACACTTACCTTAAACTCTCCTCTTATTTGTTCTAAATATCTGGATAGAAACATTATTAAGATGAAACTAGATGATACCTTATTTTTCACAACTTTTGTCATCATGCTAATGAGAATTTGACAAAAGAAAAATGAGACTTATAAATTTCATCCATTAGAACCAAAATTCATGAGAAATCATGACATGGTTAATGAGGATGATTTTTCCATCTAATCTCATTTTAAGTGATTTTAAATCATGACGTTAAAGCCCTAAAATATGACTTGGCTTAAGGAATAAGCATGGGTCCATCATAAGTCATTCATTGACATTCGTGGAACTTATTCCAAATGGAATATTCAGACATAATTCATTTATCATTGAACAGACTATCAACTTGTATCTAAACTTTTGTCGCATATGGCACACGATCTTAGAAGAAATCTATTCATATATATACTTAATAAGATTTCTATTAGATATGTCCCTAAAGTTTCTTATGAAATCTGGACATTAAAGAAATCAAATAAAGTCTAACGTATATGTGATAGGTTCCTACGTCACGTAGCTCATTGAAACTTCTCTTGTAGCATTCTAGAGATATTAAAGATTAGTGGGAGCATTAAGTGTCTTAATAATAACTTGCAATAGTTGCAAGAGGTGGGGGAGTGAATCTTTTAAATTTACACCTCTTGTACAAGACATTGCTCCATCACGACACTGTTCTATCAAACCTTATCTCCTTAAATCTAATGCTACTCTTACAAAAGTTTCATTGTTGCTTAATTGTGGGCACATTTAGATTTCTTGCCTAAACTAACATAATCCTCAACAAGAGAAACTACAACGACTAACGTCATTAACTTGTTTCTCTATTAGAATTTGTTGGTCGTTACATATTGACCCTACGCATGCTGAGTTCCTAAAGTTTTCTAAGGTCGGTGGGAGCAGTCAAAGTCCTTATCATGTTTTGCAAGGAATACAAGAGGTGGGGGGAAGAGTGTCATTAAATTTCACTCCGAATTTAACTCCGATTACACCTCTTGTATACCATACTGCACCAACCCTTACAACTTAGAATGAAAATGATAGCAACCTAACCAAGAGCTAATCCATAAAACTGAAACTTCTAACAAACCCAATAATCAACTCAGGAGGTCATCTAGGTTTAAAAGCCTACTAACTTTGATGATTACATAACCTCCCTAATTGAAGTTGAAATGGATTTTGGAAAAGTTTACTGGTCCAATCTCTTCTAATTAAGCCATTAGCGTCAATCAATCTTCTGAATGGAATAAAACTGTTTTCTAGTAAAACTGATTTTATGTGTTCTTATAACGTTTGAGATTTGATTGAATTACCTAAGAGTGTTCATAACTAAATCAAATCCTAATATAAGCGTTAAGACACAAAGAGGCATGATTGGTTGTCAAGGTTTGTACTCAGGAAGAGATAAATTATTAAAGAATCTTTATTACATATCTAACAAAAGATTTCTTTGAGGATCATCACTGTTCTAGTAGCTTATAATAGTTTTAAGCTACATTAGATGAACATTAAAACGATTTTCCCTAATAAATGGCTGACACATTTACATGTTCATTAGATAACAACCTAAAGTTTTAAACTGAAGGTTAAAGAACACTTTATTTGTAAGCCAATAATATCCATGTATGGGTTAATGCAAACATTATAATGTGATGAAAAGCTAACGTAATTATTTTCATCAAGAATCAAGTGGATTAATGAACCTACCTCAAAATGAGTGGGAGCAACTAAGATAAACTTGTCTATATAGATGACATTCTTTTGACAAGTATATGTTACATAAGTCAAAGCATTGTTAACACAAACTTTGATATAATAGATCTCAGAGATGTCTCTTATGTAATAGATATCATAACATACCGAGATAGACCCAATGGGACATTCGTTTCGTTCCATAAGTTTAACATTAAATGGGTCCTTACATATGTAACAAACAATATTGCTCTCCTTTAAGAGGATAATAGGATAAATGATATTATTTATTTACGCTTCATTAATTGGAAGCCTTATGTAAGTTTAAGTCTATACTCGTTTAGATATTACTCACATTGCAACACACTAGATATGTCTAGATTAATGTGTAGCATCTAATGGAGTATTACAATATCTTTAAAAGAAATGAGAGACTACAATTTAAAGAAGAAGTGAGAATTAAAACCGGTTTATTACTCTAACTTTGAGATATTCAAAGATGATAAAATGTAATTTCGGGTATATCTTTATGTCAGCAGACAAAACCTATTTCATGGAGGAGTCATAATGCACTGATATTAACAACCTAAGTTATAAAGACATAATATAGTCACTAAATGTTGTTGGAAATTTATCAGTGGACTCATAAGTTTATTAACTCCATATAATTAATGTTTTGAAGAATTAGTGTGATAAAGTCAGCTACCATAACTCCTTGAACAGTAACAGTTCAAGAGGTGCTGCATTAAGTTTCGATACGCAATTAATTATTCGTTTATGAACGAATTGAGGAAACTAAGTTTTGTATCGAATACATTCATGATATGCTTAAGGATCCTATAACTAAAGGGCTATTACCCATAAGTCTTATTAAGAGAGCTCATAGACGGGTATTAATTAATAGTCGTGCGCAATTGCATATCGTACTATGAATGACTAAGTATTAGTTAATTTTCCTCATCAGTTTGATTTTGTATGTCTCTAAGAATATGTCAAGCTAGCATAAGGCATATAGACAAATATAGTTACAAATCAAACAAAGGGCTTACGCGTATTTTGATCATAACGATTAGGTTTTAAATTAAGGCTATAGTATGATTAATGGGGGTCCTGAGTCGCATAATGATTCAACGGCTGTATTTTTCTGCTATAGTACTTGTTTAAGGCTAAAATGAGTGTTAACTCCTGATCAGGCTTATCTAACACTCATAGTAAATGATTACTCGGCCAAGTGGGAGAATGTAAGAATAAATAAATAACATATTTATTTATATATGGCCATTATAATCATTTACATTATATGGATCAAAATATATAACAATCCATTAAATAATTAGTTGGTAATTGTTGATGGGCCTTATTACCATTATTAACTAATTAGGGTTTCCTCCTGGGTGCTTATATAAGGAGACTTATGTGGAGGTTAAGGGGTTACTCAGTTACACAATCAGATACCCTATTAGCCATAACATCATAATGTTCGACCTCCTTCTTCTACAGCCGATACCCTTTTCGGTTTTCTTAGCCACCATCATTAGATTGCACCCTAAGGAGGAACCAGACCAAACTGACAACTATGTCAAACACTATTGCTGCATCTACATCTGGATTCTCTGCTGGCCTGTGCTGATGCAATCAAAGGTATGTTTTCCTTCATGTATAAACAGAACTGAACCAACATTTTTCCCCTTCAGGTCTTAAGTTCGAGTATAGGTGATAGGGGTTTCTCACTGAGAGGTTTAAATTGGGGCTCTATTGTGCGAGGGAGCTCTCTAACGCGGACCCGGTTAAGACAACGTATGCTAGACCTCCCGACATTCGCGAATAATTCAAAAAAAAAAAAACAATAATAAAAGCAATAACCAACCTTTACTCATGTTCAAGCTTTAATTGGCTAATCGCTAAATTTCAACCCTTGTTTAGATGTTCAATCAACAGTCAATCACCATTTATAAATTTCAACCATTTGGGCGGGTTTTTTAGATTAGGTTAATAATTAAGGAAATTGGGTAATGAGTTATTGGATAAATAAGGAAAATGGACTTTTAATTCCTTAAAATGGGTTATGTTTAAAGGCAAAAGATCAAATACAAATAATCTTAACATACTAAATATATAAATTGAAGGAAAACCCAAAAAGACAAGGTGGCATTTTTGTAATTACCACCAACTATCAAAGTTACAACCAAAAATACCTAAAAAAACACAAATTTTTTTTAACATTTTTTATTAAAAAATCGCTACATTTAGTTAGCAAAAAAAAAAGAAAAAAAAATTTTTTTTTTTGGCTGCTACTAAAAGTGGCGATTTTTTAATAAAAAATGTTAAAATAAAATAAAATAAAATAATTTGTGTGTTTTTTTTTTATTTTTTTAGGTTTTTTGGGGGGTTTATTTTTAGCATTTTAGCTTGGGGGGGGGGGGGTTAGGTTTTTTTTGGGGGTGGGGGGAGTGGTTAGGTTTTTTTAGGTATATTTGTAGAGTAACTTTGATAGTTATTGATAATTACAAAAATGTCACCTTGTCTTTTTGAGTTTTCCTTCAATTTGTATGTTTAGTATGTTAAGATTATTTGTACAAGAACTTTACCCTATGTTTAAATTAAAGCTAAGAAATTGAGCTTTGTTAGTAAACTATAACTTTTTTATTTGGTAAAATGTTTGTATACATTTTATTTAGTAAAAGTATATATGTAACTTCTTCATAAACCAATGAAAGTGGGCATTAATTTTTTCCTTTTACAAAATCAGTGATGTTAGTTGTGAAAAATGATTAGTGTCATGCAAAATTCAACTATTATATATTCTAATTGAAATAGGAAAAAAAATGATATCGGTTGACACCGACATCATATATGTAGTTCCCCAATGTTTTTAATTCATTTTATCTTACAACAAAATACCAAATGTTTAATGTAAACATCATAATCAATCAATGAAATATTAAACATCTAGACTAAAATACCTAGATAGACAAAATCTAAAAATATATTACTGAAAAAAATGATATTTAGTTCAAATAGATATAATTCAAGATGTATAATTACTATTTAAGAGAAAACTAAAGATTAATTTAGAAAAAAAGGCAACCTTATATTGTGGTTGGTTAACTATGTGTCCACGTATTCGCCATGTAAATTCACAAGGAGAATTAGGCCCCCAAACTTTTCTATATTAAGGTCTCATTGCAACCATTACATCAAACTTTATGTGTATATTAATGATGTATGAAAGATATATAAATAAGTTATTATTTTTATATTAAACTTTAATTATATAACTGTAATTATTAATATCATATATTTCTCTTTAAAAAATACATCCAACACCCTCGTAATAAACTCCTTGTTGATTTATTTTTGTTGATCATTTAAACAAACATTAACCTGTACTAGATGCAGGGGCGAACCTAGGAGAAGCCCGGGATGGACGGACGCACGCACCTTTTGACAAAAAAAAGTTAGTGTATTTTTTAGGCAAAAAACTCAATCGCACTTTCTGAAAATACGCTTGAACCACTCATCCACACCCCCGACAAATAATTTCTAGGTGCGCCACTGAGTAGGTGTAACAAAAGTTTTAGATTATAGTCATTTGTTTATATTTAGTTATAAACAAAATTATAGTATTATAATAATTAAATTCTGACAAGCATGTAATAAGTTGGTCCAACAAACTTTATGAAGACAATTACAAAATAACTTCAAGATTCTCAACTAATAATCGCAATCCATTCTTTTATACTAAGGCTATAGGGTGTGGGATTTATGGATTGTAACATTATTTTCATATAGGATCATTAATTAAATGGTATACCATCCCCCTCCTTGATTGATGGTGGTTCCCATGGATTAAACCACGATTGCCACGACCCTCCCATTTGATAATTTTAAGACAAAAACAAATTAACAAAAATAAAGGGGATAGTGGTTTGG
Source organism: Helianthus annuus (assembly GCF_002127325.2). Lineage (NCBI taxonomy): Eukaryota > Viridiplantae > Streptophyta > Magnoliopsida > Asterales > Asteraceae > Helianthus > Helianthus annuus. The sequence goes on along the minus strand of NC_035445.2, from coordinate 45,864,588 downwards.
GTCATGACCACACCCTTAGGGTTGTGGTTTTGAATAATGGATTAAGGATGGATGATGTGATGCCTATGTGGAGGGTTATGATGGTCATGGGGATCATGACCACACTCTATAGCCTAACAATAACAAATGGAATGAGAAAAGATCTCCATTATTATACAATCCAATTCGTGTAATAGAAATACAAAAGGTAACAAAAGATCACAAAAAGGGGAACTATTTCATCCAATTCGTGTAATAGAAATACAAAAGGTAACAAAAGATCACAAAAGGGGAACTATTTCAAATTAAATCCAACAAATGTATAGTTGAAAGGGAAGATGGCAAGATTGACAAATTCACTGATTATCAACTTAGTGAACTACACCACAATGATCTAATATCACTAAGGATTTGTTTGGTATGGGGTAATAGAATAGACGGGAGAATGGAATTGATGAGATAATGGAATTGATAAAATAATGCAATTGATCATTACCATTGCATGTCTTGATTGGTTACCATGTGAGAATGGAATGAACCATTACTCTTTGTTGTTTGGTATGCGAGAAAAGATGAAGGAATAAAATCGAATGGTGGTGGTCAGTGATGGGAGGCGATGATAGGTGGCAGTAGTAGCGGCAGTGGCGGTTGGCGGTGGTGGTGGGTGGAGACGGCGGCGGGTGGTGACAGTGGTGGTGGTGGGTGATGGCGGAGGTGGGCGGCGGCGGTGGCGATGGTGGCGGCGGCGGTGGTCGGAGGTGGTAGAGGCGGCGATGGTGGTCTCAGGTGGTAGCGGTGGTGGGTGGTGGCGGTTGATAGCAGTGGTGGAGGTGGGTGGCGACGACGGTGATCAGAGGTGGCACCGGTGGCGGCGATGATCAAATGTGGGTAGTGGCGGTGATTGGAAGTGGCCACGACGATGGTGGGTGGCAGCGGTGGCGGCGGCGGCGGAGGTGGGTGGGTGGCGACGGCAGATGATGGTGGTGGTGGGTAACGGTGGTGGGTTGTGGTGTTGTTAATGAAGGGTGAAGAGTGAATGGAATGAAAAAAAAACAGGGGGGGGCAGATGGAATGATTTTGAGGGAATGGAATGCATTTTGGAATGAGCGATTCCATTCCACCGACCAACCAAACACTCTTTTCTTCATTCCCTCATAATGGTCTATTCCATTCCACCTCTCATTCCTGCATACCAAACACTACCTAAGAGATTATTATTTGTGGGAAGAAGATTCAAAGCACTTAAGTGTCGAAGAGCCATACGAAGGATTAGTGATACAGGGAAAAAGATGTATCTAAGGTTTGCAGCACATAACTTTGAACTCACCATCAAAGCTGATGGAAAGATTGAGAAAATCTCACCAGCCCCTCCACACAACATACCACTCAAAGAAATGAGACATGGAAAATCTGGGAAAATATATAAAGGATTCAGACCAAAAGACGAAAACAAAGTATGTACTCGAAAGAAGATATCATGAAATATTCAAACGAAACCCTGAAGTACATCAAATGACAAATAGAAAATGTTGGAAATCTGAATCCAAGAGAATTAAGATTGAAGACTATGGATTATACAGACTTATGGATGGCTTTAAGAGAGAACAGATGAAGCAATTATGGATTAAGCGGTTTCTTACTTCTCCCGAGGCGAACAGTACCGCCCACTTGTGAAGTCTTACTAAGCTTGAACCAGGTTCTCGCAGGATCTATACACTGAACAAGACATAGAATTACCTAACCACCCTTCTAACCCCCTTCCAAGTAGTTAACGTGCTTTATGTAGACCGTGAAGACACGAATGTGTGAATCAACGACACATGAAGAATGGTTAAATAAATTCGCCTTCAATATAAAAAACTAGTTATTTGTCACACCATGTCTTTTGCGGAAGCGTATGTGTGTGACTTGATCAGTTTTCATTGCATTCGATCATAACAAACAACTACATGCATTAAATTAAGCAATGTTCATCCATACACAAGTTCGAAACACTACAAAACATAAGCTGTTTACGTTTCCAACCAGCACAAGTATTAAGTTAAATTACAAGCCAACATAAGTTTAAAGTTCCATCAAAGGACTTGTTTTTAATCAAAAGATAAGTTTCATGAGGCTTTACATTCTATATCTTATCTAAGAAGAGATATATTAACCAAACCCTCCAAAATGCGGATGACATCGAGACGTGAAACCCAAAAACTTGTAGACAACGCTGCACCAAGATCCATTTATCTTCCTGAAATACATGTAAGTTGAAAAATCAACAAAAGTTGAGCGAGTTCATGTGTTTTATGTATATGCGCATCAAATGAATCTAAAAAACGTTTGAAAGTTTAGTTGTAAGTAGGTATGTAAAGCGTTTATTAACATGTTGATCATTAATGTTTTGCAAGGACGTTAATATATGTGACGACATAAGAAGTACTCAACCCGAGTAGACGATTTTTAGTGTCGATTCACCTCGACTGGGACACAACAGCACTCTAAGTGGTCACCCATGGACCGTGAGTGGGGCTCGCCCATACCCATTAGATCTAACCTTTGTTTCATGGTCGTTAAAAGGATTAATGGCACTTCAGTTAAAGCCTATGCTCACATGATCTAATAGTTCATTCCTTAGCTAAATCATACCCAAGTTGACATGTATTTCCCCCCGAAAGTTGTAAACCGAAAACGTTAAAAGAAAAGGGGGACATGAACTCACAAGTTTGTGTCCGTAGTCGTGTGCACTCAAAGCTAATATCCGTGAGTCGTGTCACTGCCTACACATGTGCTATGTTTTATTAGACACCTCGGTCGTGTAACGACTCGTACTCTTAATTATTTATTAGGACTTGTTTTGGAATTTTGCATACTTCGAGTTACACTTTCGGTGTATGATGTATATATAATTTTTATAATTATATATAATTTCAAATGTAGTACATTAGTTAAAATAATTATATTTTAACTTATGTTATTTTCATGCAAATATTCGGGGGTTTTGTTAAAAATAATATATTTTTAACACGTGTTGTCATACGGTTCTCATATACGTATTTACATGTATAGGTATACTTGTATTATGAACATGCTAAGTCTGTCATTTTGTATTCTCATGCTTGTGTATAATACTTGTTTGAGGGTATTTTACCAAGTGTTGGTAGTGTATGTTCGTATGTATTTGTACGTATAGGAATACGTATTTTCTTGTATTTATTAAGTGTTTCATACTTAATATATATAATTTTTCCGGAATATTGTTTCCACTAAAAATCAATATTCTTGTATTCTTAAAATATATATTTTAAGATAATGTTTATAGAAAAATATCCACATTTTGACTTGGTAGAATATATATATATATATATATATATATATATATATATATATATATATATATATATATATATATATATATATATATATATATTCTCATGTCTCTTAAAAATATTTTATTTTTAAGATTAAGTTAGAAAAATATAATTTTAGTTTCCACTAAAATAATATATTTTTAAAGAGTTTATGAAAATATATATTTTCTTTACTCAAAATAATATATTTTCAAGTTGACAAAATATGACATATTTTTTATAATAATTGTAAAAATAAAATTTTTTTCGTTTTGTTTGGTTTTGAAAATACCGTTCACTAAGTTTGTCATAATATGAATTAATTTCCGGGGTATTTATATGATTTGTCCAACGTGTCCATTGTCCAACATTTGTGTGCAAGTTATATATTTGTTTCCTTGAAATTTTTATAATCTTTTAATTACAATTTTTGGTATTTGTGTGGTATATTATTTTCAAGTTCCTAATTTTTAGTATAACTAATACAAATAATATACACATAGCACATAATTTGTGTGATTTCTAAATACATATTTTCCCTAAATATATACTTAGTCATTTTTATTTTTGGAAATCAACCTCCATTAATTGTAATTTTTATACCAAAAATTATGGCCATTTTTTATACTTAAAACCATGATTCAAGTTTACTTGTAAACACTTGTTAAAACATATTTTTTAAGTGTTTAATTTTTACAAAATTTTGCCATAGTTTCCTTTGAAAAATGGAGGTTTCCATGCTTAAAGCATATCATTTTCTTTTTCAAAAATCATTAACAATCATCAACAACAATACTACAACTTACCATATGCCATAAAATGCATTTCTTTATGAAGTCGTGAACTTGAATTTTTATAAAACTTGTAGTATTTTAACATGGTGATTAACTTGACCCATTAACACTAAAAACATGATTTTTACTTCTTAAAAACCATTCTTGTAAAAGTTCCATCTTTACAACTTACAACCCATTTTTGCAAAAATTCATCTTCTTGAATTTTTCATGTCTTAAACACTTCAAGGGTTTCTTTTTCACCCATCAAGTTCACTTTCTTTCAAAAACCAAATCATGCTAAACTTGAAGTAAACTTTGTTTTCTTGAAACTTTGATTTTTCAAATCCTTCACTTTTAAGATCAACAACTTGTAGGAACCATTTTCATCACAAGATCACACTTACTTTACAAGTTCATTCTTCACATAATGTAAGCTTAACATGGATCTTTCAAGATCCAGAACATCATACTTACTAGATCATGTTTTAAATTATCATCTAGCAATCTCTTATGTGGTGTTTAACACCATACACACAAGAAATCATCAAACAAGTTCATCACACATCATAAACAACTCATATTCTTATGATTTTTAGTTTGGTTCTTATGTTCATCTACTTGTTTATGTAAGATCTTTAGATTTTTATACATACATAACCTTTAACTACTAAAACAAGATGTAAAATGGGTTCAAGATGCACTTACAACTAGCACAAGGCTAGGGTAGAAACTAGAAGATGATGATGATGATGAAAATTGATGGTTAAAAGCTCCTATGAGTGGTCCTTCAAGATCCAAAGCTTGCCACCTTCCTTGATTGCCTTGATACACCTTAGGATGAGCTTGAAATGTTTGGAAATTGAGTGAAGGTGATGGTTGGGGTGGGGGTGTTCTCGGCCGAACAAGAGGGAGAAGGGAGTGGGAGTTGTGAAGTGGTGTTATGTTGTTTATGATAATGACAATGATCTTTAAAGTGTTGATAAGGTTCTTGATCCAAAGGTTATTAGTTTCCCTCCATAAGATTAACCATTGGACAACCAAGATGGGGGGGGGGGGGGTTATAGATTTGTTAAAAATTGTTAAGTGTAGTAATATTGGTAAGTTATGTGTTTTAGTTAGAAGGTTTAAGTGTGTTATGAATTATTATGTGTACTAAGGTGTTTGATGTCGTTAACTAGTATTATGGTGTCAAAATATTGGTAACTAGTTCACCATATGCTTCTAGTTGTGATCGGGTGTCCGTTTGGTTATCGGATTGCTTAAAAATTTAATATTAGTGTCTTGTATGTTATAATATGTAATTATGTCGTGTTAATGTTTTCAACATATTTCAAGTCATTCTGAACATTCTGGCATTATTTCAGATTACTACATAAGCTGAAAAATGCTGAATTTCTACTGAGTTTGCTGAATTTACTGTTTCGTGCTAGTTTCTGGTGCTCACTTGTCACTCGGAACGCAGTTTCACAAACTCTTTTATTCTCACATAAAGTTCTATTATATCATGGTTTCTGGGACTCAATCTGTGTCCTAAACATACTGTCTGTCTGAGTACTGAACTCCTGTCAGTACTACTAGTTTATCTGATAAGTGTGCTAGTTATGTCTGTGCATTGTTTAAACTGTTTCGAGTCGCATTCAATAATAGTAAGTAACATGCACCATGAAATGTTTTTGTGAGTTCATTGAAAGTAAACCATGTAATCACACATCATAAGTTCAGAATGCACAACCATATAATACAAATTACTGTTCACATTGTACGAAAGTTACACAAAAGTGCCAGTGTGTGAAGTTTTTATAATATAAAGAGTATAAAAAGTGGTTGTGAGTGGAGGAGAGAGAAAATGTTACTGTTCATCTGTATATTTGGGGGGGAACACTGTTCACCCACTATAATTTTTTAATATATATTAAAAGTGGTTGTGAGTGAAGGAGAGAGAAAAATGTAATGATAAAGGTATAAAATATTATTTAATTGAAAAGGAGAGAGAAAAAGTATTTGTTTTTAGTGGAAATATATTGATATAGGAGTTGTTTTTTAGTGGAATGTATGTATATTTTTAGGGAGCTGGATGTGAATGCTCTAAAATACACAAATAAGTTTTGAACATGTGTTTTAGTGAGTGTATTATCGAGTCCATATATATATATATATATATATATATATATATATATATATAGAAAAAGATCAAATACATATACCTTTATCATACAAAACGTACAATTAGGGTGAAAAGGTAAAAACGCGTTGGCATTTTCGTAATTATTTACTCGTAGAATAATTATCAAAATTACACTACAAATGATCTTGTAAGGTAATTTTGTAAAATGTTATTGTAGGGTAATTTTGATTTTGTAGGGTAATTTTGTAGAGTATTATAATTACTCTACAAATGATCTTGTATGGTAATTTTGATCTTGTAGGGTAATTTTGTAAAGTATCATAATTATTCTACGAGTGTATCAAAATTAGTCTGTAAGTTTCAAAATTACCTTACAAGAACCTTTTACAAAATTACCCTACAAGATCAAAATTACCCTATAAAAACATTTTACAAAATTACTCTACAAGATCAAAATTATCCTATGAGCAAATAATTACAAAAATGCCACCATGTTTTCTTTGTGTTTTCATGTATTTCGTACGTTTTGTACGATAAGGCTGTTTGTACGTGAACTTAACTCTCTCTCTCTCTCTCTCACTATATATATATATATATATATATATATATATATATATATATATATATATATATATATATATATATGGGGTAAGATCAAATAAAAAGTTTATTTTAGCTAAGTAGCATGAGAAGGAATGTTAACATTTTATTTTTCAAATCAGTGGTTAAGATGAAAATGTAGGAAAAAAGATAAGTGAAAGGGTATCTTTGGAAAATCATATTTAAACGTTCATAACTTTTTTATACGATATTACTTTTTCATAAAAATTTCACCATAAAATCGAGCGTCTTTTTATCTTTAATTTGAGTACCATATTGCTACATAAAATATGACAACTAAAAAAATCCACAAAAGTGTGTTGTATTTCTATGTTGTACAACATTTTTTTGTGCTGGATTTTTGTACTACGTTTTTGCGCTAAATTTTTTTCTTAAATTTTTTTTGCTGAATTTTTTGTGCTGAATTTTTTTGTGTTATATTTTTTGTACTAGATTTTTTGTGCTATATTTTTTTGGTACTGGGTTTTTTGTGCTAGATTTTTTGTACTTGATTTTTTTGTTGTATTTTTTAGAAAACAAAAGGAGTGCTACATGTCATTTTCACACTCGTACTTATAAGGACCAAAATGTTTTAGTACCAAAATACCCTTCATTGTTACTTGTAAGTAGTGCCACATGTCATCATCACAATCATTGTTAGGCTACTTAGGCAAAATCCACTTTTTTGTTGATCATTCCCATTAGTGAGTGTATTATCAAGTTCATATATATATATATATATATATATATATATATATATATATATAAATATATATATATATATATATATAAATATATATATATATATATATATATATATATATATATATATAGGACAAAGATCCGTTAGGAACCACCCTTTATTGCGAGAACCGCGAGAACCAGTGTGAACACAAACAGTAATAGCTAAAAAAATCTAAAAAACACCCAAAAATTTTTTTTTTTATTTTTTTTACTATTTTTTATATAAAAATCGCTACTTTTAGTATCCAAAAAAAAAAAAAAATTTTTTTTTTTAAATTTTTTGTTTTTAGAAAAAAAAAATTTTTTTTTTGGCTACAAAAAGTAGCGATTTGAACATAAAAAATCGTAAAAAAATTAAAAAAAAAATTTTAGATTTTTTTTTGATTTTTTTTTTATTTTTTTAGATTTTTTAGGTTTTTTGGGGGTTTAGTTTTTAGCATTTTAGCTTGGGGGGGGGGGGGGGTTTAGGTTTTTGGGTGGTGGGGGAGGGGGGTTTAGGTTTTTGGGGGGTGGGGGGGGTTAGGTTTTTTTTAGGTTTTTTGAGGGTTTTAGTTTTTAGCATTTAGCTTGGGGGGGGGGTGGGGGGTTTAGGTTTTTGGGGCGTGGGGGGGTGGGGGTTAGGTTTTTTTTAGGTTTTTTGAGGGTTTTAGTTTTTAGCATTTAGCTTGGGGGGGGGGGGGGTTAGGTTTTTTTTTGGGGGGGTGGGGGGTGGGGGTTAGGTTTTTTTAAGGGTTTTTTTAGGTTTTTTTAGCTATTTTAGCTTGTGTTCACATTGGTTCTCGCGGTTCTCGCAATAAAGGTGGTTCTCGCATGAACCTTACCCTATATATATATATATATATATATATATATATATATATATATATATGGAGCCGCTAGAATGAGAACCACCTCGAGTTGTAAGAACCGCGAGAACTACACCCCACGGAGCGCCGTTCGCCATGATTTTTTTTTTACAAGTAGATGTGTATATTATAAACACAGCCGTAAAAAATCATGGCGAACGGCGCTCCGTGGGGTGCAGATTTTACACCACAAGTTTGGTGAAAAAAAAAGAAAAAAGAAAAAAAAATTAAAAAACACCAAACTTGTGGTGTAAAAAACTACACCCCAGGGAGCGCCGTTCGCCATGATTTTTTACGGCTGTGTTTATAATACACACATCTACTTGTAAAAGAAAAATCATGGCGAACGGCGCTCCGTGGGGTGTAGTTCTCGCGGTTCTTACAACTCGGGGAGGTTCTCATTCTAGCAGCCCCATATATATATATATATATAGGGTAGGGTTCATACGAGAACCACCCTTTATCGCGAGAACCACGAGAACTAGTATGAACAGCACCAAAATAAACTCAAAACAAACAATGAACCCCCACCACACAAAAAACCTAAACACCCACCCCCACCCCTCACCAAAAAAATATACCCCATAAAAAACCTAAACCCTCCACCCCCAAAAATACTAAACCCCCCCCCCCCCAAAAAAAAAAAAAAAAACCTAAACCCCCTAACCCAACCCTCAAAAAACCTAAACCCCCACCAACCCCATCCCAAACTCAAGCTAATGATAAAAACTAAACCCTAAAGCTAAATTTATAGTTAAATCACGACTTTTTATAAAAAACAATTTTTTATAAATAAAATGTTGCAATTTTTAATAGAAATTTAAAAAAATGTGTGTTTTTAAGTTTTTTAAATAGTTTCGATTGTGTTTATACTGATTCTCGCAGTTCTCGCAATAAATGGTGGTTTCTAAATGATCTTCATCCTATCGCAATAAATGGTGGTTTCTAAATGATCTTCATCTTCAATAGGGACCAAATTGTAAATTGTGTTTTATTATTTTGGACTGATTTGAAAATTGTAGGGGTAATAGAGTCTTTTTATCCATTTGAAAATAGGAAATTGTAAATCAAATCCCTACAATTTCGCGAATCAGTCAAAAATAATAAAGATCCAGATCCAGATCTCGATCTCGATATTCTTCTCCAGACATCATCTTCTTCTCCAGAATCATTACATCTCTGTATCACCTTCTTCTCCAACATCGTTGCACGAGGCATCTCCGACATCGACCAGCACATCAGGTTCGTCTCTCTTCGGTGGGTGTCGGGTGGTTGGGTTCGAGCGAGAGAAAGAGAAGAGAGACTGTAGAGAGGCGGCGCCGGCTACCTCCCCACGACGGCGAGCGGCAGTGGTGGTGGCGGTAGTGGAACGACGGGGTTGTAGTGTTATACAGAGTTATAATAGGGTAATATGGTGTTATATACTATTCATAGTGTTTTATAGTGATTTGTAGTGTTATATTTTGTTTTGTAGTGTTACGTACTTATTACAATGTTATAAACTGTTAAATGGCGTTTTGTGGCGTCTTTAATAGTGCTATATACTTATTGAATGGTGTTATATATGTGCTGAATAGTGGTTGCAGTGTTATTCGTAGTGTTTTTATAGAGATCTTTAAAATGGTGTTATATACTTATTGAATGGTGTTATATACTTATTGAATAGTGTTATATAATTATTGAATGATGTTATATATGTGCTGAATGGTGGTTGCAGTGTTATTCCAAGTGTTTTTATAGAGATCTTTAAAAAAATCTTGTTCCTATAAATAAGGGTGGCGGTTATGGGAGATTATCAATTAATTAAATCAATGATAAAAATACTTGTTTACCCTTTCGAATTAATTTAGAATGAGGACATATGTCATCTCCACAATATTTCTCACACTTCTCACACTTTTAACCTTTCTTACAATAACCTTACCATATATATATATATATATATATATATATATATATATATATATATATATATATATATATATATATATATATATAGGATAAGGATTCGTTAGGAACCACCCTTTATTGCGAGAACCGCGAGAACTAGTGTGAACACATGGCATTTTTGTAATTAAAGTGAAATATCATCTAACAGGGTTTATATCCTCGTCCTGTTCAAATCATTAGGGTTTACATCCTCATTCTGTTGAAATCGTTCACTACTACTACCCCCTGACAACCACCGTCGCCGCCGAACGTCATCTCTGCCACCACCGCGACACCACCGCACCACCACCGTGACAACTCCTCCGGCGACAACCCACCTGCTGACTTTCATACATCTGCTCATAAGTCACCACTGCGATAACTAATCTGGCTCGTCCTTATACGATTACTCAGTTGAATACATCATTTATCCGGTAATCACAACAAATTACATCCTTTTTTGTCCGATTATATTGTTTTTTGTCATCCATATACAAATAAACATAATTTCACTTGTAACCCCTTTGTAATACAGATGGCATCCTCTGATTCGTCACATATATACCCTCCTCATCAATCTAATAATGACATTAACAAAGTTAGGTCAACTTCAGCTTATAAAAAGACCTATTTTTTTATATCCATACTATTGAATCTAGGTTTACATCAGAAAATGTCGTTGTAGCCGAACACTCAATTTCCACTGAATACTCAATTTCCGATGACAATACTTCAACATCGACTGCTACATCACCCACAAATTTGGACCAACAACAATTGCAATTTATACCAATAATTACAATTTATACGATAGGAGACTAAAGGTAGTATACAGAAATAGTTTTTACATGCTTGATAACTCTATGTTCCTATATCAGTGTTTATTTATCATTGTTCATTGTTTGTTTTTTCTAGTTTTTACATGCTTTACTACTCTATGTTACTATATCATTGTTTATTTAACATTTGCTTGGTTACTCTATGTTCCTGTATCATTGTTTATATAAATTGTTCATTTTTTTTGTTTATCTGCTTGATCAATACAACGATCATGCACATGTGCATTATGCTGATAACACCCATACTCGTCACCGATCATGCACATGTGCATTATGTTAATAACACCCATACTCGTCATCTGTAAACTGTTAACCATCATTAACATGAACATGCACATGTGCCAACAATCCATAATCATCACAAATAAACTGTTAACCATCAGTACATAATTATGCACATGTGCATCACATTACCAACACCCCATACTCATCACCAAAAAAAAATTGTTAAACATTTATACATCATGCGTATACACACATATACCATATACCATATTAATCACACCATATACCATATTAATCACAATCTTATATGTTTTTCTTTTTATTTATACAGGAACAATTACGACTTATACACCTAATGGCACACCATATTGGATACCTGATGTTGATGCTGAATACATCCCTATTATAAATAGTACGTTTAACAGTTGGGAGGACGTTGATTCCAATGATACTGGTGAAGATGTTGATGATGATGCTAAAGACCCTACATATATATATATGAACCTGAGCAACCTCGTAGACATTCATCCAGGCGTGTAGACATTCATCCAGACGTCATAAAACATTCAACGACTCTTGATTATCCTATATATAATGACAAATAGTTTCTAAGCATTATTCTTTTTGTTTACAATCATTTTGCACTGTCTGTATACGTATTCATAGGTTATGATTGTGATCATGATACTTTGATATCAATTACTTATTATACATAAGCGTATGTAATTTCATTATTGACCACCTAACATATATTACCAACATGGTTACTGTTTTGAAAAATGCACATGTGCATACATGTTTATTATTTCACCCCACATGGTAATTGTTTCAAACAATGCACATGTGCATACATCTTTAATGTTCATATTTTTTTGTTTCGACTAATGCACATGTGCATACATTGTACATACATGCATTTCTTAACTACATGTAATCTGTTTTCCTTTACATATACATCATCATATGCAATGTGGTACCCCATACGTAATAGGGTACCACATACGTAATATGATACGCTATATCAAACTTTACACATGTGCAATACCAACATTTTCTATACCAAACAACATAATACATCAAATATTAACAAACATACCAATATACCTGAACAATCAAATAGAGTTTTAACCCATCAACCACCATATAAAACATCGTATACGTCAAACTTCTTATATCAACCATTATCGTAAAAACGACCCACATATTACAATCAAAAGACATCAAGAAAACAAAAAAAAATTGTCTTTATAAATTGCATATCCACAAACTACCTACATAACATTCGCATTAGTTCACAACGTCACACCTTCTGATCTTCTTTCCATTTCATAACTATCTTCCAACACTCCTCTTGTTTCAACGCCTCTTCGTCTCCATCATTTTCCCTGTTATTTTTCATCCGTCAACCTATTAATCAAATACGTCCTTGTTGTCAATCCATTAGTAGTTTCGAATATTTTTTTCATGTATGCACATGTGCAATAAACATATTACATACAATATGTACAATGTTTATGTTTTAAGGTAATAATGCATGTGTGCATATGCCGTAATACATTCATATTAACTTAATCTAACAAAATATGCATACGTGCATAACTATGCACATGTGTATTAACATGACTGGCCTTATCAACATGTTTGTTTCAATAAAAAAAACTTAACCCTTACCAAATCAAATTTCGTAATACCACTAATCATATTTAACATTAATTAGTAACAAAACTATTATGACAAACTATGCACATGTGCATAAGTTATTTTTTAATGTAAATGTTATTCACAGAAGCCAACATCCAAAACAGAGGCGGCCGAACCAACCACTACAGCAAAACGAAAAACAACAACTCAACACAAGAACCTAAAGACCGAAAACTAGTAGCTACCTTATATCGAAACTACACCATTTTCCCAACTCACGGACCTATTTTTGGACCGATTCTTATACCATAAAAACCGACGAACTTAATATTACGGATAATCTCTCCGGGTTTAACTTGAGTCTCCGAGAACCTTTTATTGTTCCTGGCTAACCGTATAAACCAACTTGTCACGAACATAATGCCATGTAAATCTTCTTTCACTTCTCTATCCAGATTGCAAAACTCAGAGGCAATGACGATATCTTTAGCCGAAAACAGAATAAAAGGACTCACCTTGCACCACCGACTGATGTGATACCAGACAATCGACGCTACCATGCACGAACAAAGAAGGTGTTCAGCTGTTTCATCACCATCTTCACACAGACAACATTTCACGTCTCCGCCCCAATAGTTCCGATCCCGGAGTGCAGTCAGCGTGGGAATACGATCTAAAACTGCCCTCCAAACAAAAATATTTCATTTTTTGGGACCCATATCGACCATTTCACAACGTGCCTGTTGCTGAAATCGGAGCCGCTATACAGGAAGTTCTTGACAGTCTTGACTGAAAAATCAGAGTCATTACCTCCCAACCATTCCCAACCATCTTTGCCATCGGACAAAGTGACATTATCGAGGAGCCTGATCAACTCGTGCCATTCCAGTAATTCTTCGGCCAAGCTTGGGCTTCTCGACCAATTCCAAACCCCCATTAAGTTTCTATTATCCTGATTGTACCGGTCCACCACCACGCATCGTTTATCTTGTTGCATTCTAAATATATCTGGGAAACGGGCTTTGTGCATAATTTACCTTATTAACCTATTCTATCAAATTATGCACATGTGCATAATTATACGCATTTTCATCAATATGACTGACCTTGTTAAACTAACATGGCAAAATATGCATATGTGCACAACTATGCACATGTGCATTAACATGACTGACCTTATCTACAGGTTTGCTTCAATAAAAAAAAAACCCTAACCCTTAACAAATTGAATTTCGTATTACCACCAATCATATTTAACATTAATCAGTAACAGCACTACATACAAAAAAACACATAAATACCACATTACAGATCGTGATATCACAACAGTCACCCCTAATCCCTCAAAAATTATATACATCACACCATTTTCACTAATGCATATATGAAACTAATATTTAAGCCTCATATTCACATATAAAAGATCTGAATCGACCATTAAGCGTCATGTTAACATATAAACGTGCAAAACAAAGTGTATAAACTTACAAATTCACGGAATGGTGTAATGACGCTGGATATTCTGACAATAAGCGAGTTCATTGGACGTCTGTTCTTCAAATTCTCCCTAATTATGCCACAATCTTCAATGATTCTATTCTTATTGCCCTAATTTCGCATACATGATCGATGATTCTTTTATTTGTGCCCTAATTTCGAACATACTACGAATAAAGGATGAATGGTAAGATCGAGATGACAGATGATGAATTTTGGAGAATCTGGAATGACGGATGTGAACTAAGATGACGAATTTGAAGTCCAGGAATGTCAGACGTGGGTGTTTATGAGGAGGCTCTTAATGTCAGGTGTTTAGGAGGGGACGTTTAGGAGGAGACGCTTAATCTCAATTTTATTATGTATTTACAGTTGAAGGGGTAAGGTCCCAAAAACCTCATATCAAGTACTTGGGACCATACCATAACCTCGTCTTTTAACCCTCTTTAGACCTTGCGCGGCCGCGCACTGGTCCTACAAAAAGTTTAGGAGAAAGGCAGAAGACAACACCTGTGCGCTAAAAGGAAATTCATAAGTCCTTGCGCCAATTCTCCATAACAAAAGGATAAAAATCCTAACAAACACTTCCGCTTAATAATACCCAGACTTGGATATAATTTGCTAAGCTGATACCACACGATAAGGAGTCACACTGGATTATGGAAATAATCTTCTAGAAAACTCAATTGTGCACCATCAGACAGTTATAAGCGTCTAGGACACGTGTCATCACCCCAGGCCATCCTGAAATCACGATGATGGCATGGAAATGGAGAGAAACCTCCACTTGTCCACTTTCCACGTGGCAACACCCCAGCTGTTGATCAAGGTCGCGATCCGTGTGCTCTCACAATCTGATCAAGAGAATTAACGGAGGGAAAATAACCGCTTACGAAGTTAGCATCTTTCGTTAATATTTCAACAACGAGTTTTCCCGCCCAAACTCCCGGCTATAAATATGAGAGTAATTCAGGTATAAACTTCAAGTTACATTCTCTTCACTAATACTTCTTCTTCTTCTTCATAAACACATACTTATTCTCATGCCGGAGTGTGGTCACGGAGAGAACCTCCCTTCTCCCCGTGGCGAGACTAACGGTGTTCTGTTTTGCAATATTCATCGGAGAAGAAGACCCGTCCCTTCGAATCAAACGAGAGAGAACCACCCTTTTATGCAGAACCTAACCCCCTGGATAATTTGATTCCGGTCATTTATCCAGTGTTTCTTCAACAGTATTGCCCCCTATTCACATTAGTTCTTACGGTTCTCGTAATAAAGGTGGTTCTCGCATGAACTCTATCCTATATATATATATATATATATATATATATATGGTAGGGCTCATGAGTGAACAATGATTTATTTGTGAACAAAATGAACTTATCCTGACCATTGATTTTGTAGATCTAGATTTTTTCTTTAGTGGCAAGATTGTAATTATCTTTTTGTAACTTACATGTAATTTAATAGACACAAGGGTATAATTGTATATTTCTATCTTCATTTAATTAATTAATTTTTTCTCTCTCCTGCTTTCTCTTTCCAATTAAAAGAATATTTAATTACATTCTTTATATTTTTTTCCTCTCACATATTACCTAACTTAATATTACATAATTTAAAAAAAAATACAAACATTATCAAATATTGTTCCATCTAGAACACAATTAAAAATATTTAATTACATTCTCTATACATATATGTATTAGATCAATGTTTGATGAAAAGATGTATAGTGGAAACAATATGTAGTAATACACAAGTGTACAAGTCTGGTATATTTCGACATGTATACACTATGTACTTGAATAATACACAGGTGTCTACGTCTGGTATATACCGACCCGTATACACAAATGTACTTGAATAATACACAAGTGTATAAATCTGGTTTATAGCGACCCGTGGAAACAAGATGTAATAATACACAAGTGTATAAGTCTTGTATATACTGACCTGTATACACATATGTTAAAAATCAATTTAATTAGGTTTAATATTTAATTTTAAAAGGAACATAACAATTTATATAAAAAAAATTAGCCATTCAATCTCTTATAATTAATAAATAAAATAATAGAGAAATAATTAAAAATAAGGGAGAGAGAGAGAGAGAGAGAGAGAGAGAGTTAAGAGAGGAGAAAATTAAGGGATTATAATTAAAAGTACTTGGCTAATATCAATCTTACCCTTTTTATCTAAAAAATAATCAAGGGTCAATGTTAGTTCACTTAGTTCACTCTCAAAAAGTTGTTCACTCATGATCCTAATCCTATATATATATATGGTAAGGCTCATGCGAGAACCACCTTTATTGCGAGAACCAATGTGAACACAACCTAAAATAGCTAAAAAACCTAACCCACATCCCCCCCCCCCAAAAAAAAAACCTAACCCCCCCCCCCTCTCCAAGCTAAATGCTAAAAACTAAAACCCGCAAAAATCTAAAAAAAACCTAACCCCCCCCCCCCCAAGCTAAAATGCTAAAAACTAAACCCCCAAAAAATCGAAAAAAATAAAAAAAAAATCTAAAAAAATCAAATAAACACACAAAAAAAAAATTTAATATTTTTTAAGTTAAAATCGCTACTTTTAGTAGCAAAAAAAAAAATTTAAAAAAAAAAATTTTTTGGCTACTAAAAGTAGCGATTATTTTATAAAAAATATTAAAAAAAAAATTGTGTGTTTTTTAGCTATTTTTAGGTATTTTTGGTTGTGTTCACATTGGTTCTCGCGGTTCTTGCAATAAAAGGTGGTTTCTAACGGATCTTTGTCCTATATATATATATGAAGATGTTGATGAACATGTTGAAAAGAATTATTTAATTATGTGAATCCATTCAAATATTTAACATATTACAATAACTTTCAGAAAACTATAATATACATGGTTGCAAAAGTCGCTAGGCGCTCCCTAGTCGGATTCGAGGGTACTCAGGATGTACTCGGCTTAGGCGGAGATTACTCGGGGTGTAATTGGCCTGGGAGAAGAGTACTCATGCCTCGGCAGCCTACCTTGTAGCGAGTACTCGGGGAGTACTCGGAGCTTAGGCGGGACTTTTACAACCATGATAATATATACTACATGACAAATATAAAACAAAGTGTTAGATTACACATTTTATAAGTAGCACAAATATAAGGGGTGAATGTAAAATGAGCATATAAATGATGTTTTAAATCATATATTTTGGGTTCATGTATCATGTGATTATCTTATAAAAGGTATGTGACTATTATACATAATCGCATGTCACAACTCTTATGTGATTATAATATTCTAGCATGTGATTAGAAAGGTGTTCATATTTATTAATTAATGCTCCCTCTATATATTGACCGTATCCCATTCATATTTGAATATAGGATTATTTAAAAAACTATTTCGCGGATATCACCTTTGAAATCGCTCATTTATAAAAAAAAAAAGAAAAGAAAAAAAAAAGCCAAACTCGATCTAATGTAAGTTTACGTATGGCATTATAGTCTAGTGACATCTTGAGAGTGAGATAAAGCTTAGGGACGGACCATTAGGTCCTGAGTTCGATTCCCACAAAGAGGTTTTTTCTGGATTTATTGGGTTTTCTCCGGAATAGAGATGGATGTGATTGAGTGGTTCTGCTAGTGACACGAGAATACTCTATTGGTCCGTGAGTAATATAAATCTGCCGTTAAAAATGACAAAACTAACTTTTCTTTTAAGTTATAACTCAATTTTACATATAATCAAGTCCACATAATATGGTTCGTCTGAGATTTATTTTACTAGTTTTTTTTACGTCGCGCGTTGCGACGAAACCGAGCAAATGATAATGTAAACAAGCATGATTTGCAAATAAAACATGTTGTTTAGAAACTCAAACCATTAGAAGTTTAGAACGGTTTAGTTTGTCATCGTACCGTTTTATGATACCAAATAAATACTTTATTTTGAGTACAACTTCGTTTTTAGCAAAACTTATAACGGAATGTCGAGGAAAAAATCAAACACAACTACGTACATAAGTTTTTAGAAAAAAAGTTATAAACATAAATTATTAAAAAAGTATCAAATTAATTGATAAATTAATATATGTTCTAAAAATATATATTTAAAAAATGATAAAGGAAATATATGGTTTTGGAAAAGAAAAAAAATTAAAAATATGTTATCAAAAGTAAATATAATAATAAACTATTATAATATATTAAATAAAATAATAATAAAAACTATATATTATTATAAAAATAAAGTTACTATTTATCGTACTTCGTCAATAATATATATAATATTGATTTTTCCTTAATACTTAAAATAAGTTTTAATTTAAATGGGATGGCTAATGGAGTCACAAGTTGGTTTGAGCTTTTTATGAGCCGAGCTCAAGCATCACAGGCGGGTCTATGAAGGGCTTAGGGATAGCATGGGTTATCCCCTAACTTTGTCAGCAAAGTGCAAATTAATGCCCAAAAAAATATATTTTCTATTTTATATATCGGATACCCACAACAAATATTAGGATACCTCTACGCCAAAAAATATTAGGATACCCCCTGAGTTTTTGTTTTAGATCAGTCACTATCAAGCACTTGTTAAAAGTATAATCGTTGCATTCGTTATTAAACTTTAGTTATGTTTATTATTATTATTATTCGGACATATAAGTATTTATGACATGTAATTAGGACATTAACTTATAAGGTTAGATGATAAGTGGTTTAGGAAGATAAGCGGGTCAAGCATTCAAATCAAACTGCCAAGGCAGTTACCCGCCAAAAGTTAACCGCCAATATGTAAGTTTATATAGTGATTGCCGGGAAACATTACCGGCTATCAAGACATTTTCTCGTTCACTGAAATTGTCCATTTATTCGTTTTGAATTCTCTGCAATTTTCTTTGCATTCGTTTCTTGATTTACATATACACATCACAATGTCTGCAAGCAATAACCAATATTCCGCTGCAAATGCATATGATGATGTTTCGGTTGTCCAACAAAGTGGTATCAGAGCCACTTCAAGGAATCAATCAGAAATCAAACCAAACTCAACCACTCTCCCTTGTCAACACTGCACCGATGAACAAAATGAAAGAAACAAGCGAATCCCTCGCATAAGGCTTCGTTATTATTGTCACTTACCGGGTCATCAAATCTATAACTGTAAGGCCAAATAAAATGATGAAGCAACACAACTGTTAAAGCAGGCTATCAATGCCAGGATTAGACGACAAGAAGAAGATGTACACTGCCAAGATGAAATGATTGTCACTGGTACCGATGGTGGACAATGGGCAGAAATATGGTATGTTAATCCATCGTTTAATCATCATTTTTCGGGCAATATTAATGTTTTTAAAAGGGTAAAACATATGATGGGAGTAGAAACAAGATCTGGTACGAACAATTTTCTGTTCATAAGAGGGGTAGGATCGGTGGAAATGAAAACAGGAAATGAAACACTAAACATACAAAGTGTTTTTTATTCACCAGAAATTGACCGGAATGTACTTAGTCTTGATCAGTTAACGTTACAAGGCTACACGGTCAGAAAGTCCGGTGATAAATGTAAGATATATCCTATGTTTTCATCACCAGTTGTAAATTCAAAAAATGAAACAAGCGGGTTAACAAGAGAAGAGGAATCGAGTCTGTATGAAAAACGGAGATTGCAAGATCTGAAAGATGTGGATGATGAATTCAAGGAGGCATATCTGAATTCTTACTTCGAAACCTTAAATGTTTCGGGTGAAGATGATAATGACTGGAATAGATTGATTTTAAAATCACTAAAATTCCATGAATTTGCTAATTGTAAGGCTTTGATTGACATGCTAGACGACCGTGAGTATGTTTTCAAATATAAAGTTGAACTTCAAAACAAGTTTGAAGAGATGGTTCGGTGGTTCCTAAATGGTTACATGGGAATCACTTCAAGACCTGTTCCTCCCTACACTACTGATAAAAAGAAAATAGACCTGTTAAGTCTATACATTCTAGTAGCAAGTGATGGTGGATACCGAGAAGTTACAACTGAAAACACGTGGCCAATCATAGCAAAGGATTTTGGTTTCAGATATGAAGATGGAGATTACATGAGAATCGTATACGCCATGTACCTTGATGTTTTAGAATATTACTATAAATTCAAGACAGTTCAAGATGAGGCACAGGTGAAGGAAATGATTAATAATAATGCTGGTTCATCTCGAGGCTGCTACAGGAGGACTAGAAGTGCAGATAAAGTTCAAGAAGGTGCTGCAGGAAATGATCAGAATGATGCTGGTTCGTCTCGATGTTGTTATAGGAGGACCAGAAGTGCAGAAGATGTTCGAGAAGATGCTGCAAGGAATGATCAAGTCGGTGCTGGTTCAATGCATTATGCATTGTTTGCTGAGAATGGATGGGCAGACAACTGGAATTTACACAAGAGGAGCAAAAGATTTAACTTCAATCACATGAAGAAAGCGGTAGACGATGCCAACAGAAGTGTGATGCAACAGGGATCAAACATAACCAAAGTTTAAGGGGGTTGTGTTAGAAGTATAATCGTTGCATTCGTTATTAAACTTTAGTTATGTTTATTATTATTATTATTATTATTATTATTATTATTATTATTATTATTATTATTATTATTATTATTATTATTATTATTATTCGGACACGTAAGTATTTATGACAAGTAATTAGGACATTAACTTATAAGGTTAGATGATAAGCGGTTTAGGAAGATAAGCGGGTCAAGCATTCAAATCAAACTGCCAAGACAGTTACCCGCCAATATGTAAGTTTATATAGTGATTGACGGGAAACATTACCGGCTATCAAGACATTTTCGCGTTCACTGAAATTGTCCATTTATTCGTTTTGAATTCTCTGCAATTTTCTTTGCATTCGTTTCATGATTTACATATACACATCACAATGTCTGCAAGCAATAACCAATCTTCCGCTGCAAATTCATATGATGATGTTTGGTTGTCCAACAGCACTCTCTCGTATGTTGATAATAAACAAGCCAAGCTGACTCGTTTAACTTCAAGCTTGAACCCGAGCTAAAGTGGCATGGCTCTTTCGCTCGTTAATCAACTCTACTTTTAACGTGATTCAATGCTTCTAAACAAAGAAGAAATAAAACACTACCACTTACGTGTATTATGTTTTTGACAGTTCCATTTCTAAATACAGTCTTATCGAAGGTGAAATTGGAGCAAGTTTACATAAAACCCGAAAAAACAAAAGAGTCATACCACATCTATATTGTGTGATTCAAAACCATAAGGAACGGGTGCATATAACTCTATAACTTGTTACTTGCGTATTTTATGTTTTTGTCAGAGTGAATTTTATATGTAATACAAAATCGAAGCTAAAGTTCTTGAATGAGTTGTATAATATGTTGAAAAGTATAAAAAAGAACATGGGTACCAAGAAATTTATCACCAAAAAACCTAACAATATGGTTGTGAGATTGAAATTAAAGACTCCCTTTATATTTTCTGTAAATATAGTTTTAGTCATTCTTTAGATGTGTTTTTAGAAAAATGTAATTTGCTTTCCCATCTTTTTAAAGGTGTGAATGTGTGATATATTGAGGTTTTTTTTTGAACGGCATATATTGAGTTATTTAATAATCACTTTTGAGGTAGGCTTCAATGTATGAAGGGGCGTCTTTAAGAAATCATGACAATGTTCGAGCTTGAAAAAAATGTACTCTTCCGTAATGTTTTATTATTATTATTTTGTTAAATCAAATGGGTATTAGACTCACTAAACCTAATGTCAATAGGCTAACTTCCAAACCATAAAAATTGTTTTATAAATGGATCTATCTTGGAGTTGGTACAGCTGTACAAATATACTATTTAAAAAAATTAGCATATATATATATATATATATATATAGGCTAATTATAAGGAGAAAACTCATTACAGTTGACTAAACCCAGGAAATTGTTATATGTGGCTAGGATTGATCCACGTTGCTTGTTAGTTTGAGAGGAGACAAGGGCATTTTTGACATTTTCCTTTTAACATGTTGACTGATGAATGTGTAAGTGTGTAAGAGACTTGATGGGGCAAACTTTTTTTCTTCTTTTCATCAGTTTCATTTAATAGCTTTGTACTTGATGTATCTCTCTCATCTCTCACATAATCTTCATCGATGTATCTCTCTCATCTCTCACATAATCTTCATCAACTGGAGATCTTCAAAAGTCACCAAACACTCACTCTCTCTCATAATCTTCATCATACCCTCTCATCATACCCTCTCAATATTCAGACAAGGGCATTTCTGATCTCTTTCTCTAATATGTCTCATTTTAAGAATCATCCTCATACACATTTGAAACTATACATATATCATTCTCTTCACAATCTTTCAGATCTCACATAAATTTCAGATGTTTCACACACATACTTAAACCAAATCGGAACAAGTCTTGACATCTGGGTTTTAGATCTGAACAAAATAAAATCGGAGGTGGTTTTGCCGGTGTGATTAGGGCTTTAAGGAGATGAAGTTGTGGGGTTTTTGCATGTGTGTTTGAGGGCTTCGATGATGCGATTTTTGGTTCAAGAAGGTGTGAATCAGTCACCAAAAGATCTGAAACAACAATCAACATTTGAACCGAACCTCCATGATCTGAAAACAAAAAAAAAATCTTTTTCTTATCAAAATCCTTCATAATCAAGATCTGAAACTCCAGATGCTCCGAACAAAAAAGATGATCCGAATAAAAAAAGATGATCCTGATGCTCCGGTTGAAGATGCTCCAGATGCTTCGGATGAAGATGCTCCGGGAAGATGCTACCAGATCCAAAAGATGCTCCAGATCCGGTTGAAGATGTTCGATGATGTTTCAGATGACGGTTCGATGTTGAAGATGATTCAAAAGATGTTTGATGTTGAACATGATGTTACAGGTCTATAAGATCCCCCATATCCATAAGTATGTTTGTGTTTTTGTAGATCTTCATTTTTTTGTGTTTTGTAGATCTTCACTTTTTTGTAGTTTTCAGATTTGACTTTTTTTTTGTGTTCCAGATCTAAAAGGTCATCCAGATTTGCAATTTTTTGTGTTTTGTAGATTTGCTACTTTTTTTTATTTTCTTGTTTAAAAAGATTAATGTTATTAAGTTCTTGTTTTCTGGATATGTTGTTTTTTTATTACTGATTTTATGGTTAAATCTAAAAAATCTAGTGTTGTTGGATGTAACAATTCTTTGCATCTTAGTTACGAAATGTAACAATCAAAGAAAAAAATGCATGTTACATTTTTTCGTGTTATATGAATAATGTATGTTATTAAGTTCTTGTTTTCTTGAAAATGTGGTAAACTTGTATTAACAATAGCATTTTTATTTTTTATTTTTATGAAACAAGCTTTTACATTTTGTAGAAGGTAAAAACATGTGTGGTTACACTTGTATTAAGTTTTTATATTTTTTGGAAGGGAAAAACATTCGAGATTACATTTTTGGATCACATAAAAAAATGCACCAACATCTACACTTTTTGGTGACACCAAAAAAATGTACCACCAAGTTTTGTTTGCATTGTATCAAAACATTTTGTACTTTTTTTTTTGTAAAATGTTACATATAATGTAATACTTATTGCTCAGTTTATAGAATGTAACCTTAATAAGATGGTACATATAAAGTAACATTTTTCCTCATTGGTTACATTTTTTGTTTTGTTTTTTTTTTTTTTTTTTGTAAAATGTTACATATAATGTAATATTTATTGCTCATTTGTAGAATGTAACCTTAATAAGATGGTACATATAAAGTAACATATAATGTAACCTTATTCAACGTGTATATCCAGTTTTTCACCTAATGCTTTTACATTTATTTGTTATATACAACACCGGTGACCCAAACACTGATAAATTAAAAAAAAAAGTATCGTAAACAACTTTATGAATAAAATACTTAAGTTACAAATTTTTGCCCCCACAAATGTTAAGGTGCAACATTATTATATAACCTAACAACGCATACAACACACTTGTTCCCTAAAAAACAAAATACTTAAGTTACAAAAATATTTTTTTCTTTTCTTTCAAATCATTTGCTGGTGTGTCCGATTCACCGCCTTCCAACACTGTTACAAAATAAATTGTCAAACATAAATGTAACAAACCATCTAACAATTTAATGTTACATACCAATTAGTTTCTTTTTTATTTTATTTTCTATTTTTTTAGAAACCCGCTTTTGTTTGTGAAAAAGGAGTTCTAACTTATAAAATAACCAAAAGAACAAAAATAAATATGACTGTTGCTTTATTTTAAATTAATTTGTCAAACATAAATGTAATCTTTTCTTCCCAATAGAACAATTTCTGATCATGTATTCACCCAAAAACTGTTGTATCCAAGCGATTAAGAAGTGAGATTATTCAAAAGAAAGTAAAGAGGAACAAAGAGGGTCAAAAGATTTCTTCAAAAGAAAACCCAGATGGGTATAAACGAATGGAGCAGTTTGAAAACTCTTCAAAACACTATAATCTGTATTTAACACAACCCTAAAATCTCTATTAAACAAAAACCCTATAATCTCTATTAATCAAAGAACCGACGCACCTGAACCGACGCACCTGAACCCTATAATCTCCGTCAATCATTGATTTTCTCCGATGATTGTTGATTTTCTCCGGTGATTGTTCAATATCTTAAGCGATTCTTCACTCGATTATGCTTTTTGTCTGAATATTGAGAGGGGTTGATGAAGATTATGAGAGAGAGTGAGAGTCCGGTGATTGGAGATCTCTGGTAATTGTTGAAGATCTCCAGCGTTCATCGATTTTGTCCGGTGATTTTGGGGGATATTGAGAGGGGTTGATGAAGATTATGAGAGAGAGAGAGAGAGTTATTTTGTGGTTTTTGAAATTTTTGAAGACTGATGTAGTGATGAAGATTATGAGAGAGAGAGAGAGGGGTTGATGAAGATTATGAGAGAGAGAGGGGGTTGATGTAAGGTTTCTTACACATGCTAGAGTTTTGTCTCTTTGTAGATCTTTCCCATATTGCCCTCTAGTACATCAAATATATTAAAAAATAGAGATAAAGGGATTCAAAATCAATTAATGGCCCAAAATGAATCTCAGCCATCCATCATGGTTAATCAATGGTTATTAATGGGTTTTCAGGGTTTAGTCAACTGGAGTGGGTTTTCGATTTATCCTTCCCCTATATATATATATATATATATATATATATATATATATATATATATATATATATATATATATATATATATATATATATATATATATATATATATATATATCGGATTTTTAAAAAAACACGTGCCCCTAAAATCACAGCCTTGTACGATGGTCCTACCCGCACACCTACTTCAACGCCCATGAATGTATGTATTTACTAGTAAGCTTTAATATCTTTTTATAATCTAGCAATATGTGTGAGTACATGTCACATACTTGCAAATAATACAATTATATTTTTATTGAAGGTACATGACTACTGGGCATTTATATACAGTGCACTACCATTCCTCTGAATGTCGTACCCCTAAAGGCTAATGCTTGTACTTTGTGCACTAAATGAGGTGGCAATGCAGATGGTACAATTCATAACTGCACACGTAGTGGAAATGGTTACTTGCTCTGTAGTAATGGGGAAAAGTGGATCTTGAAACTAAATAAAGGAATCTTAGTTTTGGACCGGTTTGTGACAGGTTATAACTCTTTTTTTGAACCCGGGTGAAAAGTTAAATCATATTAAGTAAATTGGGATGAATTGATTTTAGATGGGACTTATGCATCAATATGGAATGCAATAAAAGCTACTTTATTCATTAAAGGAACTAGTAGATTTTCTGCACGCGTGTTGCGGCGGGGACCCAATGACTACAAAACGCGTGTCAGTAACGGCAAGCAGATACCGAATATAAAAACATAAATAAAAATATTGTGATAAGAATAGTTACTCCGTCCTAAAAAACGATCTTAAATAACCTAATATTTAATAATAGGACCCAAACGTCCTACACGTTGGAAATTCGGTTGTTTTCAGTCCAGTTATTACTGTGCTAACACGTTAAAATATGGATGAGCTCGGTATCTGTAACGGCACCGAAAGTACCGATCCGGAAAATCATCGAAATTAGGTACCGGCACCAAAAATGTTCGGTACAATACGGTATGGTAGTTGAAGGTAAAAGTCAATAAATACAGGTATGGTACTAGACCCGTGTCGAACGAAAGTAAGGATTCTGAAAACGCCAAAAGGTGGGTACCATAGTGGTACCGAAAATGATTTGGTATAGTAAATTTGGTACCGATACGATACCGGTTTGATTATAGAATTTGATACGATTTGCTCATCAATAATCTAAATATACAAGTTAATTTTATATGCTACAATTCATTCATTACAGGAAAAAGACAAAAAATAAAGCAAATAAGTTGTTATGTATATAAAACCTCATTCAAACGAAATACAGTTTACTTACTGTGTGTATGAAAAGTAATCTAAATTGTGCAATTACTTGTATTGCTACGTTACTACAGGATTTGATGAGCTCGGTACCAACCGGTACCGAAAATACTGTGACAACTCGAAATCTAGAACCTTTCGTTGTAACTTGCTTGTACGTTATGTGACTAGTTAAAATGATAACGTGAACTTTTATGTGCTTTGTTTTGTGTGCATTGTATGTATATATGTATGTGTGTTATATGTGAACCGAGAACCCGACACGAAACAACAAGGAACCCGACTCGAGACCATGAGGTCTCGAGTGACTAGTAATCGGTTTTGGGCCTTGGGCCGAGAACCTTTGGCCGGTTGGGTCTTTGGGCCGTAAACCCTTAGCCGAAACCCATAGGGTGCACACACTTGGAACTTTGACTATAAATACACTACCTTAGTTAGTGTTACCATTTTGTTGAATATTACAACACACTCTCCTACTTCTCTCTCTCACCTAAACTCTAGAACACAAACACACTCCACCATTCTTGGATCTTTGGACTTGGATCGGCTCACACACACACCCGGTTGGAAGCCTTTCACACACCCTCGAAACCCATAACCGGTTAGTGTTCTTAATGCTTTGTTAAATGTTAGTGTGTTTATGTTATGTTTGTAAGATGAGATTATGTGACAATATGTTAAGATGAGTTATACATAATGTTTTGAAAAGAAATCGGTTCATGAATGTTTCTTGTTATGAGTGGAACTATACATATTTGATGTTGAAAATGGGTTCATGGTATGACAAAAAGGTGAATGATGATATTGGTTGCATTTGGGTTTGATCCGAAAAGTTTGGGTATTTATACTAAGAAAAATCGGCTAATAAATATGGTTGTCAAGTAGGATGCATGCTAGTAAATTGTATCTTGATAGTTGTTCATGATTTTGGGTGAATAAGTGTTGTTTATGTTATGAAGAACTTGAATATATGCTTTGAATGTATGAAGAACACTTTGAATGATAGTTGAAGATTGAAAACCCTTGTGATTTTGATCCATCTTTGACTAATAACCTGATTAGGAAATATGTTAGTGGAATTCTATTGGTTATTTCCGGATTTGGGCCTGATTATACTGTACCATTAATCTGACCATCTGCATCAACACGTGAACTTGAAAACGACTGTTACCGACTCGCAATCACCCGGTTACGACTCGCAACCACAGCGTGATGACTCGAGACCACGCGGTTGCGACTCGCAACCATAACAGGACAAGCCGAAACCACAGGTTACGAGTCCCGTTGCGACTCGAGACCTCAGCATGATGAATCGAAACCATGGTTGCGACACCAGTTGCGACTCGCAACCATCCATGATCAACACACAGCATGACTCGAGACCATGCTTGCGAGTCCGGTTGCGACTCGAGACCACACTTTTGGGCCTTAGTTAATGGGCCAGACTGATGGGCTTCTGTGTTAACTGCTTTTACGTGTTTGGGCCTAAGTAGTTGGGCTGAACTTGTGAACCGTATGTGCTTCTATTGACTGTTAACTGTTACTGCTAAACGTGCTTGCCAAACGTGTTGAACATTTGTACACTACTTGGTTCGAATCTGATTATACGTGATATCCGTGTTAGGACGTTATTGACTACTTGCGACTTGATTGACTTTCTGTGTTTGACTGCCGAGCAAACCAAGGTGAGTTCACACCCTTTACAAAGCATGGGATTCCCTGGGTTGGGAACGGGGTTAAGGAACGTGGTTCCTCGTCTACCTCGGGTAGGACGTCAGTGGTTCAGGAATGTGATTCCTCGTCCGGATGGACGGATAAACGTACTAGACTAAAACTCTATCACGAAGTCCCTCCTTTTTGTATCGACTAATCGCCGGGCCAATGGCGAGCGGGTCATTAGTTAGATAGCGCTATTTAGGTCTGACAAGCCTCACACCGTGCCGCAGAGGACGGGCGTGAACTAATGGATCTGGGGCACGTCAATGATGATAGACATTGATGTTTTCAGGGCACATAAACATGACTACAGTCAGCAATCGATACGGTAACGAGTCTAGTATACACATGGGGTAGCCCCCACGGCTGGAGAGCCAGATGATGTACATGGGGTAGCCCCCACGGCCGAAATGCCTGATAACTACATGGGGTAGCCCCCACGGCCGGAGTGCCGGAGTAACTGGGAACGAACTGGTCACGTTTTTAAAACTATGGGGTAACCCCCACGGCAGGATGCCAGATAAAGTAAACTGTTTTCGAAACAACTAAAACGAACGCCCACCCGTGAACTCACTCAACTAGTTGTTGACTCGTTACTACATGCTTTGCAGGACCATAGGTACTCAGTGGGAGCTTGCATGGAGGAAGATCGTTGTGGGACAGGGATTGCTACAAGACTATGTTAAACTTGAAACTTTTGGAACTTATGTTATAACTTTAAACTTATGCTTCCGCTTGCAACTTAAACTTATTTGTTTTGGAACACCAATCGTGAATGGTTAAACTTTTATAACTATTTATATGCTTGTTCAGTATGATTGGTGGCTGGATCCTGGTCAGTCACGCCTCCAAGCGGTAGTACTCCGCAGGTGGGATTTTGGGGGTGTGACAGATTGGTATCAGAGCCATTGGTTATAGTGAACTTGGTTTTAATAAAGGAGAAACGTTTTTGTTAAAACCAGACTATAACCGGTTTAGTGCTCAACGGTCCACAACGACACTTCGCTCCTCATGCAAGGCTCGATGTTCTAGGTAATATGATGTATGTATATTGCCTACTTGTTAATTACGTAGTACATTGCTCATAGTATGCTTGATTAGTATAGCTACTGTTGTTTGAACACGTGCGTGCTTACTCTGTCCTACTATTGTACTTTCGCGAACCTCTCTCACACGTATTACTCTTATTATGAAGAACCATGTCTGGACGCGTTAACATGACACAAGCCCAGTTGACGGCTTTGATCAACGAGCGAGTTGCCGCAGCGCTCGCAGCCGCACACGCAGGAGGTATATCCTGCAGTCCGAAATGTTCTAGGATCATTTGGATCCTACTCTCGTGAACCAACCTTTGTGTTAAACTCTGTCTTTCTTTCACATACCTTAGGTCAGTATGCTCAGGCACCGGTGTGCACTTTTAAGACCTTTATGGACTGTCGACCCACAACTTTTAGCGGCACTGAAGGAGCAGTAGGTCTCCTACACTGGTTTGAGAAACTGGAGTCTGTGTTCGAAATGTGCGAATGCCCTGAAGCGCGCAGGGTGAAGTATGCTACTGGTACTCTCGAGGGTTTGGCTCTCACGTGGTGGAATGCTCAAGTGCAGATGTTAGGGTTGGTTGCTGCCAACGCCACCCCATGGGAAAACTTCAAGGAAATGATCAGGGAGGAATACTGCAGTCGTGACGACATTCACAAACTGGAGGATGAGTTTTACAATCTCAAGATGTCAGGATCAGAAATTGAGGCATACACTAAGAGATCGCATGAGCTTGCCTTGTTGTGTCCTACTATGGTGGATCCTCCGTATAAGCGAATTGAACTCTATCTCAAGGGCTTGGTGCCAGAGATCCAAAGTCATGTGACTTCAGCGAGGTTGACTACTATCCAGCAGGTTGTACAGTTGGCTCACCGTCTTACTGATCAAGCGGTGGAGCAGAACAAGTTACCGAAGCGTATAGGTGCTGCAACTACTTCTGGTGCTTCTAGTGGAGATAAACGGAAATGGGATGGAACTTCAAGCAGGGGTTCAACTTCAGTGCAAACTCAGTCTCAGCAGAGAAAGACAGATGATCACAAGAGCCCCGGTCAGCAGTCATCTAGTGGTCAAAGTCATGGTGGATACAAGGGGAATCACCCCAAGTGCAATCGTTGTAGCCTACACCACAGTGGGCCATGCACCAGGGGCAACTGTCATCGATGCAACAAGCCTGGTCATGTTGCAAAGGATTGCAGAAGCGCATACCCCGTCAATCAGAATCGTCAGCAACCTCAGCAGAACCAGCGACAGCAGCAGGGTAACAACAAAGGATGCTTTCAGTGTGGAGCTGAAGGCCACTTCAAGAAGGATTGTCCCCAACTGAATCAGAACAACAACAACAATCAGGGGAATGGTAACAATGGGAACAACAACAACAATGGTGCTAGGGGACGAGTGTTCGTGATTGGCCAGGGTGAAGCAAGGAATGATCCCAACGTGGTGACGGGTAAGTTCCTTCTCGACGACTTTTATGTTACAGTCTTATTTGATTCGGGTGCCGATACTAGCTATGTGTCACTAGAAGTCAGTAAGATGCTTAAGCGTATTCCTACACCCCTGAGCGACAAGCACACTGTAGAGCTAGCTAATGGTAAGAATTTGGAAGCCTCACACGTAGTCAAGGGTTGCCAGCTTATTCTCGCTAACCAGACCTTCGCCATCGATCTTATTCCTATTGTCTTGGGTAGTTTCGACGTTGTCATTGGGATGGATTGGTTATCCCAACACCGAGCAGAGATTCTTTGCAACGAAAAGATCGTTCGTATTCCTGGTTTAGGTGGTGAACCTCTCATGATACGTGGCGACAAGAGAAGTGCTGTTGAGAACATCATCTCTCTTCTTAAGGCCCAGAAATGCTTACGAAAGGGCCACACAACGATTTTGGCTCTAGTTACTGATACCACAGAAAAGGAGAAGAAGCTAGAAGATTTTCCGGTTGTACGCGATTATCCTGAGGTATTCCCTGAGGAATTACCTGGTCTTCCGCCCCATCGCCAAGTCGAGTTTCAGATTGATCTAGCTCCTGGAGCCGCGCCTGTAGCCCGTGCACCTTATCGTTTAGCGCCATCAGAGTTGGAAGAACTCTCCACGCAACTACAAGAACTCTTGGATAAGGGTTTCATTCGTCCTAGCTCATCGCCTTGGGGAGCTCCAGTGTTATTTGTGAAGAAGAAGGATGGTACCTTCAGAATGTGTATCGACTATCGCGAACTCAACAAGGTGACTGTGAAGAATCGTTATCCTCTACCGCGTATTGACGACTTGTTCGACCAGTTGCAGGGGTCGAGCTACTATTCAAAGATCGATCTGAGATCGGGATATCACCAGCTGAGAGTTCGGGAAGAGGATGTCTCTAAGACGGCCTTTAGGACTCGATATGGGCACTATGAGTTTCTAGTCATGCCGTTTGGGCTGACGAACGCACCGGCAGTTTTTATGGATTTGATGAATCGAGTGTGCAAACCGTATCTGGACAAGTTTGTTATAGTCTTCATCGACGACATCCTGATCTATTCTAAGAGCAAGGAAGAGCACGAACAACATCTACGACTTATTTTGGAACTCCTCCGGAAGGAACAGCTTTACGCAAAGTTCTCGAAATGCGACTTCTGGCTTCGAGAGGTCCATTTCCTAGGGCATGTGGTGAACAAGGATGGGATTCACGTTGATCCATCCAAAGTGGAATCTATTAAGAACTGGCCTGCGCCTCGCACACCAAAGGAAATTCGCCAATTTTTGGGATTGGCAGGTTACTACAGGAGATTCATTAAGGATTTTTCTAAGATCGCGCAGCCTCTCACCTTACTAACGCAGAAAGGCGTTGTTTATCGTTGGGGAAATGCACAAGAGTTAGCTTTTCAGCATCTAAAGGATAGACTTTGCAGTGCACCTATCCTTTCATTGCCAGAGGGCACAGAAGATTTTGTGGTTTACTGTGATGCATCAATTCAAGGTCTTGGTTGTGTATTGATGCAACGAGATAAAGTCATAGCTTACGCCTCACGACAACTCAAAGTTCACGAGAAGAACTACACGACACATGATTTAGAGCTGGGAGCTGTTGTTTTCGCACTTAAACTATGGCGGCATTACCTGTACGGAACCAAGTGCGCCATCTACACCGACCACAGAAGTTTAGAACACATATTCAAGCAGAAGGAACTGAATATGCGGCAGCGACGATGGGTCGAGCTGCTGAATGATTACGAGTGCTCTATCAGGTATCACCCGGGCAAGGCCAATGTTGTGGCAGACGCCCTCAGTCGGAAGGACACTACGCCTAAGCGCGTAAGAGCTTTACAACTCACGATCCATTCTAGTCTACCTTCGCAAATACGAGCTGCTCAGATAGAAGCACTGAAGCCAGAAAACATTAGAGCTGAAGCACTACGCGGG
The DNA here is from genome assembly GCF_002127325.2 of Helianthus annuus. NCBI lineage: Eukaryota > Viridiplantae > Streptophyta > Magnoliopsida > Asterales > Asteraceae > Helianthus > Helianthus annuus. The sequence goes on along the minus strand of NC_035445.2, from coordinate 45,831,448 downwards.
TCAAGGCAACGTTTAGAACAGAAGGAAGATGGTGCTTATTATGTAACAGGGCGCATCTGGGTCCCGCACTATGGCGATTTACGAGAACTTGTGATGGATGAAGCGCACAAATCTCGCTACTCGGTACACCCTGGTTCGGACAAGATGTACCACGATATTAAAACTACGTATTGGTGGCCTAGCATGAAGGCCCACATAGCAACTTACGTCAGCAAGTGTTTGACTTGTGCGCGAGTCAAGACGGAATATCAGGAACCTTCAGGCCTACTTCAGCAACCAGAGATACCACAATGGAAATGGGAGCAAATTTCCATGGATTTCGTTACTGGCTTACCTAGATCACAGCGCGGGAACGATACTATTTGGGTGATCGTGGATCGACTCACAAAATCCGCACACTTTTTGGCAATCAAGGAGACGGATAAATTCTCCACTTTAGCAGAAATATACCTCAAGGAAGTTGTTTCGAGGCACGGGGTGCCCACTTCTATTATCTCTGATCGAGATGCACGTTTTACTTCGGAACTGTGGCAGGCAATGCACAAGTCTTTTGGCTCACGTCTTGATATGAGCACAGCGTACCACCCGCAGACGGACGGGCAGTCCGAGCGTACTATCCAAACACTAGAAGACATGCTTCGCGCTTGTGTAATCGACTTTGGCAACAGCTGGGAAAAGCATCTACCACTCGTAGAATTCTCATACAATAACAGCTACCACACCAGCATTAAAGCTGCTCCGTTTGAGGCATTGTACGGACGTAAATGCCGGTCACCCCTCTGTTGGGCAGAGGTGGGGGATAGTCAAATCACTGGTCCAGAACATGTGGTAGACACTACTGAGCGGATCGCTCAAATACGACAACGCATGGCGGCCGCTCGTGACCGTCAGAAGGCATACGCCGATAAGGGCAGGAAACCACTTGAGCTCCAGGTTGGGGAGCGGGTTTTACTCAAAGTTTCACCCTGGAAGGGTGTGGTTCGTTTTGGTAAACGCGGCAAACTCAATCCACGGTACGTTGGACCTTTCGAAATTCTTGAGAAAATAGGCAAGGTGGCCTACAGACTGAAATTACCAGCAGAACTCGGGGCAGTTCACAACGTTTTCCATGTGTCAAATCTGAAGAAGTGTCTGTCAGATGAGACGCACGTAGTTCCTCTGAAGGAACTCACGATCGACGAACAGTTGAAATTCGTCGAAGAACCTGTCGAGATCACGGACCGGGATGTTAAGGTCCTCAAGAGCACTAGAATACCTCTTGTTCGAGTTCGTTGGAACTCACGTCACGGCCCAGAGTTTACCTGGGAGCGCGAAGATCGGATGAAACAAAAGTATCCCCAACTGTTTGAGAACAGTACAAACGCTACTGAGGCTGAAGCTACGGAATTTCGGGACGAAATTCCAGATCAACGGGGGGTGGATGTGACACCCCAGGAAAACCAGGAAAACCATGCAACTTAACTAGCTTCCTCAGTGAGTGCCATCAAATTTCGGGACGAAATTTCTTTCAACTTGGGGATGATGTGACAACTCGAAATCTAGAACCTTTCGTTGTAACTTGCTTGTACGTTATGTGACTAGTTAAAATGATAACGTGAACTTTTATGTGCTTTGTTTTGTGTGCATTGTATGTATATATGTATGTGTGTTATATGTGAACCGAGAACCCGACACGAAACAACAAGGAACCCGACTCGAGACCATGAGGTCTCGAGTGACTAGTAATCGGTTTTGGGCCTTGGGCCGAGAACCTTTGGCCGGTTGGGTCTTTGGGCCGTAAACCCTTAGCCGAAACCCATAGGGTGCACACACTTGGAACTTTGACTATAAATACACTACCTTAGTTAGTGTTACCATTTTGTTGAATATTACAACACACTCTCCTACTTCTCTCTCTCACCTAAACTCTAGAACACAAACACACTCCACCATTCTTGGATCTTTGGACTTGGATCGGCTCACACACACACCCGGTTGGAAGCCTTTCACACACCCTCGAAACCCATAACCGGTTAGTGTTCTTAATGCTTTGTTAAATGTTAGTGTGTTTATGTTATGTTTGTAAGATGAGATTATGTGACAATATGTTAAGATGAGTTATACATAATGTTTTGAAAAGAAATCGGTTCATGAATGTTTCTTGTTATGAGTGGAACTATACATATTTGATGTTGAAAATGGGTTCATGGTATGACAAAAAGGTGAATGATGATATTGGTTGCATTTGGGTTTGATCCGAAAAGTTTGGGTATTTATACTAAGAAAAATCGGCTAATAAATATGGTTGTCAAGTAGGATGCATGCTAGTAAATTGTATCTTGATAGTTGTTCATGATTTTGGGTGAATAAGTGTTGTTTATGTTATGAAGAACTTGAATATATGCTTTGAATGTATGAAGAACACTTTGAATGATAGTTGAAGATTGAAAACCCTTGTGATTTTGATCCATCTTTGACTAATAACCTGATTAGGAAATATGTTAGTGGAATTCTATTGGTTATTTCCGGATTTGGGCCTGATTATACTGTACCATTAATCTGACCATCTGCATCAACACGTGAACTTGAAAACGACTGTTACCGACTCGCAATCACCCGGTTACGACTCGCAACCACAGCGTGATGACTCGAGACCACGCGGTTGCGACTCGCAACCATAACAGGACAAGCCGAAACCACAGGTTACGAGTCCCGTTGCGACTCGAGACCTCAGCATGATGAATCGAAACCATGGTTGCGACACCAGTTGCGACTCGCAACCATCCATGATCAACACACAGCATGACTCGAGACCATGCTTGCGAGTCCGGTTGCGACTCGAGACCACACTTTTGGGCCTTAGTTAATGGGCCAGACTGATGGGCTTCTGTGTTAACTGCTTTTACGTGTTTGGGCCTAAGTAGTTGGGCTGAACTTGTGAACCGTATGTGCTTCTATTGACTGTTAACTGTTACTGCTAAACGTGCTTGCCAAACGTGTTGAACATTTGTACACTACTTGGTTCGAATCTGATTATACGTGATATCCGTGTTAGGACGTTATTGACTACTTGCGACTTGATTGACTTTCTGTGTTTGACTGCCGAGCAAACCAAGGTGAGTTCACACCCTTTACAAAGCATGGGATTCCCTGGGTTGGGAACGGGGTTAAGGAACGTGGTTCCTCGTCTACCTCGGGTAGGACGTCAGTGGTTCAGGAATGTGATTCCTCGTCCGGATGGACGGATAAACGTACTAGACTAAAACTCTATCACGAAGTCCCTCCTTTTTGTATCGACTAATCGCCGGGCCAATGGCGAGCGGGTCATTAGTTAGATAGCGCTATTTAGGTCTGACAAGCCTCACACCGTGCCGCAGAGGACGGGCGTGAACTAATGGATCTGGGGCACGTCAATGATGATAGACATTGATGTTTTCAGGGCACATAAACATGACTACAGTCAGCAATCGATACGGTAACGAGTCTAGTATACACATGGGGTAGCCCCCACGGCTGGAGAGCCAGATGATGTACATGGGGTAGCCCCCACGGCCGAAATGCCTGATAACTACATGGGGTAGCCCCCACGGCCGGAGTGCCGGAGTAACTGGGAACGAACTGGTCACGTTTTTAAAACTATGGGGTAACCCCCACGGCAGGATGCCAGATAAAGTAAACTGTTTTCGAAACAACTAAAACGAACGCCCACCCGTGAACTCACTCAACTAGTTGTTGACTCGTTACTACATGCTTTGCAGGACCATAGGTACTCAGTGGGAGCTTGCATGGAGGAAGATCGTTGTGGGACAGGGATTGCTACAAGACTATGTTAAACTTGAAACTTTTGGAACTTATGTTATAACTTTAAACTTATGCTTCCGCTTGCAACTTAAACTTATTTGTTTTGGAACACCAATCGTGAATGGTTAAACTTTTATAACTATTTATATGCTTGTTCAGTATGATTGGTGGCTGGATCCTGGTCAGTCACGCCTCCAAGCGGTAGTACTCCGCAGGTGGGATTTTGGGGGTGTGACAAATACCGTTATCGAAATCCCCAAAATTAGGTACCGGTGCCGAATATACCTGGTACAGTACGGTACGGTTCGGTACCAAGCGGTACTGGTACGGCACCGGTACTTGAGGGTAAAACCGGTAAATACCGATACCGAAAATATACTTGGTTTGATAAATTTGATACCGGTACCGATACATGATATCATTTGCTCATCCCTTAATGACTTAATGATGTTATATTTTTTACTATTTGATAGGGTAATTTACTACTACTGTTCATTCAATTGAAATTTTAATATATAGGGTAAAGGGTAATTACAGAATTTAGAATTTAAGTTTGAGTTAGATACATTTGTATATATTCACATATAGAAATACATTTTAATTAGTTATTATGTGTTGTAAGACCCTTCGTAATTTTGGTGTCCCGTAAGGGGTATTATTTTCTATCACATCAGTATTATAATGTCTTTCTTTCAAACAAATATGTAATAATTAATGTCATTTCAATCGTTACTTTTTTTCTCCTAATTGAGCGTTATACTAGAAACGTCTCTCTCTCTTCATGCTCCTATAACGCCCACGGCGGCGGTGTTGAGGGTGTTATCAATCCCATTCATGCCCGGGTAATGCCCCATTACGTATGGTCTAAAGTTCTAACATAAACATAATAATGTTAACTCTCTTAAGGTCATACGTAATGGGGTATTATATGGGCGTGAAGTGGCTTGATAATGCCCTTAACATCACCCTATGGACATTATAGGGGCATGAAGAAGGAGGAGCATTTATAGGATAACGCCAAATGAAGATAAAACAAAATGGAAAGTAATGATTGAAAGAGCACTAAGTGCCGTTAACCATTACATGTTTTTAAATGGGCGTTAGAATGCTAATGTGAAGGAAAATACTGTTGATCAGTTATGTTTAAACATAATGGAAAACATGAATAACATACCTGTTACAGCAAACAGGCCAGCAGAGAATCCAGTCAGAGATGCAGCCATTGAGTTTGACATACTTGTCAGGATGATCTGGTTCCTTCTTAGGGTGTAAGATTATGATGGTGATGAACCGAAACTAGGGAAGGAATCGTTTAGGAGAGAGAGCCGATTGTGATGTTATGAGGGTTGTGTAATTGTCTAACTTGTGTAACCCTTAAACTCTCTAATAATCTCCTTATATATACACTCAAGAGGAAACCTAATTAGTTAATAAGGGTAATATGGTCCATCAACAATTACCAACTAATTATTAATAAGTTATTAAAATATTTTGATCTATATAATATAAATGATTATAATGGCTACAAGATTAAATATTATAATATTAATATATTTAATCTCACATTCTCCCACTTAGCCGAGTAATCATTTATCATGAGTATTAGATGAGCCTGGCCAGAAGTTAATACTCATTTTAGCCTTAAACCAAGAACTATAGCAGAGAAATACAACCGTTGAATCATCATTCGACTCAGGACCCCCATTAGTCATACTATAGCCTCAATTTAAAACCTAATAGTTATGATCAAAATACGCATAAACCCTTTGGCGTCTGATTTGTATTTATATTTGTCTATATGTCATTACACCGGCATAACATATGTTAGAGACATACAAAATCAAACTGGGGAAATTTTATTAATTAAAACATAAGCTAGTACAATATGCCATTAAATAAGGTCTTTAGTAACTCCCATATTCGATACATGTTCTTCGAAAACTTTAGGTGGGAGACCTTTAGTCATCGGATCCGCAAGCATATCTTTAGTATTAATATACTCAATACAAAGATTATTTTTCTCAACTCGTTCACGTACGAACAAATATTTTGTATCGAGATATAAACCAGCTCCAGTCGAACTGTTAATGTTCGAGAAACTAACGGCAGCTGAGTTATCACAGTAAAGCTTCAATGGTCTAGAAATGAAATTAACAATTTTGAGTCCAGTGATCAGATTTCTAAGCAACATTCCATGACAGGTTACGTTGTAAACAGCAATGTATTCTGCCATCATTGTGGAAGTTGTAGTTAACTGTTGTTTATGACTCTTCCATGAGATAGGTCCGCCTGCTAACATAAAGATGTAGCCCGAAGTGGATTTCTTGTCATCTTTGCATTTGGCAAAGTCAGAATCAGAATAACCTACCACTTCTAAGTGATCACTTCTTCTATAAGTCAGTTTATAGTCTTTCGTCCCTTGTATATATCTAAGGGCCTTCTTAGCTGCTTTCCAGTGATCTAGGTAAGGATTAGTCTGATAACGGCCAAGCATTCCAGCAATATAAGCGATATCTGGGCGAGTACAGACTTGAGCATACATCAGGCTCCCGACTACTGAAGCGTAAGGTATCTGGCTCATTTGCTCCTTTTCAACCTCTGTTGTCGGACACTGGAATGAACCGAAAACATCTCCCTTAACTACTGGAGCGACTGAGGGTTTGCATTGTTTCATGTTGTAACGTGTAAGGACACGATCTATGTAAGTCTCCTGAGACAATCCTAAGATCCCTTTGTGTCTATCTCGGTGAATTTTGATGCCAATGACGTAAGAAGCATCTTCGAGATCCTTCATGTCGAAGTTATGCGAGAGTAACCGCTTCGACTCATGCAACATGTCTAAACTATTACTTGCCAATAGAATATCGTCTACATAAAGGACAAGTATAGTAAAGTTACTCCCACTCATCTTGAGGTAGGTGCATTGATCCACTTGATTCTTCATAAAACCTTGTTTCTCATGACTTCATCAAACTTGAGGTACCATTGACGTGATGCTTGTTTTAACCCGTAAATGGATTTCTTCAACTTACAGACTAGATGCTCCTGACCTTCAGATTTAAAGCCTTCAGGTTGTTTCATTTAAACATCTTCGTCTAAGTCTCCGTTAAGGAAAGCAGTTTTGACGTCCATCTGATGCAGCTCTAAATCAAAATGAGCTACTAGGGCCATAACGATCCTTAATGAATCTTTACGAGAGACAGGTGAAAACGTCTCTTGATAATCAATTCCCTCTTTCTGAGTGTAGCCCTTTGCAACTAATCTCGCTTTATAACGTTCAACGTTCCCATTCGGATCCAGTTTTGTTTTGAACACCCATTTACATCCTACAGGTATGACACCGTTGGGTAATTCGACCAAATCCCAAACGTCATTTTTCTTCATGGATTCAAGCTCATCAAGCATTGCTTTATTCCATTCAGAAGACTGATCACTTCTAATGGCTTCATTATAAGAGATAGGATCATTGAGCTTTCCAGCATACATTTCAGTCAGGTAGGTAACATAATCATCCCAATTAGTAGGCCTTCTTTGCCTAGATGACCTCCTGAGTTGATTATCGGGTTCAGCGTTGTCTTGATTTTGAGTGTTTGATGTGCCTTTGTTATGAGGCATAATGGGTTCTGATTGTGGAGATGGAGTTTGTGCAGTAGCTTCAGGTGCAGTTGTTGCATTGGGTACAAGAGGAGTAAACGGAGTAATGGTAAGCGACGAGTCTCTCCCCCCGCATCTTGTACTTCTTGCAATTCTTCGTAAGGGTTGGTACTGCTCCCACTGACCTTGAAATCCTCCAGGAACGCAGCACGCTTGGTTTCAACAATACGGGTGACATAGGAAGGACAATAGAAACGATAACCCTTCGAATGATCAGGATACCCGATAAAGAAACAGGTAACTGTTTTAGGGTCAAGTTTCCTTAGGAAAGGATTATAGAGTTTTGCTTCAGCAATGCAGCCCCATACTTTCATATATTTAAGACTCGGTTTCCTTCCTGTCTAAAGTTCACAAGGAGTTTTAGGGACAGACTTAGAAGGAAATCTATTGAGTATATGAACAGCTGCTTTTAACGCTTCAGTCCAGAGGAATAATGGTAAATTAGTGTTGGCTAACATACTGCGCACCATGTTCATAAGGGCACGATTTCTTCGTTCAGCGACACCGTTCTGCTGAGGTGTACCAGGCATGGTGTAATTGTTCACAATCCCCTGGCCCTTACAAAACTCATAAAATGGACCAGGAGCTTGACCCACATCAGTATGTCTTCCATAATATTCACCGCCTCTATCTGATCTTACAACTTTAATCTGACGATCTAATTGCTTTTCAACTTCAGCTTTATAATCTTTAAAAATTGTAAGAGATTCAGACTTTTCCTTAATAAGATACAAGTACATGTAACAAGAATAATCATCAATAAAAGTGATAAATGAAGTATGTCCTGTTATGCCAGCGATTTGGTAAGGACCACTAATGTTAGTATGAATGAGTTCTAATAGATTAGAGCTCCTAGTGGCACCTTTCTTATTCGCTAATGTTTTTGCCTTTAAGACATTTGACACATGTTCCAAAATCAGTGAAATCGAGAGGAGGTAAGACTTCATCCTTTACGAGACGATTTAATCGTTCTCTTGAGATGTGGCCTAAACGTTGATGCCACAACATAGATGAAATCTCTAAGTCTCGAATCTGTCTCATCTTTGTGAATGATTCATTAATATTATATGACAACAAAGATTTAGAAAAATTATCATCTAGTTGTAATCTATAGAGACCACCATCCAGAATGCCAGTACCATAAACAACGGAATCATAGAGAATAGAGAGTTTGCGATGACCATGGGAAACAACAAAACCGTCCATGTCTAACTTTGGTCCTAATACAAGGTTCCAAGTTACCTCAGGAACATATAAGGTATCATAAAGTTTAATACATAAACCAGTTTTCAAAATTAATTGTAACGTTCCTATGGCCTTCACTTCTAATTCCTGATCATCCCCAACTTTAAGTGTTTTTTGGTTTCTTCCCAGCTTCCGGATTGAAAGGAATCCCTGAGTAGAGTTGGTTACATGAACCATAGAACCAGAATCAAACCACCAAGAATTAGAAGGAACATTTAAATTAAAGTACTCAAGTATCATGAAAAAATCGTTACCTTTCTTAGCCAGCCACTCCTTGAAGTCAGGGCATTCCTTTTGCCTATGTCCTGTTTTCTTACAGAACTTGCAGTAGGGTTTGCCTAAGGAGCTCTTAGAGCTAGAAGGTGCACTTGTATTAGGATTTGGCTTTTGGACTTTGGAAGCATCCTTTCTGTGATGATTGTTCTTCCTTTTTCTTAGAGTTGGAGGTGGTGAAGTTAGCAACATCAGTAGTGCGATCCATCTTCATACGCTCTTCCTCCTGTACGCATATAGCGACCAGCTCACTCATCGTCCATTTGTCCTTCTTGTTGATACATGGAATGTCTGTTGACTGCGTCTACAAGAAGTCTAAAGTCAAGATTGGTCTATAGGGGGTCAAAGTGTAAATATTGTGTAATATAGAGTTAGGACCGCTTATGTGTCAATGTAATATTGTGGACCGCTTATTTGTCAAGTAGCCTGGACCGCTTTTAGGACATTACTCTGGATCGCTTATGTGACAAGTGATCTGGATCGCTTATTTGGACTGTCACATAAGCGACCCAAGATCCCTATATATAGGCTGAGCGGTTCATAATTTGGAACGATGTATGTGTGTGCTACGGTGCTGAAACTCTGCTGAAATTTTATCAGAAAGCAATAAAAACACAAGGAATTGAAAGGATTAGCTGTTGTTACTTTACTTACGTTGATTCCGCCTTCGTATGTATAGATGAACTACTTCGACTGACTTTTCGGGTCATAGAACGGTCCAACAAGTGGTATCAGAGCTCAGGACGAGGAGTTCATACTACGACAGCATAGATCTGCAGAAATCTCTCTTTTCTACTCACTTTCTCTCATACTTTTTCAGTTTCTAGTGGTTCCAACGGTCAAAATTGTCTGACATTTGAGTATAACGTATAAAACACACTTTTAACAAACCCTAGAAAGAATCAGGTAAAAATACGGATTAAAAATGGTTAAAACAAGCTAAAAACAATCGATCGCTTTTTCGGACATCGGATCGCTTATTTGAACCAAACCTGCTTGGATCGCTCCAAATTCACATTTAGGACCGCTCTTTTGGACAACTTTGCTCTCAGGATCGCTCGAACGGATATAGTTGAACCGCTCGAACGACCATAGTTTGAACCGCTTATACGGACAGTATTTGAACCGCTCGAACGATCATTCTCTGGATCGCTCGAACGTACATACTCTCGGTCGCTTATTTGACATATTGTGGATCGCTCGAGAGGACTTGTCATTATTATCTGGTCCGCGTTTACGAACATATATTGGACCGCTTTTCTGTCAAACTGTTTAGACAGGATCGCTTTTGTGGTTCTGTTGGTTTTCAAAATCAAAAATTTTTCTAAGTGTTGTCTGATTTTGCAGGTACGTTAATGATGGATGATATGTTCTTGAATCCATTTAGCGATATGTATGCTTTCACAGGTAGTTCGGGAAACAACGATACGACATCAAACAATACGAATGAGAATCAATCAAAGGAGAAAAAGAAGGAAGCTTGGGAATCGGAGAGTGCATTCGGTACTTTCAACAAACCCCCGAAGCTTATGGCTATTGAGGAATATAGTCGTTGGTCGAGAAAGTTTGAAGATTGGTTGATGGCGTTCGCGTATGCTAGCTGGAAGAGTTTGAAGAATGGATATGATCATGGAGATAAAAATGGAGAAACATTATCATCAGCTGATGAAATTGAATCTTTTGTGGCAGAACAAAAGTGTGTGGCATTATTGTTTCAGTCGGTGCGGGAAGATATCATTTCATTGATAGATTACACCAATGCAAAAGATTTGTGGAAAAAGCTCGAAACGAAGTGTCTTGGAAGTAAAGAGATTATAAAAAACAAAACGAAACTTCTTCGAAAAGAGTTTGATATGTTTGGGTGTCTTAAAAATGAATCTGTTTGTAAAATGATTGAAAGGTTCGGTCATCTGAAGCTGGAACTTGCACGACATGATATTAAGCCTACTCAGGAAGAACTTGTTGATAAACTGTTTGATGCTTTACTTGATGAAATGGATTGGAGATATTACGCTTTAATGTTGAAGAACACTATTTCTCCTCAAAATTTGACTCTAGATGTGTTGATTGAAAGACTTGAAAGTCATGAGCTTGAATTGAAGAAAACTTACAAAGTCAATCACTCATCCTATCAGCAAAACTTGGATCTTTATTATCCGAAAAAGCTTGATGCCGAAAGCTACTTCTCCGAAAACTGCATTTTCTGCTGAGAATGTATCTCCAGCAAGCAAAGAAGGTCAAAGCAGTTCAAGCAGCGGAAGCCACAGTGGTTATCACAGTGGATCTACTTCTTCTGCAAGTCGTTCTGATGCAAAGTTTTCCTGCAATATCGCAATAGATCTGAAGAACGCACAGAATTTTGATGAAGAGTCGGCCAAGCAACAAATGGTATTTCTGGCGTCTGTGCTAGAATCTTATGAAGGGTTGGTGGCTGGTAAAATCGGGAATACAAATCTGACAAAGGAAGATTACGATCAGATAGACCCCGAAGAAATGGAGCTGATCGACATCCGCTGGGCAATGGCAAGTGCAGTGCGACGTGCACAACGCTTCATGGAGATTACTGGGAGAAAAACGATCGGTGGTCCATCTACAAAGTTGGGGTTTGATAAATCGAAGGTGACGTGCTTTAAGTGTAAGCAGAAGGGTCACTTCAAGCGTGAATGTAGAAACGCGTACGTTGATGAGTCTGAGAATCCGTTTCGTGACGATTATTACAAAAAGGCAATCTATCATCAAAATAAATCCGAGCCGCCCAGATTGAAACAGCAGGAAGAGAATAGAGACAAATCGAGGGCATTAGCTGTGATTTATGATGATGAGGGTTACGATTGGAGCAAAGAGGTTTTGCCGGAAGATGATGCCGTTGGGTATGCTTTTATGGCAAAGAATGAGCCTATTCTATGGAAAGATAATCGAACGGAGGAACAGAAATATAAATACCGGAAGATGATTGCTCAAAACAAGATTATCAGACTGTCTGGTATATATCTAGAGGCAAAACGAGCAAATAGGTGGGATCCAGACAGGGAGTGCTATCTTGACAATTGTGGAAACATAGCGATTGATGATAAAACGCTTGATATTGAGGCCATCATCAAAGAGTATAAAGAAGAAGATGAATATTGGCAGCACAAGTGGTGGGGAACACCAACGTCAAAGATGATTGAAGAAGAGAAAGAAAAAGAGAAAGAGGAGAAAGAAAAGAAAGAAAAAGAAGAGATTGATGAAGTGAAGAAGATTGATACGGGTTTAATCGATGTTGCGCAAGAGTTGACAGATGAAAATCTGGGAAAGATGGATGACAAAGTGCTAGCTGCAAAAGCACTTGAGGTAGATCCTAATTCTGTTTCTGAATCTAAAGATCAGGTCAGTCAAAATGAGTCAGCTAATGCGTCAGGTAAGAAGATTGATGGAAACATTGACTGCAAAAATTGCACAAAAGAATGCAATTTCTGTAGTACTGTCACATACCTCAACAATGAGAAAATTAAAAATCTGACAGCCAAGGTTAGCAGTGTTGAGGATCAAATACTCGGTCGTGACAAAACTGTGAGAGCTTCAACTGAACGAATCAAAGAGTTAACTTCTCAAATGGAAAAAGATAAAATTGATCTTGAAAAGGTTAAAACTGAAAATGAAAAATTAATTCTTGAAAACCGTAAAATTTCGGAAAAATTTGAAAAGCTCAAAACCACAGTTAAAGAAAGTGATAAACGAAATGGTAAAACTTTTAAAGAAAATGAACATTTGCGAGCTGTGGTGAGAATAAAAGAAGAATTAATTAATAAACAACTGGATGAGATCGCTCATTTGAAACTTAAAGTTCAAGAAGCTGAAATAGAGAATGAGCGAATTAAGTTGAAACTTAGCAGTTATAACTCTGCAAGCTTTGTATTGCAGAATATTGTTCCTAAACCTATAGGAAAAAACAAAGCTGGAGAGGATGTGTTTTCAGATGGTACCGGTGTAGGGTTTCACAAAGTTCCACCGCCGATTTTGCACAATTACACTAAAAAGGAATCTGGGTTGGTTGAACTTGAGGAAGAAAGTGATATTATGCTTCCTGAAAACATTGATGTCACGTTCACGTCTTCCAATGACGAGGGTGTCCAAAGTGATGTGGTGAAAAGTGTGGTAGACAAAGTGCTTAAACCGGATTGTGACACTTCTGAGGAGGATGGGTGTTTTCTAGATAAATACATTCCGAAGCAAAAGTCCAAAAACAACTTACATGATGAATCTGATCTTGTCATGTACAAGATGTCGGGATCGGATAAGTTGTTTTCGGATTCTGAGTTTCCATTAGAGAATGTTAATTTGAACAAATTGACAAATGTTTTCAAATTGGTCGAAGTCGAGTTGTCAGCAGTGAACAATCTGAGTCGAAAGAAAGAGAGGGTTTACAACAAGAAAACTGTTTATCCACCACGTTTTTACAATAACAACAGAAACAACTGGTCGGGTGGTTATCAGGGGGTAAACCATATCAGAAAAGAAATGTTTCAAACAAGAGGTTTGTAGAAAAGAAAAAGTTTGTGAATAGTTCAAGTTCACTTGCTGATGAAGAAAAAGAATTTTTTACAAAATCAAATAAAGAATTTTTTGAGAAGAGAGCTTCACAGGCTCAGTCTGAAGGCACGAGTCGGGTAGCTGATACTCGTACTTGTTTTAGATGTGAACAGGTTGGTCATATTGCACGAAAGTGTACATATGTGAAGCCTAAGACTGAAGCTGTGAAGGTTCAACAAAAGAAGGTTGATGTGAAGGGTAAAGCACCGATGTATGTTGAGAAGAAAGTGATTGAGAAGAAAAACATTAAAAACAACAACGTAAAAGCAAAAACTGAACCCGTAAAGAAATTGGTAACTCAAAATGATAAATTTTATAAAAGGGTTGCAGAAGCTCAACAGGTGTGGAAACCTAAAATTGAATCTAAAGTTGAGAAGAAAGTTTCAACTTCTGAGGTGAAAAAGGATGAAGAATCAATTACGGTTGATTATGATGCACAATATCCACCTCTTAAGTCTAAGAATTTCAAAATTCAAATTGCTAAAGTCACGATTACACCTAAGGCTGATAAGGCCTGGGTGGACACCATGTTTGATTAAACAGTTTGAATTGCCGGAGCTTCCTGGGTCGCGAAGCATGAATCGGCATCTTTCTTGAAGTTGTTTAAATGATGATTTGTTATGTGCAGGATCTTCCAAAACTTGCATCCAGGTGGATAATGGATAGTGGAGCGTCAAGGCATATGACAGGGAAGACCGCATTGCTGTATGATGTGAATGACATTAATGGTGGTTATGTGGGTTTTGCGGGTAATCAAGGAGGCAGGATCATAGGTGAAGGAACGCTGTCTAATGGCATTATTACGTTTGAGAGAGTTAACTACATCGCTGAGCTGGAGAACAATCTGCTGAGTATCTCCCAGATCTGTGACAGGATGTATACTACTCATTTCACCGACAAAGAATGTTTGATCTTGAAACCGGGATTTGTGATACCTGAAGAGTGGATCATCATGAGGGCACCAAGAGTCAATGATCTGTACGTGTTGGACATGAGCGTTGCTACTACAACCACGGGTCAGGCTCATTGTTTTGTGTCCAGAGCAACGGAAAAAGAGTCAAGGTTATGGCAACGAAAGATGGGGCATATTCATCTAAGGAAAATGAATCACTTAGTGCATAACGACTTGGTCACCGGAGTGAATATTAAAGGTTTTCATCTGGAAGGGGAGTGCATAAGCTGTGTCAGAGGCAAACAGAAGAAAAAGTCACACCCTACAAAACAAGTCAATTCAGTTTCGAGACCTTTGGAAAGACTTCACGTGGATTTGTTTGGTCCAGTGAATGTTAAGAGTATAACAGGAGATTCCTACTGTTTGGTCGTGACTGATGACTACTCCAGATTTTCGTGGGTCATGTTTTTGAAAACAAAAGACGAAACCTTTGATAGTTTGATAGTATTGTTTAAGAAAATTGAGAATCTGTACCAGAGATCGATTTGTAGAATTCGGAGTGACAATGGTACTGAGTTTAAAAACAGTAAGATGGAGGAATACTGTGATGAAAGAGGTATACTGCATGAGTTTAGTGCTCCGTACACTCCTCAGCAAAATGGAGTTGCAGAACGCAAGAACCGGACGCTAATCGAGACAGCCAGAACGATGCTTGCAGATTCTAAGTTACCAATTAATTTCTGGGCTGAAGCTGTTTCTGCTGCATGCTATACTCTCAATAGAGTTCTTACTGTGAAGAAGTTCAACAAGACGTGTTTTGAGCTAATCAATAAACGCAAGCCGAATTTGAAGTATCTAGAACCGTTTGGGTCACCCTGTACGGTAATAGAGCCGAATGGCAAGTTTGGTTCAAAGAACTTTGAAGGAATATTTGTTGGATATTCAGGTCCTACACGGCGTGTCTTTGTTCCAAGTGAAAAGCGTATTATTGAAGCAGCGAATGTTGAATGTCAGGGTTATACTATGCTGCCACAGAATCCTGGTGATTCATGGCGTTATCATTATGACAAACTTTGGAATCGTTTGACATGAGAGAAGAATCAGAGGAAGAGGAAGATTTCTTTGATGAGCTGGATATTTTACGAGAGTATGAATCGTCGCTCAGGTTTCCAGCAGAGTATTCTAGAAGACCTCGGGAGACTTCAAATGATGATGAAGCAGGTCCTAGTAACGCTGGTGAACATGATGATGAAGTTGCTCCTGGTAATCAGTCGGAGGTGTATGATGATCAAGAAGCTGAAAATATGCCAGTTTTTGACCATGGTGATTCAGATCTTGAGGGGGAGCAGATCCAGTTGTCAAGTCAAACAAACCAAGTTGGTGAACAAGATGCAGAGCAGAATGTTACTAATCTGGAAGGAAATGTAGAAGTTCTAAGCGAAGTGATGCCGCGAACTCTTTCTTATCATCCAGAGGAGTTGATAATAGGAGAATTGCAATCAGGCGTTCGGACGAGACGTCAAATTGACCAGGGCTTAACATGTTTTTATACTACAGTAGCACCTTTACAAACTGAATTTTCATTAAGTTGTTTTATTTCGCAGGTCGAACCGAGAACTTACAAAGAAGCGCTTACTGAAGACTCCTGGGTCATAGCGATGCAAGAAGAATTAAGTCAGTTTGAGAAGTTAGGTGTGTGGAAGTTGGTTGATTTACCGGATGGTCAAAAGAAAATCAATACAAAATGGGTTTTCAAATGTAAGAGGGACGACAGAGGAGTGGTTGTAAGAAACAAAGCTCGACTCGTTGTTCAGGGCTTTAGTCAACAGGAGGGGATTGATTTTACTGAAGTCTATGCTCCTGTCGCACGACTAGAGGCTATCAGAATTTTCCTAGCATTTGCGTCTTGGAAGAATTTCAAAGTATTTCAGTTAGATGTTAAATCAGCGTTTCTTTATGGGAAGGTTAAAGAGGAGGTTTATGTTGGTCAGCCGCCGGGCTTTACTGACCCAATCCACAAGAACAAAGTTTATCTGCTGGACAAAGCGTTGTATGGTCTACATCAGGCGCCGAGAGCCTGGTACGAGACTTTGTCTCAACACCTACTCGCTAACCAGTTCATACGTGGAAAAGTGGATGCCACTCTCTTCACTAAAGTCGTTGATGGTCATCTTCTGATAGTACAGATTTATGTAGACGATATAATTTTTGGGTCAACAAATGAGAAATTATGCAAAGATTTCGAACAGGTGATGAAGCAGAAATTTGAAATGTCTTCAATGGGGGAAATGAAATTCTTTCTGGGATTACAAGTTGAACAACTTCCTGAAGGGATTTTCATTCATCAAACTAAGTACGTGCATGATATTCTGGAGAAATTTGGAATGTCAAGTTCTACTCCAGCTGCTACCCCACTTGCGACTAATCATGGAATTCACCCAGATCTCACTGGAGACAGGGTTGATGAGACACTTTATCGATCCATGATAGGTTCTTTGATGTACCTAACTGCTTCACGTCCTGACATCATGTACCCAACGTGCCTCGCAGCAAGATTTCAGTCTAACCCGAGAGAATCGCACATGATTATTGTGAAGAGGATTTTACGTTACTTGAAAGGCACACCCACATTAGGGTTGTGGTATCCTCGCAAAGGCGATTTTACACTCGAAGGGTTTTCCGATTCGGATTTCGGATGCTGCAAAATTAACACGAAATCAACAACTGCAGGATGCCAGTTTTTTGGTTCGAGATTGGTTACCTGGCAGTGTAAGAAACAAACATCTGTGGCGCTATCTACATGTGAAGCAGAGTATGTTTCTGCTAGCAGTTGCTGCTCTCAGATCCTGTGGATACAGCAACAGATGCGCGACTACGGTTTGCAGTTTCTTAACACACCTCTGTTTGTTGATAATGAGGCTGCAATAAATATTACTAAAAATCCAGTACATCACGCTAAAACTAAACATATCGAGATTCGTCATCACTTTATTCGCGATTGCTTCGAGAAAAAGTTGATACGAATTGAGAAAATCCACACTGACGAACAAAAAGCTGATTTGCATACCAAAGCTTTTGATAAAAATCGGTTTCTATATTTGTTAAAACTTAATGGTATGAAATTGCTTTCGGTGTCGGATGGGGTTGTGAGTGTTGATGAAAGTACTGTTGCGGATGAAGATGAGAAACAATCTGCGATGGTTTGTCGATTTTTTTACATGTTTTGGTATTTAGGGGGAGATTGATAGTTAGTTGTACATAGTTTATTTTGAGAAAAATACAAAAACAGTAAAAAAATGCAAAAATACAAAAACATGATAAAATTGAAAAAGAGCTTGTGTATATAGGGAAAATGATAGTACATCAGCTAGACAATTACAGTATGCTAAAGATTTGGAAAGACAAAATGAGTTAAACTGTCTCACTAATGATGTGTCGATAGGTTTTTGTACATTTAGTAGATTTATTCGGGATATAAACCTAAAATTTCAAACTGGTGAAATTCGTGGGGAACACTACTTGGATATATAGGTAACCCCTGAAATCTCGTTTGAAAGGTCTCGTATTCTGATATACTAGGTGGTTATACTCTATGATGTCTGGGGTATTATTCCGGGACTTCTGCTGAACGGTGGTTCTGACCTAGTCCCTGGCTAATACTTTCACCATAATGCTTGAAACATAGCATAAAGCCCTCAGCTGATTAGACAATAAAATTGATAATCAGTTGTTGTAGCTAAAAAGATTCTCTAAAGGGAACACACTGCAAAGTCGAAGCTGATATCTCTCTGCTGAACGGAAGTTCTGACCTGAGATCCCTCAGTTCTCGCATACCCTAATTTATGTACAGACATCATTGTAGTATTTTTGCCTGTAAAACTGAATATTGGGATTCTGGATACGGGAGTATATTCAAGAGGTGGGACACATGAATTGATCTAAGTTCTTAAAACACTTAAACAGTATCCTGAATAGATTGAAGTTTGTATGAAAATTTAAGATGGATCAGTATATTGACAATCGAGGTGAATTGTTTAAATCTGAGTATGTAATGTAGCTTAACGGTACTTGTAATTTGTCTAAAAAGCTGATATGATTCCCTGACAAGCT